>NC_139521.1:73772160-73884476 GCF_947247035.1 Vipera ursinii
GGAGGAGGAGGAGGAGGAGGAGGAGGAATAAGAAGAGGAGGAGGACTGTGGGGTCCTTGGTGCTCTCTGAGCTGGGTGGTTTTCTTGCAGATGTTTCATTACCCAACTAGGTAACATCATCGGTGCTAGAAGGGAGAAGGGTTTGCAGAGAGGAGGAGGAGGAGGAGGAGGAGGAGGAGGAGGAGGAGGAGGAGGAGGAGGAATAAGAAGAGGAGGAGGACTGTGGGGTCCTTGGTGCTCTCTGAGCTGGGTGGTTTTCTTGCAGATGTTTCATTACCCAACTAGGTAACATCATCAGTGCTAGAAGGGAGAAGGGTTTGCAGAGAGGAGGAGGAGGAGGAGGAGGAGGAGGAGGAGGAGGAGGAGGAGGAGGAGGAGGAGGAGGAGGAGGAGGAAGAGGAATAAGAAGAGGAGGAGGACTGTGGGGTCCTTGGTGCTCTCTGAGCTGGGTGGTTTTCTTGCAGATGTTTCATCACCAAACTAGGTAACGCCATCTGTCCTAGAGGGGAGTGGGATTTTCAGAGAGGAGGAGGAGGAGGACTATGAGTTCCTTGGTACACAGTCTTGCAGTTGCTTCATGACCCAACTAGATCACACCATCAGCCCTAGAAGGGGATTGGGTTTTGCAGAGGAGGAGGACAAGAACAAGGACTGTGGGGTCCTTGGTGCTCTCCGAGCTGGGTTGTTTTCTTGCAGATGTTTCATGACCCAACTAGGTAACATCATCAGTGCTGGAAGGGAATGGAGTTCCTACAAATGGCTTGCCATGTCGGTATTAATGGGAGTTTTCCTGCTAGAAGGGAATGGGTTCATGGAGAGGAGGAGGAGGAGGAGGAGGATGACGAGGACGAGGAGGACGAGGACGAGGACGACGAGGACGACAACTGTGGGGTCCTTGGTGCTCTTTCAGCTTGGTGTCTTTCTTGCAGACTTCTCATGACACAATTAGGTAACACCATCACTGCTAGAAGGGAGGCGGGTTTGTGGAGAGGAGGACAAACCTGACAATCTCTCGCTTTCTCCCAACAAAATACACACAAAAGAATTTAATCTCACAGCAGCCACTTTTCCCCTGTAGCGGTCTCATTACTGAGCTTTTTATTCTTCCTTCTTTCCTACCTCCAATCCAACATATTAGTCTCTGATTGACTGATAGGCGCATTTAGATGAATGGCACAATGATTGCATTTGACTTTTGTTGATTGTGTGCGTGCGTGCGCGGGCGTCTCTCCCCACTGTCTATGAAACACAGCATCACATTTGCTGGCTATTCGTTGTCAACATCCTCCAAAAGGCCTTTTGGAGAGTGAAAGAGAGGGCTGTTGATTGCAATGAGAAATCCCTTTTCTTTCTTTTTTTTAAATTTCTTCTTCCTGCAGTAGAAGAATCAAGAAGTGGGTTTGGGAAAAAAAATATGTGAGGTGAACAATAAGGAATCAACTCATTGGCAGGTGGATTACAAAGTCAGTCTCCACGCAGAATATCAACCCAGCGTCTCTGATAAGTTTGAGACGAAAGACGAACACAGTGTTTTCACAAAGAAATTGTGGATTTATTTGCATTTGTTTATTTGTATTTCCCCCCGCCTTTTTATTATTTTTACAAATATCTCACCTTTTTCCTCCTGTATTACCAACAACAACAACCCTATGAGGTGGGTTGGAGCAAAAGAGGGAGTAGCTCAAAGACAAGACAGCTGGCATTCATGCCTAAAGTGGGATTAGAATTCACCATCTCCTGGTGATTGGCTCAAAGTCAGCCAGCCAGCATTCATGCCTAAGGAGGGACTAGAATTCTCTGTCTCCTGGTGATTGGCTCAAAGTCAGCCAGCCAGCATTCATGCCTAAGGTGGGACTAGAATTCTCTGTCTCCTGGTGATTGCCTCAAAGTCAGCCAGCCAGCATTCATGCCTAAGGAAGGACTAGAATTCTCTGTCTCCTGGTGATTGGCTCAAAGTCAGCCAGCCAGCATTCATGCCTAAGGAAGGACTAGAATTCTCTGTCTCCTGGTGATTGGCTCAAAGTCAGCCAGCCAGCATTCATGCCTAAGGAGGGACTAGAATTCACTGTCTCCTGGTGATTGGCTCAAAGTCAGCCAGCCAGCATTCATGCCTAAGGAGGGACTAGAATTCACTGTCTCCTGGTGATTGGCTCAAAGTCAGCCAGCCAGCATTCATGCCTAAGGAGGGACTAGAATTCACTGTCTCCTGGTGATTGGCTCAAAGTCAGCCAGCCAGCATTCATGCCTAAGGCGGGACTAGAATTCACTGTCTCCTGGTGATTGGCTCAAAGTCAGCCAGCCAGCATTCATGCCTAAGGAAGGACTAGAATTCTCTGTCTCCTGGTGATTGGCTCAAAGTCAGCCAGCCAGCATTCATGCCTAAGGAGGGACTAGAATTCACTGTCTCCTGGTGATTGGCTCAAAGTCAGCCAGCCAGCATTCATGCCTAAGGCGGGACTAGAATTCACTGTCTCCTGGTGATTGGCTCAAAGTCAGCCAGCCAACATTCATGCCTAAGGTGGGACTAGAATTCACTGTCTCCTGGTGATTGGCCCAAAGTCACCCAGCCAACATTCATGCCTAAGGCGGGACTAGAATTCACTGTCTCCTGGTGATTGACTCAAAATCGGCCAGCCGGCATTCATGCCTAAAGTGAGACTAGAATTCACTGTCTCCTGATGATTGGCCCAAAGTCACCCCACTGACTTTCATGCCTAAGGCGGCACTAGAACTCACCATCTCCTGGTTAATAGCCTGGTGCCTTAATTAGAAACTAAAAAGTAATGCACTACCCAGAACAAGCTGTCTTACTTTGTGAAGAAATGAACCTGCTTATCACTAGAAAGACTGGACTTTTTATTTCAAAGGCCATTTTGAAGAGGATAGAATAGACTCACGTGACAACTGTCTCGCTTAGCAACAGAAATTTTGGGCTCAGTTGTGGTCATACGTCAAGGACTACCTGTATATTATATATATATATTTATGTGACCCAAGACGATTCAATCAGAATACAGCTGGATGGGACCTGGGAGATCTTCTAGTCCAGCCCCATACCATTTCAGACAAATGGCTGTCCAGTTTCTTCTTAAAAACCTCCAGTGATGGAGCATTCACCGCTTCTGGAGGCAGGTTGTTCCACTGGTTAATTGTTCTAACTGCCAGGAAATTCCTCCTTAGTTCTAGGCTGCTTCTCTCCTTGATCAGTTTCCAA
The DNA here is from genome assembly GCF_947247035.1 of Vipera ursinii. Taxonomy (NCBI): domain Eukaryota; kingdom Metazoa; phylum Chordata; class Lepidosauria; order Squamata; family Viperidae; genus Vipera; species Vipera ursinii. Next base: position 73,775,375 of record NC_139521.1, read on the forward strand.
CCATCGTTTCTTGTCCTTCCCTCTGGTGCTCTGGTGAACAACCTGGCCCCCTCTGCCTTGTGGCAGCCCCTCAAATACTGGAATACTGCTATCGTGTCTCCCCTATTTCTTATTTTCTTTGGACTAGTTGCTCTTCTCTGCACTTTTTCCAAAGTCTCAACATTGTGGTTTTTTTTTTGTAATATGGTGACCAATACTGGATGCAGTATTCCAGGTGTGGCCTCAGTAAGGCTTTATAAAGCAGCACCAATTCACATGATTCCTGTTTGCACAATGGGGTCCAAGCACTGATGAGATTCAAATATGTGAACAACCGGTTCTTTGTGTGGATGCCGCTTCCGGAAGTCCATTCTGGGCCTGGGCAACACAAAATTAGCTACCAGTTCTGCCGAAGTGGTGCGAACCGGATGAATCCCACCACTGGGTCCAAGCAAGCCAAAAGGTTGGATATCCATGGTCTAGACCATGGACCGGTACTGGGCTGTGGCACGCCAACAACCGGTCCGCACAAACAAGCAAAGCCCCATCCGCGGGATGCAGGCAGCACACAAAACCACGCCCCCTCCAGTCCGCAGAAAAACCTCTCTCCATGGAACTGGTCCCTGGTCCCCAAAAGGTTGGGGACCTCTGGTCTGGAGCAGAGATCACTAGCACTGATGATGTGACCTAATTTGGTAATGAAACATCTGCAACAAAAGAGCAGCCTCAGAGAGCACCAAGGACCCCATTAGATCAGAGATGTCCAAGCTTGGCAACTTTAAGACTTGTGGACTTCAACTCTCAGAATTCCCCAGCCAGCAGTAGCATCATGAAAAGACGCCGTAAAATGAGTCCTTTGCTTTCCTGAAGGAAAAGTGAAATTCTGACCTTTGTCAGCACCTCAACAAATAAATGATATTCTCTATATTTGACGGTAGTCCACACAATGACATTCCATAAATTGCTACAGGTCTGCAAATTATTGTGGCTGCAAAACCCAACCCCTTATGTAAGTAGCTACAAATAACAACCTGACAGTCTGAAAAGCCGTTCACGTCAAAATAATTAGCATTTCCTTAGGGGAAAGGACAGATCTGTTGAGACAGATGCAAAGAAAACTGTCCAATCACACTTCCAGCATGAGAAGGCAATTTAAGGCACATTGACAACAAACATGAATAGAGAAACTGTTAATTTTCTGGATATACTTATTTAAAAAAATAATAATTCAGATGAACTCCAAGGAAGGGTGACATTAACAGAAGCGGGTCAGAACAATGAAATAAAAACAGAAGCTTGCAGCCAAAAAGAATGTCAAGAGCTCATCATCAAATAGAAATATTTCTGGAAATGGTTACAGGAAACTTCTGTTCTGTGTAATGCTTTCTTTGTACTCTAACTCAAAGAGGGGAAGAACTTGGGAGTGGAGTCAAAAGAGGAATCAGCCTAGAATCCCTATGTAGCCGCAAGTGAACTTGAATTCTGTTGACCCTTATCTAACTTCAAGATATATATGTACCTGACTCAACAGGAGTAACTGTGAGAGGGATCTTGGAGTCCTCGTGGACAATCACTTAAAAATGAGCCAACCGTGTGCTGCAGTTGCCAAAAATTCCAATACAATCCTAAGGCTGCATTAAGATAGAAAGATAAAGATCATATGAAGTTCTAGTACCGCTTTACACAGCGTTAGTAGGACCACACTTGGAATATTGCATCCAGTTTTGGTCACCACGATATATATAAAAAAAGATGTTGAGACTCTAGAAAGAGTGCAGAGAAGAGCAACAAACATGATCAGGAGACTAGAGGCTAAAACACATGAAGAAGGTTGCAGGAATTGGGTATGTTTAATTTCATGAAGAGAAGGACGAGGGGGGGGGACATGATAGGATTGTTCCAATATCTAAGAAGAGGGGGTCAACCTATTCTCCAAAGCCCCTGAAGGCAGAGCAAGAAGCAACGGATGGAAACTAATCAAGGAGAGAAGCAACCTTGAGCTAAAGAGAAATTTCCTGACAGTTAGAACAATTATCCAGTGGAACGACTTGCCACCAGAAGCTGTGGGTGCTCCAATACTGGAGGTTTTAAAGAAGAGATTGGACAATGAAATGGCACAGGGTTTCCTGCCTGAGCAGGGGGTTGGACTAGAAGATCTCCAAGGTCCCTTCCAACTCTGCCATTCTATTATAGTGCTAACCTTTAGTTGATAATATTCTTGTGCATAGGCACGAGTGGAACTTTATGTGTGGTCCTGATCTTCTGTGCTTAACAGATAACAAAATAACAGAGTGGGAAGGAATCTTTGAGGTCTTCTAATCTAACCCCCCATTCAAGCTGGAGACGTTATACCAAGGGTCTTCAAACTTCAAACTTTTATGACTTGTGGACTGCAACTCCCAGAATTGCTCAGCCAGCGTGCCTGGCTGAGGAATTCTGGGAGTTGAAGTCCACAAGTCATAAAATGGCCAAGTTTGAAGACCCCGATAGAGACTTTAAGAGGAGTGGACTTCAGCTCCCAGAATTCCTCGGCCAGCATGCCTGGCTGAGGAATTCTGGGAGTTGAAGTCCACAAGTCATAAAACGGCCAGGTTTGAAGACCTCTGCCCTATACCATGGCAGACAAGTGGCTGCCTTCTTGAAAAGTTCCAGTGTTGGAGCACCCACAACTTCTGGAGGCAAGTCGTTCCACTGATTAAATATTTTATTTATTTATTTATTTATTAGTTGAATTTATATACCGCCCTATTCCCGAAGGACTCAGGGCGGTTCACAGGGCAATTAAAACAGTACAAAAAAGAATAAAATGGAATTAAATTAGTACAGGCCCACAATTCCTAATAAGAATAACATTAAAATTTTAAAATTAATTTAATATAATTTAATGAAATACTTTAAAATTTAAAATCCCTCAGTCCAGGCCAGACAATTCGAACAACCAGGTTTTTACGTCCCGGCGAAAAGAGCGAAGGTCGGGGGCAGTCCGAAGCTCCATCGGCAATTCGTTCCAAAGGGCGGGCGCACTCACAGAGAACGCCCTCCCCCTGGGAATCACCCGCCGGCAATCTCTAACCGGCAGAACCCTAAGGAGGCCCTCCCTGTGGGCGCGCACAGGACGATGGGAGGCTGATGCTGGTAGCAGGTGCTCCCTAAGGTACTATATTCTAACTGCCCAGATATTTCTCCTTAGTTCTAGGCTGGATCTCCTTGGTTAGGTTACTCTTATGATACGTACAAGGGAGTTTGTTTCCAAAAGAAGGAAGCAAAGAAACCTTAGTTCTCCCTGAACATCAACCGCACTTCTGATCATAAATATTCAAATCCAGCAGAGGGGTTTTAGGAAGTGCCCAAGTGTGTACTGTAGCCCTGCAAATGCGTCAAAGGTGAGAAAATTCAAGCAAGCTAAAAATTGGTTTTCTTATGAACGCTCTCCACTTTTCCATTCCTTATTTTGATATTCCTTAACTTGTGAGTCTTTTCTTGCAGATCACAAAATCTATATTGGAGAAAAAGAGAGTCATCTTTTTCTCCAAGTGCCCCAGTCTGTACTCAAGAAGATGGTTCAGAAAGCTGATGGACTGTAAATAACATTTCTTCCAACCTGCTGACTTTGGCTCCATCAAAGGTTATTTACCTTTGGACAGAAAATCCCAGGGACATGACAGAATTTTGAAAAGGAGAAGAGATATACTGTAGTTCAGCCAGAAAAGTGAAGAAGATGCTGTAATAAGAAAGTAGGCAAGAACTTAACCTGTGGCAGAACGAAAGGGAATTTTAAGGGAGATATTTTCCCATTATCATTAGTCTTCGTTTTTCCCATTCCCTGTTTTTACAAGACTTACCCAAACTGTCCAAAATAACCAGACACTGTAGAAATTAACTGTTGGGATAGGATAGGATAGGATAGGATAGGATAGGATAGGATAGGATAGGATAGGATAGGATAGGATAGGATAGGATAGGATAGGATCGGATGGGATGGGATGGGATGGGATGGGATGGGATGGGATGGGATGGGATGGGATGGGATGGGATGGGATGGGATAGGATAGAATAGAATAGAATAGAATAGAATAGAATAGAATAGAATAGAATAGAATAGAATAGAATAGATAAAATAATGAATAGAATAGAATAGAATAGAATAGAATAGAATAGAATAGAATAGAATAGAATAGAATAGAATAGAATAGAATAGAATAATAACAGAGTTGGAAGTCTTTTAGCCCAATGGCAAGACAAGTGGTTGTCCAGTTTCTTCTTAAAAACCTCCAGTGATGGAGCACCCGCAACTCCTGAGGGCAAGACATTCCGTTGGTTGATTATTCTCACTGCCGAGGAAATTTTTCCTTGACCAGTTTCCATCCCTTGTTCTTTGTCTGGCCTTCGGGTGCTTTGGAGAAGAGCTTGACTCCCTCTTCTTTGGGGCAGCCCCTGAGATACTGGAAGACTGCTACCCTGTCCCCCCCTCGCCCTTCTCTTCATTAGACTAGACATACCCAATTCCAGCCACCCTTCTTTGTAGGTTTTAGCCTCCAGCCCCCTCATCATCTTTGTTGCTCTTCTCTGCACTCTTTCCAGAGCCTCAACGTCTTTTTTTTTATAGGTGACGACAAGAAAGGTCATCAAATAGGGGAAAACTCACTTAGCAACTATCTGGCTTCGCAATGGAAATTTTGGGCACAGTTGAGGACTACCTGCGTTTTCTGTACCTTCTCCAGTCTAATGTATGAATGCAAGCAGGTTTCTTTGTCCCTAAAGAACAAGGTGATGGATTTTGACTCGCTCGTTCATCATCTTTAACAGGAGGCCCATCAGCTGCGCCGCTCAACCTGAAGGAAAAATTAAATATGTCTAATGGTCTTGCAGTGGCTCAGTGGCTTAGGACGCAGAGCTTGTCGATCAGAAGGTCGGCAGTTTGGCGGGTCGAATCCCGAGTGCCGCGTAACAGAATGAGCACCTGTTACTCGTCCCAGCTTCTGCCAACCTAGCAGTTCGAAAGCACGTAAAAAATGCAAGTAGAAAAATAGGGACCACTCCGGTGGGAAGGGAACAGCGTTCCGTGCGCCTTTGGCGTCTAGTCATGCCGGCCACATGACCACGGAGACGTCCTCGGACAAGCGCTGGCTCTTGGGCTTTGAAACAGAGATGAGCTCTAGCCCCTAGAGCCGGAAACGACTAGCACACACGTGCGGGGGAACCTTTACCTTTACCTTTAATGGTCTTGCCCTCCTGAATGCTCAACCTCTCCCCTTTGGGAAAGTCAGATTTTGGTGCAACCATTCCCTGCGTCAGTTTTAAAATGTGAGGCACAAGGCTTCATCTCTCCACTTGTTAACCATCAGGTTTAACCGATGAACAATGTAGCTTCTCAGCTTCACCCGGAAGTTAGATTATGCGGAGACAACCGTCTTTGACAGAGAGAGAAATATAACGAACCCAGAGAGAGAAATTGGGGATTTGTAATGCCACGAATAGAGCAGGTGTGGGGCTTGAGGAGGTGAGGCACAAATTAGAGATTGGTGCTCTTGCGTTGTGACTGAGGGCTGTCCCAAAGGTGTTTTTCAAAAGGCCACTGGACTTCTTTGTTTTGTTTTGTTTTTTCTCTCTTGAAAACATTTCGCTTGTCATCCAAGAAGCTTCTTCAGTTCTGCCTGAATGGTGGGGGAATGGAAGGGTTTATATACCTTAGCAGTCAGTCCCCCCGACTCTTCTAGTGTGTTGGAAGGCCATTAAAACCTGCCTTTTTTTTATTAAAGAGTTTTACAAAAACAAAATTTTACAATATATCCCCAAATCCCTCCCACCCCAAACCCCCCCACTTCCCCCCCCACTTCCCAGAGCTAAATACGGGATTATAGTTACAATAATCATATTCTAAATAAAAATTATGCTAAAGATAAAGTTTTCCCCGCAATTGTTTTTATTGGGCATTGTTGTAGATTGTGATGTTAAAGAAACTAACTTGATGTTGAACATGATAACGGCAGCACGGTTACTGGTGGGACAATATTGGAAGAAGGATAGTTTGCCCACTGTAGAAGAATGGGTGTTTAAAGTTTCGAATCTTGCAGAAATGTCTAAGATTTCTGCTTATCTGAAGGATCATTCACAGGAAAGATATATTTCAGTGTGGAGGAGATGGATAAATTATATTCAAAACAAATATGGGACTAAAAAGTACCAACCTGCCTTTTTTTTTAACTGAGGTGCTACGATTTATATAGGCAGAAAGTATGGAAAGAGAATTGCTGAGCCTGCTGTGAGCTACACAGATTTTCTTAAGATGGGTGGAGAAAGGAAGAAAGAAAAAGAAAGAAAGAAAGAATGGAAGGAAGGAAGGAAGAAAGGAAGGAAGGAAGGAAGGAAGGAAGGAAGGAAGGAAGGAAGAAAGAAAGAAAGAAAGAAAGAAAGAAAGAAAGAAAGAAAGAAAGAAAGAAAGAAAGAAAGAAAGAAAGGGAAGGGAAGGGAAGGAAGGGAAGGAAGGAAGGAAGGAAGGAAGGAAGGAAGGAAGGAAGGAAGGAAGGAAAGTTGTAAAGGAAGAAAGGAAGGAAGGAAAGAAGGAAAGAAAGAAAGAAAGAAAGAAAGAAAGAAAGAAAGAAAGAAAGAAAGAAAGAAAGAAAGAAAGAAAGATGGAGGGAAGGAAGGAAGAAAGAAAGAGAGAGAGAAAGAGAGAAGATGAAGGAAGGAAGGAAGGAAGGAAGGAAGGAAGGAAGGAAGGAAGGAAGAAAGAAAGAAAGAAAGATGGAGGGAAGGAAGAAAGGAAGAAAGACAGAGAGAAAGAGAGAAGGAAGGAAGGAAGGAAGGAAGGAAGGAAGGAAGGAAGGAAGGAAGGAAGGAAGGAAGGAAGGATTTTAAAGAAAATCTGAAAAGCAGAGGACGGGTATAAAACAAACCACAAACACACACACCTGGACTTTAAATTTGCACCTTGTTTCACATTCCAAAGAGTGGATAATCGTGACAGCCGTTACGGAGGCTGTTTGCTACCTTGTCACATGTATATAAGTAAATATCCCAGCAGAGAATAAATCATAATTTGGGATGGGTTTTTTTTTCCTCTCTCTCTCCCTTAAGCCTGGTTAAGCACTCTCTCGCTGTCGTTTTTCAAGGGATGCTAACGGCAATGTGCAAAACCCATCAGAAAAAAAAGGGAACAGCGAGTACACAAATCTCTGTCTTGCACAACAGCGGAGGGACCCAATAGCTGGCAGCACAAGGACGGAGAGAGTTTGTAAAACCGCACAGAGGCGGCTCCCTAGGCCCCAGTGCACCTCCGCAGCAGAGATGTTGTGGCTGGCTTGTGTAGACAGGGGATGGTAGGCGCACGTGTGCGTCTCTCTCTGGGCGAGCCCGTGCGCGTGTATCCATGGGCTTTTCTTTTGAAGGGGTGAAGTTTCTTTGAACCTGCTGGCACCGTGGAGAGCATCCCTTACAGGGTGAGCCTGCCGGCTTGCAAATTCTTCCTGCACGTTCCCCAGCAGGTGCCTGGAAGACCGACGGAGTCTGGGTGGTCTCACTTCTGCTCCACTGACGGTGGGCATGAGTAACGTCGGTTGTCCAGGATGGCAAGAACGGAGTAGCAGGAGCTGATGGCATGGGAGGGACAGAGTGACCCACAAGAGGACCATGTTTTATTTTATTTTATTATTTTACTTTATTTTATTTATTTCATTTATTTTATATTTTATTTTATTGCATTTTATTTATTTATTTATTTTTATGTTTTATTTTATTTTATTATTTTATTATATTTTACTTTATTGCATTTTATTATTATTTTACTTTATTTTATTTTATTTTTTACTTTATTTTGTTTATTTCATCTATTTTATTTTATATTTTATTGCATTTTATTTATTTTTATGTTTTATTTTATTTTATTATGTTTTACTTTATTTTACTTTATTTTATTTTATTATTTGACTTTATTTTATTATTTGACTTTATTTTATTTATTTCATTTTATATTTTTATTGCATTTTATTTATTTTTTTTATTTTATTGTTATTATTTTATTATATTTTACTTTATTTTACTTTATTTTATTATTTTACTTTATTTTATTTTTATTTTATTTTATTTTACTTTATTTTATTTATTTCATCTATTTTATTTTATATTTTATTGCGTTTTTTTATTTTTATGTTTTATTTTATTATATTATATTTTACTTTATTTTATTTTATCATTTTACTTTATTTTATTATTTTACTTTATTTTATTTTTCATTTATTTCATTTAATATTTTATTGCATTTTATTTATTTATTTTTATTATTATTATTATTTTGTTATATTTTACTTTATTTTATTATTTTACTTTATTTTATTTTACTTTATTTTATTTATTTCATCTATTTTATTTTATATTTTATTGCATTTTATTTATTTTTTATTTTTATTTTTTTATTTTATTGTACTTTATTTTACTTTATTTTATTTTATTATTTTACTTTATTTTATATTTTATTATTTTATTTTACTTTACTTTTTTATTTTACTTTATTTTATTTTATATTTTATTATTATTTCACTTTATTATTTTACTTTACTTTATTTTATATTTATTTTATTTATTTCATTCATGTTATTTTATGTTTTATTTCATTTATTTATTTATTTATTTATTTTTATTTTTATTTTTTTCCTTTTTTGTTTTTTTGATTGGCTGGCGATAAGTAGTCCCAACCTACAATATGTAGAGAAACTTCAGGTCGAGGGAAGCAGGCTGGTTTGTCACTCCCACCCAGCACTTGTTGTGTTGCTATCAGAGCAAACTCTCTTGCACAAATTCCACTTTCACACGAAGGGGATGCTCTAGTTAGCAGCTGGAACATCAGAACATGTAATTTTGGGACAGTAGCTGGGACTCAGCTCCACTCTAGTGTGGAAAGTCACAGACACACACACACACCCCGCAGAGAAGGAAATATTAAAAGGGCAGACAAATATTTTTTCTCAAAGGATCTTAAAGAGGCAGAAAAAAGCATGCCCAGTTCTTCTTAATAGCCCCAAGTCTCCCTCCCCCAAGCAGAAACCAGAAATGCAGATAATCTTGTCAGAAAGACTGGAATCAGGAAACTGGAATTAGGAAGAAAGATCTCTAGAATCAACACCCAAAATCCAACACTCATCAGCCACAGCCCCAAGGAAGCAGGATATGACCCTTGGGACATAATAGGATTAACCCACCACCATCAGAATACCAGAAGGGCACACCAAGAGTCAGGTCAGAATACATGACACAGGAAATGCAAAGCCTCAAACAGGAACAGGAAACAACTCCCAACAAAAGGCTCCAGAGGGTATAAAAACTCACTCCCTACATGTGCTCGCTCTCTTTTCTTCCAGAGCCAACTTCCTGTCTGGCTCTCCTCTTCCATAAACTGCAACCTTCTTTCTAAAGCAGTCTCCATGTTGTTTATTCCCAGCTTGGACTGAACCACGATGAAGACTTATCCTTCAACACTAGTAATTGTAAGAATTTGGCACCATCGTCTCTTTGTCTGACCAGGCCTGTTCCTTGCCCTGTTATTTGTGTATGACCTGCTCTGATGGAATTACTTTGAGGACTGTTGATTTCTAATCGTCCAAAGTCCACAAAGTCATTGAGAAGCAGATCCCAAGACTCTGCTCTTCTTAGTAAGGCCACACCTGGAATACTGCATCCAGTTTTGGTCACTGAACTATCTCGGACAAGGATCAGAAGAGACGGACGGCTTGGGGTTTAACGATTTATTTGCTTCAGCTACGGATGAGCTGACAGCGGCAAAACATGCCTTTATATAGTAAACGGTAAACGACAACGACAAATCAGGAACTCGTATTCTCCCGCCGCGAGACCCGTGTCCAATAGCCAGCCGGCAGCTTTTACAGCTCCCTGGTGATAGCGCATGCGCGGCTCGGCTGAGGGGAATCCGTCAGCTGGCTGCTGCACCAGCTGAGTAGCGCATGCATCTCCGGCCGCCATTCTGACAGCTCGCGGCTGTCAGACTGTTGGTTAATGCGCCTGTGCAGCATCTGACAGCTGTCAGTGTCAGCGGCTGCTGGCGCGCATGCGTGTTTGGTTCTGGCGGCCTTTTGACAGCTGTCAACTGTCAAACCGCAGCCGCGAGGAGCTTCCTTGTTCTTCGGCAGCTGGGAGAATGTCAGTATGCAACAGTCACCACAATGTAAAAAAAAAAAAAGATATTGAGACTTTGGAAAAAGTGCAAAGAAGAGCAATTAAGAGGATTAAAGGCCTGAAAACGAAAACATGTGGAGAATGGTTGAAGGATTTGGGTATGGCCAGTCTAGAGAAAAGAAGGACTGGGGGTGACATGATAGCAGTCTTCCAGTATTTGAGGGGCTGCCACAAAGAAGAGGGGGGGGCAACCTGGAAGGCAGAACAAGACAGAACGGATAGCATTTGATCAAGGAGAGAAGCAACCTGGAATTCAGGAGAAACTTCCTAACAGTGAGGACAATTAACCAGTGGAACGGCTTGCCTCCAGAAGTTGTGGGTGCTTCAAAACAGCAGATTTTAAAGAAGAGATTGGACAACTGTTTGTCCGAAATGGTATAGGACCCGTAAACTACAGAAACCCTAAAAAAAAACAGGGCTAACCTAAACATCAATTTAGAGCAGCCAAGTCACATTTCAATGCCCGGTGAACTGACCGTTTCCAGATGGGACTTTGCTGCATAGACAGCCTGCAATGTGCTGATGGCGCTAAACTTGAAACGCAGCAAACAAAGAGAACGGCTTTGTCGACAGTGAGTGAGCTTTTCAAGGCCAGGAAAGGACAAGCAAATTTTAGCATCTTGTTTCCAATAGCCCAGAGTTGCCAGGTCTCCAGTAGCAACCCTAACAGGCCAGGAGTTTTGCATTCAGAAGAGAGATTTGTGCCTGGGGATACCATAGCATTGGCCCTTCCTAGAATGCTGCAAAGATTTGTGTTTTCGTAAAGAGCTGTATACCTCGCTTGCATTTTTATTCCGAGAAGATTCAGTGCAATCAATTGATTGTTCATCCACAGTGGATTATTATTTTATGACATTGTAGATACTGGCCTGTGCTACGCTGTGCATTTTATGGGTCCATTTCTATGGTAGCTAAATATGGACATCAACAAATCAAAATAGTACTTCCACTATTATTCCCGTAACACTGCACCTTATCATCCTTTCTGCCCCACCACAACTTTTAACCGTTTGTTTAGTGACTGTTCCAAGTCACAAGGGCACGGAAGAAAGTGACTTATGACCGTTTTCACCCTTACGACCGTCGTAGCATCCCTGTGCTCAGGTGATCAAAATTCAGACGCTTGGCAACTGATGGGTGCAAGGTCCCTGGGCTCATGCGATCCCCTTTTGCGATCATTGGACAGGCAAAGCAACTGGGGAAGCCAGATTCATTTAACAACCGTTTTGCTAACTTAACAGCTGCGGTGATTCGCTTAACCACTGTGGCAAGAAAGGTCGCAAAATGGAGCAATGTTCACTTAACAACTGTCTTGCTTAGCAACTTTAATTTTGGGCTCAGTTGTGGTCATAGGTGTCATGGTTCCAACAGATGAAACTCTTCCAAGAACTTCGAGGCGTTGTTTACCTTAAAGAATCTTTATTTGAGTGGCAGAGCATCGGCACTAACATAGTCGAAGCCAAAATCTGAGTTCCCCTCCCCTGAGCACACAGTATCAAAGCACAATTCCCTCCTCTAATTAACAGTCCTAAATCACATTCTCCAATTAGTTTGAAATGCAGGCTTCCCCTCCAGTTCTCCAGCCCGCCAACTCTTATCATCTCTTGTTTCAATAACCTTGGTTCTCACACTAGGTACAGTATTGTTATGTCTAGCTAAACTCTCATGCACGTTCCTCCCCCCAGTATCATCTAACTCTAACTCTAAGAGTAAAACATAAAAAGGAAATGGTTGCATCTCCATCTGTTGTCAAAGCAAAAACATCCGATGTTAGCAGCGTTGACAATAGGACAAGGGCTTCCTATAATTTTACTATTGTTACTGTATCATTGTACATATTCCTTTCTGCCCATCAATTTTCTATAGACTAATCAAAATCACCTTCCACGTTTTTGTGTTGCAAGCAGAGAAACCCAACTGCAGTTTCCCCCCTCCTGATTTCCTTTCAATTTCAGGAGGATGAATTTGCTTTCAGAAAATTCTTCGTTGTTTAAATAGCTTTAATCAGACATTTTTTTTAAAAAAAAAGAATGCACAAGAAAGAATGGAGAAACAGGGGACAAAATGAAAATAGAATAAAGGGGTTTACAGGTGTGATGAAGTTATGATTTTTCCATATTCATAAGTGATTAGAATAGAATAGTGCAGGAAGGGACCTTGGAGGTCTTCTAGTCCAGCCCCCTGCTCAAGCAGGAGAACCTATACCATCTCAGACAAGGATTCCCAAATATTTTTCGATACAAGCAATTCTCCTTACAACAGTTCATTTAGTGAACTGTTCAAAGTTACAATGGCACTGAAAAAAGCGACTTACGACTGTTGCGGCACCCCCCATGTGACAAATTTTGTCATGTGACAAAATTCAGATGCTTGGCAACTCCTATTTATGACGGTCGCAGTGTCCCGGAGTCACATGATCCCCTTTTGTGACCTTCTGACAAGCAAAGAGATTCAAGGTTTTGGTAATGGTTTTCAAGGCCCTACATGGCATGGGTCCGGAGTACCTTGGGGACCACCTGCTGCCGGCGTCAACTTCCCTCCGCCCCGTGCGTTCCCACAGAGAGGGCCTCCTCAGGGTGCCACCGGTCAGAGAATGTCGGCTGGTGGCCCCCAGGGGGAGGGCCTTCTCTGTGGGCGCCCCGGCTTTATGGAATCAGCTGCCGGTTGAGCTCCGGATGGCACCTGACCTTCGCTCCTTCCGATGCGGTCTGAAGACCCATCTATTTGAACAAGCCGGCCTGGCCTGATGGGGTTTTTATTGTGTATTTTTATATTACTATCTATTGTTTTAGCTCGGGCTCCTATTTAATTCTTTTTTAATTTTTGTACTCTGTATTTTTATATGTGCCCTGTTCACCGCCCTGAGTCCTTCGGGAGAAGGGCGGTATACAAATATAATAAATAAATAAATAAATAAATAAATAAATAAATAAATAAATAAATAAATAAATAAAGTCAATGGGGAAGCCAGCTTCACTTAACAACTAGGTTACTAACTTCACCACTGCAGTGATTCAATTAAAAACCGTGGCAAGAAAGGTCGTACAATGGGGCAAACCTCCCTTAACATATGTTTCATTTATCAACAGAAATTTTGGGCGGTGTAGTTGTGCTGGTTTCCTACTAAACAGGAATTGTGTCTTCCTTCTGAATGTGATGGGAAGTGTCTCCTTCCCCAGAAGAAGTCCTCTCCAGAAATTTGGTGGTGTTGAAGGAAAAATCTTTATCGGGGTCCAGTCCAAGCCTGGAATAAACAACATGGAGACTGCTTTCGAAAGACGGTTGCAGTTTATTGAAGAGCAGAGCCAGACAGAAAGATGGCTCTGGGAAAAACAACTGACCACATGTAGCAGAGAGTGGTGGGTTTTTATACCTTCTTGGGCTTTTGTTTGGATTTGTTCCTGTGGCATGAACTTTGGACCCTGAGTCTGAGTGTGCCTTTCTGGTATTCTGATGGTGGTGGGATTAATCCTATTATGTCCCAAAGGTCATATCCTGCATCCCTGGGGCTGATAGCTGATGAGTGTTGGATTTTTTGTGGTGTGAGGGATTGTTGATTGTAGGGATCTTTGTTTTTCTAATCCAGGTTTTCTGGCTCCAATCTTTCTGACAAGACCTTCGCTCTTTCCGCCGTGATCTGAAAACCTACTTATTTGAACAGGCCGGCCTGGTCTAAGGGTTTGGGGTATTTTTAACTATTTATTGTTAGGGCTAAATTTATTTAATCTTACTTTTAGCTTTTGTATGTAGTACTTTTATTGCCCTGTGCACTGCCCTGAGTCCTTCGGGAGAAGGGCAGTATAGAAATTCAATTAATTAAATAAATAAATAAATAAATAAATAAATAAATAAATAAATAAATAAATAAATAAATAAATCTGCATTTCTATAGAGCTGGTTTCTGCATGGGGGAGGGAGACTGTCTTTAAGATCCTTTGGGGAAATATAATATTCTGCCTTTTTAATATTCCCAAAAATATTTCTTTCTCTGGGTGCGTGTGGGGCTGACTTCCCACAGTGGAGAACTCTGAAAAGCTATTTCTTCCCAACTCCACTTACTTAGCAACTGCCCAGGGTCGATATAACGGACCAAACTTTATTTGTGCAATTTTATTCGTGCTGTTAAAGCCTAATTGCAGATCAGGCCTTGTGCCACAGATCATTTGTAGCATATTAAAAACTGCCTGCCATGTTCCGTGCGTAGGAAATCTATTTTTTTTTTTTACATGAAGGGACTGAGGTTTTACTCCGTTCCTTTTGTTGTTGTTAGTTGCGAAGTCGTGTCCGACCCATCGCGACCCTATGGACAATGTTCCTCCAGGCCTTCCTGTCCTCTACCATCTTCTGGAGTCCATTTAAGCTCACGCCTACTGCTTCAGTGACTCCATCCAGCCACCTCATTCTCTGTCGTCCCCTTCTTCTCTTGCCCTCGATCTTTCCCAGCATGAGGCTCTTCTCCAGTGAGTCCTTCCTTCTCATTAGATGGCCAAAGTATTTGAGTTTTAGCTTCAGGATCTGGCCTTCTAAAGAGCAGTCAGGGTTGATCTCCTCTAGGACTCCTCCGTTCCTTTAATTAGGAGCAAAAGAAGAGTTTTGCAGATTTGGAATCTGTTCACAGCAGGGTTTGTAAACAATTTGCTGCAGGGAACTAGGAAACACTTCTACAGACTCTTTGAAAATCACCCAAAGAGCAGAATAACAGGAAAAAAAAAAAACAAGAGTTGGAAGGGACCTTGGAGATCTTCTAGTCCAACCCTCTGCTCAGGCAGGAAACCCTATGCCATTTCGGACAAATGGCTGTCCAGTCTCTTCTTTAAAACCTCCAGTGTTGGAGCATTCACCGCTTCTGGAGGCAGGTAGTTCCACTGGTTAACTGTTCTCACTGTCAGGAAGTTCCTCCTTAGTTCCAGGTTGCTTCTCTCTTTGATTAGTTTCCATCTGTTGCTTCTTGTCCTGCCTTCTGGTGCTTTGGGGAATAGGTTGACAGCCCGTCCCCCCACCCACCCCCCTTCTCTGTGGCAGCCCCTCAAATATTGGAACATTGCACAGCGTGGTAAAATAAAATGGCGGAATGGCTGGTGCCTGAACATTATTCTCTAGATTTCCGTCTGCTCTTGATCCTTCGTTCTGAACCAGCTCTATCTCACTCGTTTTTGGATTTTCATAAAACCTTCCTCTCTCTCCCCGTTTCTTTTAAATCCAGCTTTTCAGTGGGAACTGACCAGGAATTGTGTGTCGCTGCCCACTAAGGAAATGCCTTCCTCCCATTTTTCAG
Source organism: Vipera ursinii (assembly GCF_947247035.1). Lineage (NCBI taxonomy): Eukaryota > Metazoa > Chordata > Lepidosauria > Squamata > Viperidae > Vipera > Vipera ursinii. Next base: position 73,790,814 of record NC_139521.1, read on the forward strand.
AAACAGGGAGGGAAGATTTAAGATCATGTTAACTGTTCTTGTCTGCAAGTCAGCTTCTCTTAGCGGATAATTTTTTTTTTTTGTTATTAAAAAGAAGATTTCGTAAGTCAGTTTTAGCTCCTGATGACTGACTGCCCTTCGCTGCTTCTTGGGACCATTTTCCACAAGAGGTTTTGCTTCTTTTCAGGGGTGAGAGAAAAAGACAAACTGGCTCAAGGTCACCTGGATGAAGAAGCAACAGATGGAAACGAATCAAGGAGAGAAGCAACCTGGAACTAAGGAGAAACTTCCTAACACTGAGGACAATTAAGCAGTGGAACGACTTGCCTCCCGAAGCGGTGAACGCTCCAACACTGGAGGTTTTAAAGAAGAGACTGGACAGCCACTGGTCTGAAATTTTAGAGGGTCTCCTGCTTGAGTAGGGGGTTGGACTAGATGACCTCCAAGGTCCCTTCCACCTCTGATTCTGATTGTGTCTTCAGCCTGTATTGAACAAATTCCTGCAATGAGCATCTCAGCATTAGCTGTGAATTTTATCCTCGCTCAGTAGCCTTATGCTTTTCTGTCATAATAGCTAATAAAAATCTTGGTGGCTATTGGGAATGTTCAATCCTCATTGAAGTGTTGGCTTCCTCCCCTGTGTGTGTGTGTATATATTTTAAAGGCATAGGATTTTCCACCACCCCCCCCCAAACCTCAGGGGTTTACGCTGAATTAATCAGCTTCTTCTTTCTGGTCAGGCTCCTGTAGCATGAAAGCAATACATTCAATCCAGAGTATCTTTTTGTTGTTGTTGTTTTAATGGGCAGCGGGCAAAAGGGTTTTTAAAAATAACGCCACGATTTTTGCATAAATGCAATTCCATTTTGTCCCTGTTGGGTTCAGCTGAACAAGATGAATGCAAATTCAATTTCCGGAGAGGAGAGATGGCAAGGTTAAAAAAAATAAAACAAAATCCCTAGCTCTTATCTCCTTTCTAAACTTGGTTTGCCTGCAAGGAAACTTATCTTACCTTGCAACATAAATCCCTGCATATTTTTTTTTAAAAAAACACCAGAGTCATCTTTGACACTAATATCACCACGCACAACATTTTGCAATTCCTATAGTACGCAACTCCTTTTCGTTCGCCAAATCCCCCTGTCCATAGCAAAAGGAAGACAGGTGCTTATTTAATACATGAGTTCCATTTTGAAATGGCCCGTACTGTCGCCTGAAGGCCTTGTGCAGATAAAAATAAAATCAGTACAAGCTGGCGGAGAAGGTTAATTTGTGAAGCTATAAATTGCACATGGAATGAATGCATTTTCTCTCTCTCTCTCTCTCTCTCTCTCTCTCTCTCTCTCTCTCTCTCTCTCTCTCTCTCTCTCTCTCTCTCTCTCTCTCTCTCTCCACCTCCCACCCTTAAATTTTTAGGAAAGATTTTTTTTTCCCATTTCTGTTGCAGCTCTATAATTGTGGTTGGTGCCTTCATGTTTTCAATTTTCAATTCAAAATAGAGCCGGAGGGGACCTTGGAGGTCTTCTAGTCCAACCCCCTGTTCAAGGTATAGACCAGTGGTCAGCAACCTGAAACAGTGAAAGAGCCACTCGGAACCGGTTCCCTCACAAAAGGAAAAACTGGGAGCCGCAAAAAATTGTGCGCACATGCGCGCATGCGCAGAACAGGGTTTGACTGAAGAGTGGAGCCAAGGCGAGATATGCACCTACCCTGCATATTTGAATTGATTGGTTGAACTTTTTTAGTCCCACTTTTTTTTTTTGGACTGCACATGGCAGAGGACCGGGAGCCGCAGGAGATGGCTGAAAGAGCCGCATGCGGCTCCGGAGCCGTGGGTTGCAGACCTGTGGTATAGACTCTAGTCTATACCGTTTCAGACAAAAGGCTCTCCAGTCTTTTCTTACAGACCTCCAGTGATGAAGAACCCACCATTTCTGGTGGCCAGCTGTTCCACTGGTTAATTGTTCTCTCTGTTAGGCAGGTTCTCCTTAATTCCAGGTTGCTTCTCTCCTTGATTAGTTTTCATTCATTGTTTCTTGTCTTGCCTTCTGGGTGCTTTGGAGAATAGGTTGTGTTGTGTAGTGGGTTCTGGAGAGCAGGAAGGACGCCAGGCTGATGAGTACAACATAACAGCTCTTTATTTGGAGGAAGTGACTGTACTGGGGAATAGGGGTTACCTGCACTCTTTATATACCTGGCCAGTACCTGGCCAGGTACACAGCCAACCAATCGGATTGAACCTCTGTTTCCCGCCGAAACCGCTTCCCGCCAAAACAGTTACAGTTCAACGCCTCCTGGTGGTGACTCTTATACAAGTGCTTTAGGTGTTCCTTTAAGCCTAATACATAACAGGTTGAGCCCCTCTCTTCTTGGGCAGTCTTGGACAATATGTTTAATAGTTTGCACATCGGCACCACAATCACAACAAGGAGAACCTTTCTTGCCTCCAGATGTTTTGGGTGCTCCAACACTGGAAGTTTTTATGAAGAGACTGGACAACCATTTGTCTGAAATGTATAGGGTTTTCTGTTTGAGCTGGGGGGTTGGACTAGATGACCTCCAAGGTTCCTTCTATTCTATTCTATTCTATTCTATTCTATTCTATTCTATTCTATTCTATTCTATTCTATTCTATTCTATTCTATTCTATTCTATTCTATTCTATTCTATTCTAATTTTCCGCCTCTTTCATTCCTTCTGGTATCCTAATTTTACTTTTGTTCGGGTGGAAAGAATTTTTCACCACGTTGTTTTCTCTTTGAACCGGGTGGAAAAGTCCGCAGATCTGCTCTTAGATTGATAGGAAACGAGGAGAAGCTGAGCAGAAGCTGGTGAGAAGCAACCTAGAACTAAGGAGAAATTTCCTGACAGTGAGAACAATTAAACAGTGGAACCGCCTGCCTCCAGAAGCTGTGAATGCTCCAACACTGGAAGCTTTTATGAAGGGATTGGACAGCCATTTGTCTGAAATGGTATAGGGTTTTCTGTTTGAGCCGGGGGGTTGGACTAGAAGACCTCCAGGATCCCTTCCAACTCTGTTATTCTGTTATTCTGATATAAGGGCAGAGGTACTTCTTCCAGTGTCACATCTTAAATACGTTAAGTTTCATCCAGACCGAGTGAGACAGGTCAAAAAACAAGTGGGTTGGTAGATTGGCTAGTACCCCTAGGTCTTGTAGAGTACAATACAAGAATAGAATTCTACTCTTGTAGAGTAGAATTCTAGAATAGAATAGAATAGAATAGAATAGAATAGAATAGAATAGAATAGAATAGAATAGAATAGAATAGAATAGAATAGAATAGAATAGAATAGAATAGAATAGAATAGAATAGAATAGAATAGAATAGAATAATGATAGAACAGAACAGAACAGGACAGAACAGAATAAGAATTATTAGGAACAGAATAGAATAGAATAGAATAGAATAGAATAGAATAGAATAGAATAGAATAGAATAGAATAGAATAGAATAGAATAGAATAGAATAGAATAGAATAGAACAGGAATTATTAGGAACAGAATAGAATAATAACTTTATTGTCACTTTTATTGTACACTAATTGGCAGACATTAAAATGAATTTTTTTGCACACAGCTCTCATTTAGGGTCACTAAATAAATCTGACAAAAATAAACAAATAAATACAAACAAATATATGGGTATGCATATACCCACATATATTATATAACACAGAGAAACAACAGTCTAGTTCGTATTACGTATACATGTGCGTAGTGAGAAAAAAAGAATCTTGCGATTTCTCCCCCCAAAAAACTGAACTTACTTGATTATTTTTTTCTTTGAAAACATTTCACTTCTCATCCAAGAAGCTTCTTCGGTTCTTGGATGAGAAGCAAACCGTTTTCAAAGAAAACACCAAGAAAGTCCAGTTGCCATCTGGGGAAAAAAATAAATAAAAATAAAGCACCTTTTGGGACAACCATGACCTGGATGATCGAGACTCTTCATAGACACTCGAGTGTAAAAAACACAAATGAAGTTGTCTTGTAGAACACGTGGAGCCACAAGAAGCTAACCAAGGTTTAAACCCATCAAGCTGTGTGTGTTCTTTAAATGACCTGGTTGTGTACTTTCTGCTTGCGTGAACACAGCCGCACTTGTTCTGTTGCTCAGTTTTTGACTTTGTCTAATTCATCGGTGGGGCAGTATAATTATTTTCGGAAACCCAGAGACACTCATTTATTCTCAGAGCTCCTGACCGACCGTGACTTTGCAAGGCTGATTCTCCTTTAATGGTCCAGAACCCATGATTGATGTTTCTTTTAGGAGCAAATTATTCAAAGACAGATAGGATACCTATCTTCATTTGAACACATATTCAGCACGATGTAGGAGGTGATATGGTAGCAAAAGAAATGGGAGTGAAAAGGGGGATCAGTGTGGAATCCTTACGTAGCCACAAACAAATTTAAGTCCAATCTCCCCTTGCTGCTATAAACAAATTTGATTTGTCCAAATTTGAACAAACTTTTTTTTAAAAAAAATACCTTTTCCCTCTCAACTCCTCCTCTTCCCTTCATTCCAAAAAAAAAAGAAGAAGAAGAACGCTGCCCAGAGGCAGGACGATGTGTTTATTTTAATTTTTCTTCTTTTGCCTCTCCTTAAAAACAATTCAGGGGCCTCATTTTTCTATTTAATGGCACTTAACGTTAATTAAAATGTGCATATTCAGAACTGCTTGTCAGAACAAAGCCTTAATAATGAATGCCTTCAAGCTAGCACAGTTCTAGTCGTATCAACTCAATAAAAACATCATTGTTACATTTATCAATAAATTTTTAGCTTATACATATCTTAATTACATTCAATCTTCATAAACAATCCATCTCCTGTTATTAATTTTTACCCAATTATTAGTTTCTCATCAATATTCCAATTTAACCTTTGATATTTGTAATTTTCAGGCTTCGGGTAACCAATCCATCAATTCATAGCAAAATATAATATCCAAAATACACATTTTTATCTATTTGAATGTAACCTTGTTCTATTTCCTAAACGTTATCTATTTCCCACCACATTAAATCATCTACTTCATAATACAATATCCCCTTTACCGAATCGAAACCATTATGTATGCTACCTAAGTTAAACAATAAATCAAACAAATTCATAATAATTAATTTAGTAATGTTAAGGGAAAAAGAGAAGAAATATCTGATGTTGTAACCTGAGATTTCTACTAAAGATTTTGTTATCGAACTACTGATTAACCCAATCACCACGTTGCTTTTTAAATACTTAAATGTAAAATTGGACAATTAATTTAAAATAAAATAAAATTTAAAATTAATTTAAAATAAAATATTATTTTAAAAACAACAAAACAACAACAACAACAAATGCCTAATTTCAAGGCAGCCTAGAGGTTGCAGGCAATGGAGAGAGCTGATGGTTAAATCAGGTTTAATGTAAAAGTTTCACCTGGGTTAAGGTTTCCTATTGGTTCCAAGATTGGACTGGAATCCAGTTCCCGTTCAAAGTGACAACAGCACTCAAAAAGTGACTTCTGACCGTTTTCCACACTTACGACCATTGCGGCATTCCCCAGGTCACGTGATCAAAAATTCAGATGCCTGGCAGCTGACTAACATTGATGACGGGTCACGTGATCCCCTTTTGCGGCCTTCTGAAAAGCAATGTCAGTGGGGAAGCCAGATTCTCTTAACAACCGTGTAACTAATTTAACAACTGCAGTGATTCACTTAACAAATGTTAATGTTAATTATTGGACAGCTGAGATTGCCTTGGTTAAAGAAGGCCACCGAAGGGCGCCTTGCCAGTCTGATCACCTGCCCTCTGGAACTCCATATCTCCAAGATTAGAATTCATCGTCTCCTCGCGTTTAGCCCAAAGTCGGCCAGGTAACTTTCTTGACTCAGGCAGGACTAGAACTCACCATCTCCAGCTGATTGGCCCAAAGTCGGCCAGGTAACTTTCTTGACTAAGGTGGGACTAGAACTCACCGTCTCCTGGTGAATGGCCCAAAGTCACCTAGCCAGTTTTCATGCCTACGGCGGGACTAGATCTCACCATCTCCCTGGTGCTTTCCCTGTTAGACCAAACCATGCATTGTTATAAGCAGTGTGCCAGCTGTGTGCTGCAGCTGCCAAAAAAGCCAATACAGTGCTAAGGCTGCATGAACAGAGGGATAGAATCAAGATCACGTGAAGTGTTAATACCACTTTACAATGCCTTGGTAAGGCCACATTTGGAATACAGCATCCAGTTTTGGTCGCCACGATGTAAAAAAGATGTTGAGACTCTAGAAAGGGTACAGAGAAGAGCAAGAAAGATGATCAGGGGACTGGAGGCTAAAGCATATAAGGAACGGTTGCTGGAATTGGGTATGTCTAGTTTAATGAAGAGAAGGACGAGGGGGGACAGGATAGCAGTGTTCCAGTATCTCAGGGGCTGCCCCCAAAGAAGAGGGAGTCAAGCTATTCTCCAAAATGCCTGAAGGCAGGACAAGATGCAACAGATGGAAACTCATCAAGGAGAGAAATAAGCTAGTACTAAGCAAAAATTTCCTGACAGTGAGAACAATTAACCAGTGGAACAACCTGCCTCCAGAAGTTGTGAATGCTGCAACAATGGGAGTTTTCAAGAAGAGATTGGACAACCATTTGTCTGAAATAGTGTAGAGTTTCCCACCAGATTAGGGGGTTGGACTAGATGGTAGAAGATCTCCAAGGCCGCTTCCAACTATTCTATTCTATTCTATTCTATTCTATTCTATTCTATTCTATTCTATTCTATTCTATTCTATTCTATTCTATTCTATTCTATTCTATTCTATTCTATTCTGTTCTGTTCTGTTCTGTTCTGTTCTATTCTGTTCTACTCTATTCTATTCTATTCTATTCTATTCTATTCTATTCTATTCTATTCTATTCTATTCTATTCTATTCTATTCTATTCTATTCTATTCTATTCTATTCCATTCCATTCCATTCCATTCCATTCCATTCCATTCCATATTTTCTATTCTATTCTATTCTGTACTGTTCTGTTCTGTTCTGTTCTTCCAGAATCTTTGACGTTTCCACCTTAAGTCTAGTGTGGCTTTAAAAGCATCACGTGGATCCATGCATTATATTATGAGAAAGTATACTGAACAGTTAAATAATAATCTTAAGCATAATCCTTATCCTCTCTAGTTTACCCATCATTTTTTTAACAGCAACACATCATATAGCTTTGGAGATACCCTCAAAACATTTCAAGGTTTTCTCCACTTCCCTTCCTCCCCTTGTTTTTGATGCTGCCTATGAACATATCCCGAACATTTATATTAACTTGCATTACTCTGCAAGATATACGGATGATATATTGCATAGCCCTCTATTACTTATTAATAAAAACATAATCCCTTGGCTCAATGAATTCCATTCTAAAAGCAGAAAGTGATTAACAGGCTTTGTTCTCTGTGACTATTTGAAAATTAGATCCTCTTCAGCTTTGTTGGAATGTTTTGAAGTACATATTTCCTAGCTAGCTCAAATACCCAAAGGCCAGCTTTCATGCCTAGTTAATTTATTACGAATTGTCAGAGCCCGTAAATAAATAGGCCAATCTCTATGTCTCAGTCTGTGAATTGTTTACCAACGAGTTACATGGAGAACAGTCTGAACTGTCCCTTTAAATTATTTTACCTTGAGGAATTGAGATCCTATTTGGTGTAGTGCAGGCATGTTAAACTGCTGGCCGGTGGGCCAGATGTGTCATGCCGAAACCGCGCCCACATTGCCAGCAATGGGGAAAACGTCCCGATACGTCGCACGACGTCACGTGACGTCGCGAGTTTGACATGCCTGGTGTAGTGGTTAAGGTGAAACCAGGAGACAGTGAGTTCTAGTCCCACTTAGGCATGAAAGCCGGCTGGGTAACTTTAGGCCAATCACCAGGAGAAAGTGAGTTCTAGTCCTGCCTTAGGCACAAAAGCCAACTGGGTGACTTTGGGCCAATCACCAGGAGACTGTGAGTTCCAGTTCCACCTTAGGCACGAAAGGTGGCTGGGTGACTTTGGACCAATCACCAGGAGACAGTGAGTTCTAGTCCCACTTAGGCATGAAAGCCGGCTGGGTGACTTTGGGCCAATAACCAGGAGACGGTGAATTCTAGTCCCACTTAGGCACGAAAGCCGGCTGAGTGACTTTGGGCCAATCACCAGGAGACTGTGAGTTCCAGTTCCACCTTAGGCACGAAAGGTGGCTGGGTGACTGTTCTAGTCCCACCTTAGGCACTAAAGCCGGCTGGGTGACTTTGGGCCAATCACCAGGAGGCGGTGGGTTCTAGTCCTGCCTCATCCAGGTAAGCCAGTTGGCTAGGTTTGGTGGAAGTGAAATCTTTTTTTTTTATTGAAAAGTTTTACAATACATTTTATCTTTAACAATCCCTCCCCCCTCCCTCCGCCCACCCCTTCCTAGCCCTCCCTAACCCTCCCCCCCTTCCCCCCTCCCCCCTCCCCGACTTCCCAGAGCTAAATACAAGGTATAAAAGCAAAAAACAATCATAAACAACCATATGCTAACAACAATAAACTATTAAGTCTATTGCACTCTAGCTCATATGAAATGACTACAAGCAATACTAATATTACATTAAAAAAAGAAAAAAGAAAAAAAAACCTATTCAAATGCTAAGTGAAACTTTTTAGTCCCATATTTGTTCTGGATATAATCAATCCACTTTTTCCACTCCATAATATAATGTTGTTGCGAATGATCTTTCAAGTAAGCCGAAATCTTTGCCATTTCGGCCAGGTCAGAAACTTTTAGAGTCCATTCTTCTATAGTCGGGAGTTCCTCCTTCTTCCAATATTGACCTATTAAAAGTCTTGCTGCTGTAATTAAATTCAACATCAACTTGGTGTCCACAACAGTAGTATCTGTAATTATGGGTGGAAGTGAAATCTTGAAAACCTCACACGACGGAGCACCTGCAACTTCTGGAGGCAGGTTTTTCCACTGATTAATCATTCTGTCAGGAAAACTTTGCTTAGTTCTGGCTTGGAGTCCTTGTGCAAGAGGCATAAACCTGACTTCCCCCAAGATCCATGAAAACGTCTCTGGTTGTTTCCAAAGGGAAGACAAGCCATCTGGGGAGATTCTTGTAACATAGGCAGGAGTCAATAAAGTTGCTATACCCGAATGATTCTGGTTGCTGACACTCTTCATTTTATCACTTTCAGTTACTGTTAGGACTACAGTAGATTCATTTTACTATTCCTATGGGCAATTGGGAATGAAATCTTTTCACAGCAAATCCCTAAAATCTTCTGCCACACCACCAGCCTCCAGAAGAATTCCCAGGAGCAATTTCAGACTTCCTGGAATACGTAAGCACCTGGTGTTAAATTTGGAAAGATTAAAGAAGCGGATTCAGATTTAACTCCCGCCAACGTCTGGCTAGGAAATGCAACTCTGACAATATGGTAATATGGTTGGTTTGCTTCTGCTTAGCATATTATATGAAACCAGCAAGGGTGATTTGTAGACACTGACTTATGGCACACTTAACCCAGCAATGATTAACTCTGGGAGAAATAAAATAATTATTGTTTGGTTGCCATGCCATAAAAAAAATTGAGACTCTAGAAAGAGTGCAAAGAAGAGCGACAAAGATGATCAGGGGACTGGAGGCTAAAACATATAAGGAATGGTTGCTGGAATTGGGCATGTCTAGTTTAATGAAGAGAAGGAGGAGAGGGACATGATAGCAGTCTTCCAGTATCTCAGGGGTTGCCCCAAAGAAGAGGGAGTCAAGTTATTCTCCAAAGCGCCCGAGGGCAGGACAAGAAGCAATGAATGGAAACTAGTCAAGGAGAGAAGCAACCTAGAACTAAGGAGAAACTTCCTGACAGTGAGAACAATTAACCAGTGGAACAAACTGCCTCCAGAAGCTGGGAATGCTCCAACACTGGAAGTTTTTAAGAAGAGACTGGACAGCCAGGGTCTCCTGCCTGAGCAGGGGGTTGGACTAGAAGACCTCCAAGGTCACTTCCAATTCTGTTATCTTGTTTGGAACGTGTGAAAGCAAGCAGTGCTTTAGAGTTTAACAAACCAGGCTTCAGTGCAACAAACCCTGTTTTCATTTCTTGGGTAAAGGTAAGCCCATACAAGGCCATATCAATTGGGCATCTGGTGAACAACTTAACTGCCTTTTGACGACTGTTTGCCAGCTATTTCTCCACCTCTATCTTGCCAAGAATAGTAGGTGGGCCATGAAATATTTCCAGGATGAAGCTGTAGAAGCACCTTAGCGTTATTAATTAACCCTTAGGGCTCACTACAGCTACACATTAGTAAGGCCTAATGGCAATTTGCAGTATTTATATGGATGCCTAAGCAAGAATTGTGCTCCTCCGGGGAAACCGTCGTTCCGCGTTCTTAAAAAAACGTGAAAGCTGAAATTTCATATCCTTTACCCTCCCTTCCATTCTTGGCAGCCCTCAAGTATCTTAATGTCTCCCAATAATGTCTATCAATTGACATTGAGCCTTGGTGGAGCAGTGGGCTAATGCCTCCTTAAGTAACACCAGCTGCCTGCAATTAGTGCAGGTTCGAGTCCCACCAGGCTCAAGGTTGACTCAGCCTTCCATCCTTCCGAGGTAGGTAAAATGAGGACCCAGATTGTTGGGGGCAATTAAGCTGACTTTGTAATAATGCCGCTTGTGGGGTGTGTGAAAGCCCTAATAAGCAGGCATATCCATAGAATGAAGGCTACTGCTAAGCTTGTAAGCCGCCCTGAGTCTTCGGAGAAGGGCGGGATATAAATGGAATTAAAATAAATAAATAAATAAATAGTACCAGCGACAGGCATGCTGCACTTTCAAGGACTTTGCATCACTTTTGATCCGCGAGGTAGAACTTCCCCTTCAAAGTTGGAGCCAGGCAGAGCAACACAAAAGGGAACGATTTGCCAAGACGTAACCTGAAAGCAGCTTTCCCCAACCAGGAACTCAGGCTCTTGTCCTCAGGAAAATCCCACACAGCATGGAAACTTTACAGACTGAAGTTGGAACATGGTTTTAAGCAGGTTAGTTAATTCCTGAGGTGTTGTTTTTCTTAATGGCTGCTTTACATCCAAGGCTCTTTTCATTAGGAGTTTAAAACTCTGTAGCAGGAACCCTCCTGTGAGCTAATTCGATTATTTCACTGCTAGCAGAACCAGGGAAGCATAAGTGGTAGTTGCAAAACAACACACACACACACACACACACACACACACACAAGTCCAGCAACATTTGCTGCTCCTTAAAAAAAATCTCTGGTGACAGGTAGATGAAGTTTGAACTTACTTTCTACATTTGACAAGGTGGCCTGCGTAATGTATTGGCCATTTCTGTGTAAAATCACCTGTTTAATGGCTGACCGACTTTTTCTGTGTTATGTGGTTGCTGTTACTGAGCCAGACTTGCTGTCTCCAGGCTGATAATTAGGTTCCGGCTGGGAAACTGCTACTTTAAACCTATTGGTCGCCGCCTAGAGGCCAACCATATAAATAGCTGAGCAGCAGCCCTAAGCTTGCTTCTTTTTCTGAGTTAATAAACTTGTTTGCTGCTTCAACACTTGGTCTCACTTAATGCCTCAGGAACCGAAAATATAACAGCCTGTTTTTATTTGCTTCAAGCATGCTCGGAGCAAGACTTTGTGCACTGACATTTCCTGGAATGACCATGGAACCAGGCAAATTCCACAGTTCCATGAGCAGCCCAGAAAGTGCTGTGGGGAAAAAGAAATAATAATAACCCTTCTCTCTTAAGCTGCTGGTGTTTTAAGCAGATCAGGCTACAGATCAATCCTTGACCAACTTGAATATTTTAGGAAATGCAGTCCACCCACTCACCCAGCCAGCCACTTAACCCTGAATCTCATCTGACCATATTTTCCTGCAGACTTTTAATTTAAAAAACAGCGTGAACGTTTTTCTAGAAGAGAAATCTGTCCCCAGAGATAGAAACTTAAGCAGAACAGACCTGCCTTAACTGCTAATTTATACTTAGGACACCGCCATACATCTTTCAGCCCAAATCCTGCTGCTGGGGTATCACTGCTGGAAAACACACATGCATATTCAGAGGTGAGCTGCCCCTTGCATCAATCTTCCCCTATCCCACTGGGTGAGCAAATAGCCTTAATCTGCAAGAAATTCTAGGTTGTATGGCGGAATTAAGAAGGGTTGATTAGACAATTCCATGGCAAGATGTAGTATCTGAGGGGCTGCCACAAGGAAGTGGGGGGGAGGGGTCAGGTTGTTCACCAGACCACCGGAGGGAAGGACGAGAAACAATGGTTGGAAACTGATCAAGGAGAGAAGCAACCTAGAATTAAGGAGAAACTTCCTGACAGTGAAGACAATCAACCAGTGGAACAGCTCGCCACCAGAAATCGTGGGCGCTCCATCACTGCAGGTGTTTAAGAAGAGGATGGACATTCACCTGTCTGAGATGGTGTAGGTTCTCCTGCTTGAGCAGGGGGCTGGACTAGAAGACCTCCAAGGTCCCTTCCAGCTCTATTCTGTGCAACTTCGGTTCATCTCTAGAGCAGAAAAATCACGCGCCGTGTACTACACACAGCATGTACTAAGTGAGATGTAAAGCGCTTTCTCAGATTGTTGTTGTTTTTTCACATGCCACAACGGACTCTAACGTGCCTTTCCTTCAAAACCCAACCTGTTATCACACTGAGCTTACGACTCAGAGCATCTACAAGGACAATTAGCATTTAAGCTTTGTAGCATTTTCAATTACCGTTACAGACGCCGGTGGAATTAATTACTTTATCACTGTCGCTCGGTATTAAACAAGCAGTTGCAGTGTTGGTGATGATTAGACTGAATTTTTTTTAATTATTATTATTATTTCAAAGCATAATGAACAGTGTCCTTGGTAGCTGAAATGACTCCTTTTTTCTTTTCTTTTCTTTTTTCTTTAGCAGAGTGAAAAAAACAACTGCATTAGCCAGGATGCGATTTCTCAGTGAAAAGATTCTAACTTACAAAGGAAGGCAAATCATACGCGTCCCAGGATAATGTTGCTGGACCCAAACTGGGTCGGTCACCTGGGACTAGAAGTTTTGTCTTCCGAGCTTTTTGGACTTGTGCTGAAGCCCATCTTCAGAGAAAGTCTCTCTAGCAGAGTGTGTGCTTTGGGTGTGGTATTTATATGGTGCCTGGTTGTGTGTGGCTTTTTAGATGTTCATTGCAGTATTGATGGGAGGCTATTAAATCATTGGCTGCTGTTTGCTTATGCTGCCCGGCCCTAGAATCGAATCGAATCGAATCGAATAGAATAGAATAGAAAATATATAGAATAGAATCGAATAGATTTAAGAATAGAATAGAATAGAATAGAATAGAATAGAATAGAATAGAATAGAATAGCATAGAATAGAATAGAATAGAATAGAATAGAATAGATTTAAGAATAGAATAGAATAGAATAGAATAGAATAGAATAGAATAGATTTAAGAATAGAATAGAATAGAATAGAATAGAATAGAATAGAATAGAATAGAATAAATATTGGCGAATAGAATAGAATAGAATAGAATAGAATAGAATAGAATAGAATAGATTTAAGAATAGAATAGAATAGAATAGAATAGAATAGAATAAATATTGGCGAATAGAATAGAATAGAATAGAATAGAATAGAATAGAATAGAATAGAATAGATTTAAGAATAGAATAGAATAGAATAGATTTAAGAATAGAATAGAATAGAATAGAATAGAATAGAATAGAATAGAATAGAATAGAATAGAATAGAATAGAATAGAATAGAAGCTGGAAGGGACCTTGGAGGTCTTCTAGTCCAGCCCGCTGCTCAAGCAGGAGAACCGTCCTATACCATCTCAGACAAGTGACTGTCTAGACAAGACTCTTCTTAAAAATCTCCAGTGATGGAGCGCCCACGATTTCTGGTGGCAAGCTGTTCCACTGGTTAATTGTTCTCACTGTCAGGAAGTTTCTCCTTAATTCCAGGTTGCTTCTCTCTTTGGTCAGTTTCCAACCATTGTTTCTCGTCCTTCCCTTTGGTGCTTTGGAGAATAACGTGACCCCCCTCGTCTTTGTGGCAGCCCCTCAAATACTGGAACACTGCTATCATGTCACCCATTTCTTTTTTTCTTCAGACTAGCCAAACCCAAGCCCTGCAGCCATTCTTCTTATGTTTTAGTCTCCAGGCCTTGGATCATCTTAGTTGCTCTTCTCTGAACTTTTTTCCAAACTCTCAACATCTTTTTTTGTGATATGGTGACCAAAATTGGCTGCAGTATTCCAGGTGTGGTCTTACTAGGGCTTTGTAAAGCAGTACTAGTACTTCATGTTATCTTGATTCTATGCCTCTGTTTATACAACTCAGGATTGTATTAGCTTTTTTGGCTGCTACTGCACACTGCTGGCTCATAGTCAAGTGATCGTCCACTAGGACTCCAAGGTCCCTCTCACAGTTACTGTTTTTGAGCTGAGTCTCGCCCAATCTGTACTTACATCTTTGATTTTTCCTGCCTAAATGTAAGACTTTGCTTTTCTCCACATTGAAACTCATTTTGTTGGATTGGACCCATTGTTCAAGTTTGTCAAGATCTTTTTGGATCCTGAGTTTGTCTTCTGGGCCTAAGATGGAGCCTTGTGGTACCCCACTGCTTATTTCTCTCCTTATGGATGTAATTCCATTGAAGACTATTCATTGAGTACGGTTTGTCAGCCAGCTACAAATCCATATGGTGGTGATGTTGTCTATTCCACCTTCTCCTAGTTTACCAAGGTTGTGGTCTACTTTGTCAAATGCCTCACTGAAATCTAACCCTCACCTCCTATGTAGATAAGCACCTGAAGGCAGGACAAGGAGCAACGGATGGAAACTAACCAAGGAGAGAAACAACCCCGAACTAAGGAGAAATTTCCTGACAGCGAGAACAATTAACCTGTGGAACCACCTGCCTCCAGAAGCTGTGAATGCTCCAACACTGGAAGTTTTTAAGAAGAGACTGGACAGCCATTTGTCTGAAATGGTATAGGGTTTCCTGCCTGAGCAGGGGGTTGGACTAGATGACCTCCAAGGTCCCTTCCAGCTCTGTTTTCCTGTTATTCTGAAATGACTTAATCGAACATTTGGACAAGGAACGATACGAGTCAGCATCCCCAACAAAAAGTCTGACATCATTGCATGAGAAATATTTCACATTGAAAGGTGACAGAGTTGGAAAACTTCCATTTCCTTGCCTGGTCTATAAACATATTGAATTTGGGAATTTGGCTGAAGTTCTGCACCGTTCGGTTTTTCCTGCTTCTCCTTAACACATCTTTGAGGTGCCTTATTATTTATTTAAATTTATTTTAGCCCCCACCCCGCCCCTCCGCTCTCTTAGATTTTTTATGAATCTTCCATTACTCGTCATGCCAAAATCTCACCCCACACCGTAAAAGACCTCTATTTTTATTTTTATTTTTAGTTCTATTACACTTTCAAGCCTTGTATCCACAGCTCTTGCAATCTTCTCGAAACACATGTTGGAAATTGGCAAACCCTAAGTTTCATTCTTGCTAGGATAATAACTTCAATATTTTCTGTGACAACCTCGAGGAAGAAAAATGGTCGCTTGTAGAAATTCAATGTTTGCAGGGAAGGGGTGTATTTTTAGGCCTGTAGGAGAAGGAGAGGATGAGGTGGGGGGGGGAAAGACCCTCTCCTCTGTGGATTAGATTAGAACACCAACTGTTAAACTCTGTAAGAGTTTTCAATCTTCCTCGGAGCAGCTTGAGGCCACACTAAAAGAGAAATACTGATAGAGTGCCATTTTCATGTTTTGCTAAATCTAATAGCGCTAAGAAGACTGAAGTGTTTCTAAGAACAGAACCCAAGCCTGCAATGGGATGCTTTAAAATACAAAGAAGTCAAATAATTTTCTTTTGCAGGAGAAGATGTGTGCAGTGGAGGGACTGCATTGTTTCTTTTTTTTTTCCTTTGAAAACATTTTGCTTCTTATCCAAGGAGCTTCTTCAGTTGTAGCTGAAATTAGAACTGAAGAAGCTCCTTGGATGGGAAGGGAAACATTTTCAAAGAAACGAAGTATTATTCACTTAGAACTGAAGAAGCTTCTTGGATGAGAAGGGAAACATTTTCAAAGTGACAAAGCATTCTTCACATAGCACTGAAGAAGCTTCTTGGATGAGAAGGGAAACATTTTCAAAGTAACAAAGCATTCTTCACATAGCACTGAAGAAGCTTCTTGGATGAGAAGCTTTGAAAACATTTTGCTTCTTATCCGAGGAGCTTCTTCAGTTGTAGCTGAAATTAGAACTGAAGAAGCTCCTTGGATGAGAAGGGAAACATTTTCAAAGAAACAAAGCATTATTCCCTTAGAACTGAAGAAGCTTCTTGGATGAGAAGGGAAACATTTTCAAAGTAACAAAGCATTCTTCACATAGAACTGAAGAAGCTTCTTGGAAGAGAAGGGAAACATTTTCAAAGAAACAAAGCATTATTCGCTGAGAACTGAAGAAGCTCCTTGGATGGGAAGGGAAACATTTTCAAAGAAACGAAGCATTATTCACTTAGAACTGAAGAAGCTCCTTGGATGGGAAGGGAAACATTTTCAAAGAAACGAAGGATTATTCCCTTAGAACTGAAGAAGCTTCTTGGATGGGAAGGGAAACATTTTCAAAGAAACGAAGCATTATTCACTTAGAACTGAAGAAGCTTCTTGGATGGGAAGGGAAACATTTTCAAAGAAACGAAGGATTATTCCCTTAGAACTGAAGAAGCTTCTTGGATGGGAAGGGAAACATTTTCAAAGAAACGAAGCATTATTCACTTAGAACTGAAGAAGCTTCTTGGATGAGAAGGGAAACATTTTCAAAGTAACAAAGCATTCTTCACATAGCACTGAAGAAGCTTCTTGGATGAGAAGCTTTGAAAACATTTTGCTTCTTATCCGAGGAGCTTCTTCAGTTGTAGCTGAAATTAGAACTGAAGAAGCTCCTTGGATGAGAAGGGAAACATTTTCAAAGAAACAAAGCATTATTCCCTTAGAACTGAAGAAGCTTCTTGGATGAGAAGGGAAACATTTTCAAAGTAACAAAGCATTCTTCACATAGAACTGAAGAAGCTTCTTGGATGAGAAGGGAAACATTTTCAAAGAAGCAAAGCATTATTCCCTTAGAACTGAAAAAGCTCCTTGGATGGGAAGGGAAACATTTTCAAAGAAACAAAGCATTATTCGCTGAGAACTGAAGAAGCTCCTTGGATGGGAAGGGAAACATTTTCAAAGAAACGAAGCATTATTCACTTAGAACTGAAGAAGCTTCTTGGATGGGATGGGAAACATTTTCAAAGAAACGAAGCATTATTCCCTTAGAACTGAAGAAGCTCCTTGGATGGGAAGGGAAACATTTTCAAATAAACGAAGCATTATTCCCTTAGAACTGAAGAAGCTTCTTAGATGAGAAGGGAAACATTTTCAAAGTAACAAAGCATTCTTCACATAGAACTGTTCTTGGACGAGAAGTGAAACATTTTCAAAGAAATGAAACGTTCTTCACTTAGAACTGAAGAACCTTTTTGGATGAAAAGCGAAACATTTTCAAAGGAAAAAACCATAAAGGTCCAGTTGCCTTTTGGAAAAGCACCTTTGGGATCAGTTCTGGTAGCAGCAAGACCCTTTAGAAGCCACAGGGTAATTGTGTTCCCTCTTTGTGAAATGGGGATTGTGGCCTACCAACTGTTGGAAAAGGGAGATGGACAGAATTCTTGTCAATTTCATCTGTGGAGATTCTCAATCACCCAGGTCAATGGTAGGCAACCTTGGCTCTTTTATGACTCGTGGACTTCAACTCCCAGAACTCCTCAGCCAGCCATGCCGAGGGGAAAGGGAGAGGTTTCCAAGCTGAGCCATGCTGGCTCAGGAATTCTGGGAGTTGAAGTCCACGAGTCATAAAAGAGCCAAGGTAGCCTACCCTGCTCTAGTTCAATGTCTCTCTCAGCCTTTACAAATTTAAGATGTGTGGACCTCAACTCCCAGAATTCCTGAACCAGCCATGCTGAGGGGAAAGGGAGAGGTTTCCAAGCTGAGCCATGCTGGCTCAGGAATTCTGGGAGTTGAAGTCCACGAGTCATAAAAGAGCCTAACCCTGGCTTAGGCCTAGGCCGCTTTATGACTTGTGGACTTCAACTCCCAGAATTCCTGAGCCAGCCATGGTGAGGGGAAAAGGAGAGGCTTCTAAGCTGAGCCATGCTGGCTCAGGAATTCTGGGAGTTGAAGTCCACAAGTCATAAAAGAGCCAAGATTGCCTAACTCTGACCCAGGTCATGGTTGTCCCAAAAGGCAAATAAATTTTCTTGTTTTTCTTTCTTTTCCCTTGAAAATGTTTCACTTCTCATCCACGAAGAGTTAGAACTGAAGACGCTTCTTGGGTGAGAAGTGAAATGTTTTCAAAGGAAAAAAAAAACGAGAACATCCAATTGCCTTTTGGGGGAAAAAAGCACATTTTTTTTAAAACTGCAAGGATCAAAATCACCCTTGGAAATCAGACTGGTTTGAAGGATGTTGAAAACTGAACAGTTTCGCTGAGATTTTTAACCAGGCAAGGCGTTTTAGCCTCCTCTTCAAAAAATCTTATGTCTATTACTTTTAACCTTGGTTTACTTGGATTTTTATGGCTTCTTTTAGCTTGTTTTCAATTGTTCACTGACATTGAAGACTTACTGTGTATGTTTTTAATGTTTCTGTCTTTGATAAGCCACCAAGAGGCACATGGATAGCGGCAGGATAGCAATGGAATAAATAAATAAAATTGGATTGTACAATCAGTGTGCATTCATTTCTCAAATGCAAAACCAATAGTGATCGTATGTGCTGTTAAATAGGACTATCATCTTTAGGTCGCATAAATTCAGATGACTATACATGGCAGCAGAGAGATGCAGAAAACTTTCTTTGGTAATACTAAATGTTTACCTGGAGTTTCACAAACCAGCTCTAGATTTTATTTATTTATTTATTATTTATTTATTTATTTTATTTCTATGCCGCCCTTCTCCCGGAGGACTCAGGGCGGTGAACAGGGCAGTACATGTTAAAAGACAGAATACAAAAATTAAAAGAGATTAAACATAGTGCCCACAACTCTTACAATAGGTTAAAACACATTAAAAGTAGTAAAACCCAACCCCATCCCATCAGGCCAGGCCAGCTTGTTCAAAGAGATAAGTCTTTAGATTTTAGGGTTTTCTGAACAGAAATCTAAATTAGTTGATGCTGGGAAAGCAGAAACAGGATGATGCAAGCATTCTTGCCAGTGGGGAACCAGACCACACGCAGGTTTATGCCCTACATCTGGAAAGCAGCTGGCAAGAGAGAACTGCTTTAGACTTACATGTTTAGTGGGGTAGAAGTAAGTTGCACCATGTATTTGTAGGCTCTGAATATTAACAGAATAACAGAGTTGAAAGGAACATTGGAGGTCTTCTAGTCCAGCCCCCTGCTCAGGCAGGAAACCCTATACCATTTCAGGCAAATGGCTGTCCAGTCTCTTCTTGAAAACTTCCAGTGTTGGAGCACTCACAGCTTCTGGAGGCAGGTTGTTCCACTGGTTAATTGTTCTCACTGTCAGGAAATTTCTCCTTAGTTCCAGGTTGCTTCTCTCTTTGATGAGTTTCCATCCGTTGCTTCTTGTCCTGCTTTCAGGTGCTTTGGAGAATAGGTTGGCATGCACCCCCCCTCTTCTTTGTGGCAACCTCTCAAGTCCTGGAAGACTGTCGTGTCACCCCTAGTCCCCGTCTTCTTAACTTTTACAGAGGACTGAATGACAGAGCTGGAAGGGACCTTGGAGGTCTTCTAGTCTTCTAGTCTCACCCCTTGCTCAGGCAGGAAACCCTATACCATTTCAGACAAAAAAGGTCTAAAATGGTTTGAGCAGGGGGTTGGACTAGAAGACCTCCGGGGTCCCTTCCAACTTTGTTATTCTATTCTATTCTATTCTATTCTATTCTATTCTATTCTATTCTATTCTATTCTATTCTATTCTATTCTATTCTATTCTATTCTTTCCTATTCTATTCTATTCTATTCTATTCTATTCTATTCTTTCCTATTCTATTCTATTCTATTCTATTCTATTCTATTCTATTCTATTCTATTCTTTCCTATTCTATTCTATTCTATTCTTTCCTATTCTATTCTATTCTATTCTATTCTATTCTATTCTATTCTATTCTATTCTATTCTATTCTATTCTATTCTATTCTATTCTATTCTATTCTATTAGAAAATCAAGCAAGCAAGCAACCCCAGCTCCATTCCCTAAACTGACCTTTCAGGAGGGACATTTCCACACAAGACAGATTGCCAAAGGAAAACAAAATGCAGTGTTACCCATCAGGAAACGTAAGCAGATCCTCAAACTGAATTCCAGACGTCCTCGCCACCGCCTCGCTCTTCCCTGTTCATTAGAAGGAGATAATGCCACCTGGCTGAGACATGGAGAGCTTTTGGGCAGTTTCTGCCAAGGTTTTTATGAAACATAATTTAAACTGCCTGGTGAGAGATGGCCGTTGCAAGCCACACTAATCTACCTTGACAGCAGCTCTTTATTTGCACGAATTAGAAGCTGAGTTCATTAAACGAAGAATTTTCTTCTTTGGGGCCACCAATTTATTTTTCAGTCATGTTGGCATTTCAGAACTTGGCCTGGGAAAATGTCCAGGGGCATTGCCAGCCAAACATTCTGGATCGCAGCTCCCTTAATTCACGGGCGATGCACACACTGATTCAGTTTATGGCAATTGCCGTTTGAAACAGTTGGGCCAACCGGGTTTTATAACCCAAATACAGGTAGTCCTCGACGTACGACCACAATTGAGCCCAAAGTTTCTGAGGCTAAGAGAGACAGTTATTGAGATTTGCCTCATGTTTCAACTTTCTTGACACAAGCTGTTGAATAGAATAGAATAGAATAGAATAGAATAGAATAGAGTAGAGTAGAGTAGAGTAGAGTAGAGTAGAATAGAATAGAATAGAATAGAATAGAATAGAATAGAATAGAATAGAATAGAATAGAATAGAGTAGAGTAGAGTAGAGTAGAGTAGAGTAGAGTAGAATAGAATAGAATAGAATAGAATAGAATAGAATAGAATAGAATAGAATAGAATAGAATAGAATAGAATAGAATAGAATAGAATAGTAAAGAATTAGAATAGAAAATCTGGAATAGAATAGAATAGAATAGAATAGAATAGAATAGAATAGAATAGAATAGAATAGAGTAGAGTAGAGTAGAGTAGAGTAGAGTAGAGTAGAGTAGAGTAGAATAGAATAGAATAGAATAGAATAGAATAGGAAAGAATTAGAATAGAATAGAATAGAATAGAATAGAATAGAATAGAATAGAATAGAATAGAATAGAATAGAATAGAATAGAATATGGAATGGAATGGAATGAAATAATAGAATAGAATAGAATAGAATAGAATAGAATAGAATAGAATAGAATAGAATAGAATAGAATAGAATAGAATAGAATAGAATAGAATAGAATAGAATAGAATAGAATAGAAAATCTGGAATAGAATAGAATAGAATAGAGTAGAGTAGAGTAGAGTAGAGTAGAGTAGAGTAGAGTAGAGTAGAGTAGAGTAGAATAGAATAGAATAGAATAGAATAGAATAGAATAGTAAAGAATTAGAATAGAATAGAATAGAATAGAATAGAATAGAATAGAATAGAATAGAATAGAATAGAATAGAATAGAATAGAATAGAATAGAATAGAATAGAATCTGGAAGGGACCTTGGAGGTCTTCTAGTCCAGCCCCCTGCTCAAGCAGGAGAACCTACACCGTCTCAGACAGGTGACTGTCCAGTGAATCCGGCGTCCTCATTGACTTTACTTGTCCAAAGGTCACAGAAGGGCCTGGGACCGTCATAAACATGAGTCAGTTGCCGAGCGGCCGAGTTTTGATCACGTGACCATGGGGATGTTGCAAAATGGTCGTAAAGTGTGAAAAACGGTCCTTTTTGAAGTGCCATTATGACTTTGAAGGGTCACTAAATGAACTGTGGTAATGCAAGGACTATCTGTAATTTGACAGAGCTGTTATGATTATAACATGCAAGGAGACCCACCGATCTCTTTGCAAGTTGTTAACAACAACAATAACAACAACAACAACAACAACAACAACAACAACAACAACAACAACAACAATAATAATAATAATAATAATAATAATAATAATAATAATAATAATAATAATAATAAAGTTGGAAGGGACATTGGAGGTCATCTAGTCCAACCCCCTGCTCAGACAGGAAACCTTATACCATTTCAGCCAAATGGCTGTCCAGTCTCTTCTTAAAAACTTCCAGTGTTGGAGCATTCACAGCTTCTGGAGGCAGGTTGTTCCACTGGTTAATTGTCCTCACTGTCAGGAAGTTTCTCCTTAGTTCTAGGTTGCTTCTCTCCTTGGTTAGTTTCCATCCGTTGCTTCTTGTCCGGCCCTCAGGAGCTTTGGAGAATAGCTTGACTGCCTCTTCTTTGGGGCAGCCCCTGAGATACTGGAAGGCTGCTATCACGTCACCCCTCACCCTTCTCTTCATTTAGACTAGAGATATCCAATTCCAGCCACTGTTCCTTATATGTTTTGGCCTCCAGTGCTCTAATTGCTGACTGGGTTGGGAAAAGGAGGAAGACGACATTATGGGCAGATGGCTAAAATAGTGTTGGCAGGACGAATATTTGTTCTGTGGCGAGTTGCAATTCGGGGGAAAAAAAAGTTGGGTATTTCATTGTGCTATCACTGAATAACAGGATAACAGAATAGCCGAGTTGGAAAGGCCTTGGAGGTCATCTAGTCCAACCCCCTACTCAGACAGAGAAGTGGCTGTCCAGTCTCTTCTTAAAATCCTCCAGCGATGGAGCACCCACAACTTCTGGTGGCCAGCTGTTCCACTGATTAATTGTCCTCGCTGTTAGGAAGTGTCCCCTGAGTTCCAGGTTGCTTCTCTCCTCGCTCACTTTCCATCCGTTGTTTCTTCTTGTCCTGCCTTCAGGGGCTTTGGAGAATAGGAGAATAACCCTCTTTTGGGGGGCAGCCCCTGAGATATTGGAAGACTGCTGCCACGTCAGCCCTCGTCCTTCTTTTCATTAAACCAGACATCCCCAATTCCTGCAACTGTTCTTTGCAGATAAGGTGTGCAGACAGCGGTCAGGTTGGGGTTAGAAAGAGGCGGACTCCGTGTTCAGTTATTGGGTAATGACTAGCCAAACGTGAAGAAGCAATCATGGTGGAAAATCAGGGTTTGTTCCATGCATTTTCTCTGTATAGTGCTAATAACTTTGGAGCCTGGTTGCTAATGATAATGTCCGCAAAACTGAATTCCTCCAGACTTGCAGTCAAATTAAATTTAACTGGAAGTCGGACATGATTAAGAAAATATTGGGAGGGGGAAAAAAACTACTCTCTATCGAAACAATGCATGTACACACACACACACACACACACAAATGTACACAAATGTACAAAAGTAGAGGGCACCTGTTACCTACCTGTTGGGGTTTTAATACATTTTAATTATTTATCCTTGGGCATTTATTTAATTCGCTTTTAACTTTTGTATCCTGTTTTTGTATTTATTGCCCTGTACACCGCCCTGAGTCCTTCGGGAGAAGGGCGGTATAAAAATGTAATAAATAAATAAATAAATACTCAAGTGGTTTCATCGGTGACTTGTTCAACATTTTAAAAGAATGTTTGTCGGGAGAAGCACAACACTGCTATGGCAATGAGTACACAGACACGGGAGTTGATAGTAGTGAGATGCGCTACTTGTATCTCTCAGCAACAAAGGGTCACCTGCAAGTCTCCCGAAGAGAAATTGTTTGTGGTGTTTTCACCACATCAGGGGTATTGCCTCCCTTTTAAGAGAACTGTCAAATCCTGGTAACTTGATGGGCACAACTATGATGGTTTCTGGACAACAACGTGAAAACAGTTAGCCGCTGTTTTCTTCCAGATTGTGGGTTTTTTTTCAATTTACTAATCCAGGATAAAAGTCTAGGGTTGTTGTGATTCAGGGTCAGCCTGTGGGTTCGGCAGTTGGGTCGGACGATTCAGAAGAGGAGGAGGGGGTGTTGGAGAGGTTGCTGAGGGTTTTGGAGAGCTTGCTGATGAGAGCCCTCAGCCAGGCCCCTCCCACCTGGTTACGACGCAGACCCAGCTGTGTGAGCCTGACAGCGTGGATGAAGATGACCCACAGCTGGCCCTGTTCAAGGACGCCCGACGCAGGAGGCAGTCAATCAGGAGTAAACAGAGGAAGGCAATGGGGCACCTCGGAAGGAGGCAGAGAGAAGCCACGCCTTGAACTGTTTAAAAGGGGAATGCGTGGGAGGGCTGGTTTGCTGAAGGCAACCGTTTGAATAGCTCCTGTTTCATGGTTCGTGTCTTGTTTTTGCTCTGTTTGCTTTTGTGTCCATAAATTTGGCAGGCTTAGTTCCAGCCTCTTGCCTTCTTGTAAAGGGGTTGTCCCTGCCTTATCTGCAGGGCTGGTAGTAGGCTGGTACAGAACAAGGGTCTCCTGGCGTCTCCCATCCAAGTGCAAATCAATTTTGATCTGTCATTTCAAGGGTGAGGCAGAGTCAATGCGGGCTTCTTTGCTACTGAGACATTACTGATAGAAGAGAACGTGTGGAGCTCAGGGTGGAACTGGGGGGTGCTTGGTGCTCTCTGAGCTGGGTGGTTTTCTTGCAGACATTTCATTGTCCAACTAGGTAACATCATCAGTGCTAGAAGGGAGTGAGGCAGTTTGCAGAGAGGAGGAAGAGGAATAGGAGGAGGAGGAGAAGAGGAAGAAGAAGAAGAAGAAGAAGAAGAAGAAGAAGAAGAAGAAGAAGAAGAAGAAGAAGGAGGAGGAGGAGGAGGAGGAGGAGGAGGAGGAGGAGGAGGAGGAGGAGGAGGAGGAGGAGGAGGAAAGAAAGAAAGAAAGAAAAAGAAAGAAAGAAAGAAAGAAAGAAAGAAAGAAAGAAAGAAAGAAAGAAAGAAAGAAAGAAAGAAATTATTGAGAACTGTAAGAATGTTTTTTCTATTCAATTGATATAACAAGAAATGTATTGGTTCAATTAAGAGACAGTAAATGTTAAAGGGGAAAAGAGAGGAAATATTTAAAGTGGTACTTGGAAATTCGTATTACAGAAATCTGTATGCTACTGAATTATCGGTGAACCCATGTTATCCGTTAACCCAGCCGCCGTGTTGCTTTTGAAATACTTACGGTAAATGTAAAATCAGAAAATTAATAAAACGGAAGAAAGGAAGGAAGGAAGGAAGGAAGGAAGGAAGGAAGGAAGGGAGGGAGGGAGGGAGGGAGGGAGGAAGGTGATCATAGGGCTCCCCCCCACTTTTTCTTTCCTTCTTACTAAAGTGCCTGGCCTAAATCTGCTGGGACCTTCCTGGGTAGGTGATCCTAAAACATCCGAGCAGAGTGAGTTTCTCTAGTCTAAGCCCTACGTAAGTCAACTTTGCAGCAGAAACTCCAAAGGGAACGTACGTTTCTTAATTAGGTGTTCTCCAAAATATATGTTCCGCTCCCTAATTAGTGAGTGCTCCCTTAAATAGCCCTCCGGAGTCTTAAAAAAAAAAAACCTCGTTCAGTTATTCTCGCCCTGGGAGAAAGCTCTATAATATGCTGCGGTTCCAATTGGATTAAAAATAACTAATTACATCAACACCGTGTTCCTGCAAATGGGTTCCCTAATCGAACGGTAGGGAGAATGCCAAAGTGTAAATTGATGCTTATCTGCTCTGTGTCCCATTTCTGCTGCGGGAAGAATCCAGAGAAGGAAATATTTTGGGAAATATTAAAAAGGCAGAATATATTTCCCCAAAGGATCTTAAAAGCAGAAACCAACCCCCACCCACCCACCCACCCCCACACAAGTC
Organism: Vipera ursinii; assembly: GCF_947247035.1. Classification (NCBI taxonomy): domain Eukaryota; kingdom Metazoa; phylum Chordata; class Lepidosauria; order Squamata; family Viperidae; genus Vipera; species Vipera ursinii. The sequence goes on from NC_139521.1 coordinate 73,816,784, forward strand.
TCTCCGCCCCAAACAGAAACCAGGTCTGTAGAAATGCAGATGTGATCATCCTTTCAGAAAGACTGGAGCCAGGAAGCTTAGAGCTGATGGGATTAGAAAGACAAAGATCCCTAGAATCAACAATCCCTCACACCAAAAAATCCAACAGTCATCAGCCATCAGCCCCAGGGAAGCAGGATATGGCCTTTGGGACATATTAACCCACCACCATCAGAATACCAGAAAGGCACACTCAGACTCAGGGTCCAAGTTCATGCCACAGGAACAACTCCAAACAAAATTTATTTATTTTATTTTATTTTAATTCCATTTATATCCCGCCCTTCTCCGAAGACTCAGGGCGGCTTACAAGCTTAGCAGTAGCCTTCATTCTATGTATATGCCTGCTTATTAGGGCTTTCACACACACCCCAAGCAGCATTATTACAAAGTCAGCTTAATTGCCCCCAACAATCTGGCTCCTCATTTTACCTACCTGGGAAGGATGGAAGGCTGAGTCAACCTTGAGCCTGGTGGGACTCGAACCTGCACTAATTGCAGGCAGCTGGTGTTACTGAAGGAGGCATTAGCCCAAGAAGGTATAGAAACCCACCACTCTATGCTACACCTGGTCAGCTTTCCCATCTTTCTGTCTGGCTCTACTCCCCAATAAATTGCAACCTTCTTTCTAAAGCAGACTCCATTTTGTTTATTCCCAGCTTGGACTGGACCCCGATGAAGTTTTTTTTTCTTTCAACACCGCAAAGCGAAAAGACTCCAGAGATAGGCAGGCAGTCCTTCGCTTACGACCGCAGTGGGGCCCAAAAGGTCTGTCGTTGTTCAGCGAGACGCTTGCCAGGTGAGTTTCGCCCCAATTTACGACCTTTCTCGCTGCGGTTGATCGGTTAGTCCCCCAGTTGTTAAGTCAACCTGGCTTCCCCGTTGACTTTTGCTTGTCAGGAGGTGGCAAAAGGGGACCGCCCGAGCCTGAGCAGAGGGTCGGACTAGAAGACCTCCGGGGTCCCCTCCAAGTCTGTCATTGTGAACACTTCCCCATCCTCTCTGCTCTCGTTCGAGGAAGTTTTTTTTTTTGCCAATCCTACAAATCTTTGTTTTGAAAGAGCTAATATTCCAAAGCCGTTTGAAGACACAATCCATCTGTTTTATTTAACACTTTTCGGAAATAGTTGAGTTCCTAAATTAACTTGTCTGATACATTGTCATGGCTGGTTGCCATAGGAACAGCAGGGCCCGCTCTGCCCTCTGTCTCCTTAGAAATTAACTGACGGAAATTTCTTTTTTGTTTTACATACTTCTGGTGGCCTCCCCGGAGGTTTTGATCCACCTGCCAAACTTTGAGTAGGCGGGAAGCTAATTTGGAAAGAGAATGTTTTTATCAGCACCCACAAGAATTTTGTTTCTTATCCGTTTGGATCTTAATGTCATATTCTGTTGTATGTGGAATACTTAATTATCATTTCTTAGACACACTGGAGAAGCTCCGCATTCCCTTACTTTGACAGGGGTGGACTAGAAGACCTCAAGGGCCCCCTCTAACCCTCTGAGTCTTTGACTGAACCAAGGTTGTGGGCTAACTGCTGTACTGAGCACTTCATTTCATATTTACTGATGTATTTTTACATCCCACATTTATAATGTACGAAAAACATCTCAAGGCATCAAGCATATCTAATACACCTACTTTCTATTTTTTCCCCCACAACAACAACCCTGTGAGGTGGGTTGGGCTGAGAGGAAGTGACCGATCCAAAGTCACCCAACCGACTTTCATACTTAAGGCGGGACTAGAACTCACCATCTCCTGGTGATTGGCCCAAAGTCACCCTGCCGGGTTTCATACTTAAGGTGGGACTAGAACTCACCATCTCCTGATGATTGGCCCAAAGTCACCCAACCAGCTTTCATACTTAAGGCGGGACTAGAACTCACCATCTCCTGGTGATTGGCCCAAAGTCACCCAACCAGCTTTCATACATAAGGTGGGACTAGAACTCACCATCTCCTGATGATTGGCCCAAAGTCACCCAGTTGGCTTTCATACTTAAGGCAGGACTAGAACTCACCATCTCCTAGTGATTGGCCCAAAGTCACCCAACCAGCTTTCATACATAAGGTGGGACTAGAACTCACCATCTCCTGATGATTGGCCCAAAGTCACCCAGTTGGCTTTCATACTTAAGGCAGGACTAGAACTCACCATCTCCTAGTGATTGGCCCAAAGTCACCCAAACAGCCTTCATGCTTAAGGCGGGACTAGAACTCACCATCTCCTAGTGATTGGCCCAAAGTCACCCAAACAGCTTTCATGCTTAAGGTGGGACTAGAACTCACCGTCTCCTGGTGATTGGCCCCAAGTCACCCAACCAGCCCTCATGCTTAAGGTGGGACTAGAGCTCACCATCTTGGCCCAAAGTCACCCAGCCGGCTTTCATGCCTAAGGCTACAATGTTTTTCAGTGTTTTTTCAATGAATATTTGTCAGTGGAAAGACTCTTTAAAAATAATTAAAATTTGGGAACGTTAGCCAGCAGAGCCCTAGCAGAATTGTCTGTCGGCAAGGTGATGGCCGCATCAGCCTCTTCTCCTTAGAGTTGAACTGTAAACGACAATTTGTATAAAATCACCACTGTCCACTGTCGCGTTGGACACTGTCACATTCACAAACTAGCTGTAAAGAGTACCAGTCAGTAGCAAAAAAAAAAAAAAAAGCAGAGGAACGTCTTCTAAACTGCTCCCCTCCATCTTTCTGTCCATATGTGAATTGAAGGTGGCCACTCGGCCTCCTGACTGTCCTCCTTCCATGGTTCCCAGCTGAGCAAGAAAGAGAGGGAAGGGGGAAATAAGATCAATAGGAAGAAATTCCGTGGACATCCGGTCGATAAAGGCTGATAGATCCGTTCCTCCCTTGGGCAAGATACAGGGTTGTGAAGAATGACAGCTGAGACAAAATGCGCAGAGTTTCGGGGAGGAAGAAGAGAGAGAGAGAGAGACAGAGAGAGAAAAAGACAGACAGAAAGAGAGAGACAGAGAGAGAAAGAGAGAGACAGAGAGAGAACAAGAGAAGGAGAGAAGCGACCTGGAATTAAGGAGAAAGTGAGAGCAATTGACCAGTGGAACAGCTTGCCACCAGAAGGTTTGGATTTTCCCATTACTGGAAGTTTTCAAGAAGAGACTGGACAGTCACTTGTCTGAAATGTTATAAGGTCTCCTGCTTGAACAGGGGGTTGGATTAGAACAGGGCTTTTCAACTGGTGGTACGGGTACCACCTGTGGTCCATTGGCACCTGGCAGGTGGTACGTGACCATCCTAGAAAAGTGGTAGCGGGGGAGGGGAATGAGCTGAACTGGTGGCAGCACCGCACAAGACTGAGCGAGAGACGGCTGGAGCTGCAGGGCTGTCAGGGCTCAGCGGAAGCGCCAAGATCAGCGCCAGGATCCAGCTGGAGCTCGACACTGATCCCAGCGCTTCTGAGCCCAGAAGAAGCGCCAATCAGCTGGAATGTTGCAGCATCTCCAGGGCCTTGTGATTTACATTCCGATTCTTGGCAACCGATTCATATTTATGACGGTCACAGTGTCCCAGGGTCATGGGAAGTGACCAAAACCTGCTGCAACCACCCAGCAGACCGGGGGGGGGATAAAAACCAAACACCCCCCCACTCCACCCAAGCTGCCAATCCTCAACAGAAATGCTCACAACCATGAAAACCTCGGACAGGAGGAAGAGTGCCGCTGGGCGGGCAGGCAGGCGTCTTGCTCGGCTGTGGCTTGGGGGGCCCTTTTTTCAGTGTCATTGTAACTTCGAACACTCACTAAGCGAACTGTTGTAAGTTGAGGACTACCCGTACTTCATCACTTTTTTTCCTTTTTTTGTGTGTGTGGGGGGTCATCCAGGTTTTTGACCCCTTGCTTGGCGACTGGTATTCAGATGTTGCCATATCCTGAAAGTGGTACAATGGGTGAAAAGGTTGAAAAGCCCTAGACTAGATGACCTCCAAGGTCCCTTCTCTTCTCTTCTCTTCTCTTCTCTTCTCTTCTCTTCTCTTCTCTTCTCTTCTATTTTCTCTTCTCTTCTATTTTCTCTTCTCTTCTCTTCTCTTCTCTATATATTCTATTCTATTCTATTCTATTCTATTCTATTCTATTCTATTCTATTCTATTCTATTCTATTCTATTCTATTCTATTCTATTTCCATTCCATATTCTATTCTATTCTATTCTATTCTATTCTATTCTATTCTATTCTATTCTATTCTATTCTATTCTATTCTATTCTATTCTATTCTATTCTATTTCCATTCCATATTCTATTCTATTCTATTCTATTCTATTCTATTCTATTCTATTCTATTCTATTCTATTCTATTCTATTCTATTCTATTCTATTTCCATTCCATATTCTATTCTATTCTATTCTATTCTATTCTATTCTATTCTATTCTATTCTATTCTATTCTATTCTATTCTATTCCATTCTATTCTATTTCCATTCCATATTCTATTCTATTCTATTCTATTCTATTCTATTCTATTCTATTCTATTCTATTCTATTCTATTCTATTCTATTCTATTCTATTCTATTCTATTCTATTCTATTTCCATTCCATATTCTATTCTATTCTATTCTATTCTATTCTATTCTATTCTATTCTATTCTATTCTATTCTATTCTATTCTATTCTATTCTATTCTTTTCTATTCTATTCTATTCTATTCTATTCTATTCTATTCTATTCTATTCTATTCTATTCTATTCTATTCTATTCTATTCTATTCTATTCTATTCTATTCTATTCTATTCTATTCTATTCTATTCTTCCACAGCACTGAAAGAAGTGACTTACCGCCACTGCAGCATCTCCATAGGCACGCGATCAAAATTCAGCTGCTTGGCAACTGACTCATATTTACGACGGTGGCCATGTCCCAAAGTCACGTGATCCCCCTTTGTGACCTGCAGACAAGCAAAGTCCACGGTGAAGCCAGATTCACTTAACAACCACGTTACTAACTGAGCAACTGCAGTGCTTCCCTTAACCACTGCAGCAAGAAAATGGGGCACAAAAATCACCTAACAAATGTTTCCCTTAGCAACAGAAATGTCGGGCGCAGTTGCCGTCCTAGGTTGAGGACAGCCTGTATTTTATACTTCTCTATTGACCTCCCTTTGCCAAATAAATGAGAATAGCATTTGACAAACCCTAACCCTAGCTGAGCTTGTCGATCAGAAGGTTGGCAGTTTGGCGGGTCGAATCCCGAGTGCCGCGTAGCAGAGTGAGCGCCTGTTACTCGTCCCAGCTTCTGCCAACCTAGCAGTTCGAAAGCACGTAAAAATGCAAGTAGAAAAATAGGGAACACTCCGGTGGGAAGGGAACAGCGTTCTGTGCGCCTTTGGCATCCAGTCATGCTGGCCACATGACCACGGAGACATCCTCGGACAAGCGCTGGCTCTTCGGCTTTGAAACGGAGACGAGCACCGGCCCCTAGAGTCGGAAACGACTAGCATGCATGTGCGGGGGAACCTTTACCTTTACCTTTACCTTTAACCCTAGCCAGCACAAACTCTTATTCTTTTTTTTTCCCCATTGCTAAGCCAACAATTTATTTGGCTTATTACCTTTCTTGAAACATTTCTCGAAAATCATCTTCTGACAGGTCTCATGTACTTCCCAAAAGATCTACAGTAGCTAATTATAAATCATCATTGATCTCTTATTCTATATGCCTTTCATACAGATAGACACAAGAGGGTGCACCTAGCTTAATATTGATGTTATGCTGCTACTACTACCAATAATGGAATCGACAGAGATGGTTAGCTTTATTTAGGCACTATAGTGGTACCTTGGTACTCATGGTTAATTGGATCAGGGAGGCCCGACGAGTATCCAAAATAATAGTGCGACCAATTTTGGTCTCCACACTATAAAAAAGATGTTGAGAGTCTAGAACAGGGGTAGGCAACCTCGGCTCTTTTATGACTCATGGACTTCAACTCCCAGAATTCCTGAGCCGCTGGCTCAGGAATTCTGGGAGTTGAAGTCCATGAGTCATAAAAGAGCCGAGGTTGCCTACCCCTGGTCTAGAAAGAGTGCAGAGAAGAGCAACAAGGATGATCTAGGGGACTGGAGGCTAAAGCATATAAGGAATGGTGGCTGGAATTGGGGATGTCTAGTTTACTGAAGAGAAGGATGAGGGGGGACATGATAGCAGCCTTCCAATATCTCAGGGGCTGCCCCAAAGAAGAGGGAGTCAAGCTATTCTTCAAAGCGCCTGAAGGCAGGACAAGAAGCAACGGATGGAAACTAGTCAAGGAGAGAAGCAACCTAGAACTAAGGAGAAACTTCCTGACAGTGAGAACAATTAACCAGTGGAACAACCCGCCTCCAGAAGCTGTGAATTCTCCAACACTGGAGGCTTTCAAGAAGAGACTGGACTGCCACCTGTCAGAAATTGTATAGGGACTCCTGCTTGGGCAGGGGTTTGGACTAGATGACCTCCAAGGTCCCTTCCCAACTCTGTTATTCTGATTCTGATAACTACCAAACACATTTTTTCCCCTAAGGAATAATGTATTGAGTCACAAGGCAGCCGACACCAACACATTCTAGCTTGTGTGTTGAGTACCAAGCAAACAATGAGTACCGGGACAAAAGTTTCACGTCAAAATGCATTGAGTACCAAATCCGATGAGTTTCAAAGCAGTCTGAGTACCAAGGCAATGGTGGGGTTCACCCAGTTTGCACCACTTCGGCAGAACCGGTAGCTAATTTTTTGTTGCCAAGGCCCAGAATGGACTTCCGGAACCGGCATCCACGCAGAGAACCGGTTGTTCGCCTATTTGAATCCCACCACCGTAGTAAGAAAATCTGGGATCAGATCTAAAACGAGTTATTCATTCAAAGGAAACAAAAAAGTTATTATTTTTTAAAGAACGGCGCTCACTAGCTTAGGACCACCTCTGCAAAAATTACCCAGATCTGTTTTTTGTTTTTGTTTTTAATCGTGAAAACCGAGATGGGGGCACTCAATTTATGGCTAATGGAAAGATAAAAAAATTAAGATCGATTCAGCTCAATCTTCCTTTATTGCAAAGCAGTTGCAAATGGTAAGTGAAAGGAATCCACTTGGAATATTGCATCCAGTTTTGGTCACCACTATATATAAAAAAAAGATGTCGAGACTCTGGAAAGAGTGCAGAGAAGAGCAACAAGGATGATCAGGGGACTGAAGGCTAAAGCATATGAAGAACGGTTGCTGGAATTGGGTATGTCTAGTTTAATGAAGAGAAGGATGAGGGGTGACATGACAGCAGTGTTCCAGTATCTCAGGGGCTGCCCCAAAGAAGAGGGAGTCAAGCTCTTCTCCAAAGCTCTTGAAGGCAGGATAAGAAGCAACAGATGGAAACTGACCAAGGAGAGAAGCAACCTAGAACTAAGGAGAAACTTCCTGACTGTCAGAACAATTAATCAGCAGAACAATCTGCCTCCAGAAGTTGTGGATGCTCCAATAGTGGAAGTTTTCAAGAAATAGTCTGAAATAGTGCAGGGTTTCCTGCCTGATTAGGGGGCTGGACTAGAAGATCTCCAAGGTCCCATCCAACTCTTCTCTTCTCTTCTCTTCTCTTCTCTTCTCTTCTCTTCTCTTCTCTTCTCTTCTCTTCTCTTCTCTTCTCTTCTCTTCTCTTCTCATTCTCTTCTCATTCTCTTCTCTTCTCTTCTAGTCTAGTCTAGTCTAGTCTAGTCTAGTCTAGTCTACTCTAAGCTAAAACATATAGGGAACGGTTGCTGGAATTGGGTATGTGTAGTTTAATGAAGAGAAGGGTGAGGGGTGACAGGATAGCAGTCTTCCAACATCTCAGGGGCTGCCCCAAAGAAGAGGGAGTCAAGCTCTTCTCCAAAGCACCCGAAGGCAGGACAAGAAGCAACGGATAGAAACTAGTCAAGGAGAGAAGCAACCTAGAACTAAGGAGAAACTTCCTGACAGTTAGAACAATTAACCAGTGGAACAACCTGCCTCCAGAAGTGGTGAATGCTCCCAACACTGGAAGTTTTTAAGAAGAGACTGGACAGCCATTTGTCTGAAATGGTATAGGGTTTCCTGCCTTAGCAGGGGGTTGGACTAGATGACCTCCAAGGTCCCTTCCAACTTCTTCTTCTTCTTCTTCTTCTTCTTCTTCTTCTTCTTCTTCTTCTTCTTCTTCTTCTTCTTCTTCTTCTTCTTCTTCTTATTATTATTATTATTATTATTATTATTATTATTATTATTATTATTATTATTATTATTATTATTATTATTATTATTACTCTACTCTACTCTACTCTACTCTACTCTACTCTGGTCTAGTCTAGTGTTCAACAGCACTGAACGAAGAGAAGAGATTGGATAAGCATTTGTCTGGAATGGTGTTTGGGTCTCCTGCCTGAGCAGGGGGTTGGACTAGAAGACCTCCAAGGTCCCTTCCAACTCTGTTATTCTGTTAATTTTGCTTTTGCCAAGCTTTAAAATTTATTCTTTCTGCTGTAGTGGACATCTATGCCATCTGCTGGTTGCCATGTTCAACTTCATGGAATAAGCCTAACTACAACCTTATTCTCGGGAAGTATCGGGACCCAAAAGGAAAGCAAATAAATAAACTCCAGTGCTATCAAGCGTCATCAAAATGAAAAACAGAAGGAGTACCGGGAATGAAAAAGAGATTGCCATCCAACCAGGAGATAAATGAGGGGTGGCCAAGGAAGTGGCATGTTTTTTTTTAAAGTAACAAAATCAAGTGACACAACGACAAGGCAACCCTTTTTATTCATTCTGTGTTTGAAAGAAATGAACATAGAGGGATAGGATTGGAAGGGACCTTGGAGGTCTTCTAGTCCAACCCCTTCAAGCAGAAGACTCTGTAAGCAGCAGTCTCCAAACTTGGCCATTTTGAGACTTGTGAACTTCAACTCCCAGAATTCCCCAGCCAGCCAGGCTGGCTGGGGAATTCTGGGAGTTGAAATTCACAAGTCTCAAAATGGCCAAGGTCAGTGACATCTCTCCTATAGCCACCCAGTCTCTTTTTAAAAAACCACCAGTTTTGGCTCCCAAAACAAACCAGGTTTAGAATAATTAGAGTTAGGGTTAGAATAACAGAGTTGGAAGGGACCTGGGAGGTCATCTAGTCCAATGCCCCGCCCAAGCAAGTCCTCTTTTCCCTTGGGAACCTGCCCAGATAAAGTGACCAAGTTCCAAATCTTTTAAGAGGCAGAAAAGTGCAAAGAGACAAGGTGGTCCTTGACTTATGACTGCTACGAGGACCAAATTTTCTGTTGCTAACTAAGGGAGACATTTGTTAAGTGAGTTTGGTCCCATTTTACTGCTTTTCTTGTCACGGTTGTTAAGTGAATCTTTGCAGTTTCCTTTTTCACGTTTCCTTCCTTTCTCCCGCCCTTCCTCTCCCTCCCATTTCCTTCCTTCACTTTTTTCTTTACTTCCTCTCTCTTCTCCCTTCCTCTTTCTCTTCTTTCCTTTCTCCTTCCCTTCTTCCCTCTTTTTCCTCATTTCTCCCTCTCTCTCTCCCTCTTTCTTTTCCTTCCTTCTTTCTTTCCTTCCTTCCTTCCTTCCTTCCTTCCTTCTTTCTTCCCTCCCTCCCTTCCCAATTCTCTCTCTCCTTCCTTCCTTCCTTCCTTCCTTCCTTCCTTCCTTCCTTCCTTCCTTCCTTCCTTCCAAATTCTTTCTCCCTACCTTCCTTCCTCCTCTCCTTCCCTCCCTCCCTCCCTTCCCAATTATTTCTCTCTCTGCTTCCTTCCTTCCTCCTTCCCTCCCTCCCTTCCCAATTCTTTCTCTCCTTCCTTCCTTCCTCCGTCCCTCCCTCCCTCCCTTCCCAATTCTTTCTATCTCTTCTTCCTTCCTTCCCTCCCTCCCTCCCTTCCCAATTCTCTCTCCTTCCTTCCTTCCTTCCTTCCTTCCTTCCTTCCTTCCTTCCTTCCTTCCTTCCTTCCTTCCCAATTCTTTCTCTCTCTCCCTCCCTTCCTTCCTTCTCTCCTTCCCTCCCTCCCTCCCTTCCCAATTCTTTCTATCTCTCCTTCCTTCCTTCCTTCCTTCCTTCCTTCCTTCCTTCCTTCCTTCCTTCCTTCCTTCCTTCCTTCCTTCCTGTTTCTGTTAGTTTTTAATCTTTCTTTTAAAACAAAGTTGTTGAGTTAGTAACCCGGTTGTTGAACGAATCTGGCTTCCCCACTTTTGTCAGAAGGTCACAAAAGGGCACACGGCAAGCGTTATCACTATGAGTCAATTGCCAAGCATCTGAATTCTGATCACGTGATCCCCGGGGATGCTGCAAAAGCCGTAAGTGCCCAAAACAGGTAATGCCGTTCTAAATTCAAATTAAACGAGCTGTTGTAAGTCAGGGACTTTCAGCGGCATGCTCGGTTGCTTTTCTGCTCCACAGACATTGCCACCATCGGAGATTTATAGATACCTTAACTCCTAAAGACCTTGCAAGGTGAGGCCAATGTCAGGTTCCCCCCCCCCCCGCACTCAGCACGGAAATTAAGCAGCTGCTGCAAACTGCTTTGAATTTTAATAGGCTTGGAGAGGGAAGAAGGTCATTAAAGTCTGCCTAGATACCGGGGAAAGTAGAGATGGCATCCAGATCATGAGAAGTGATAGTAAGGTAAAGGTAAAAGGTAAAGGTTCCCCCGCACATGCGTGCTAGTCGTTTCCGACTCTAGGGGCCGGTGCTCATCTCCGTTTCAAAGCCAAAGAGCCAGCGCTTGTCCGAGGACGTCTCCGTGGTCATGTGGCCGGCATGACTAGACGCCAAAGGCGCACGGAACGCTGTTACCTTCCCACTGGAGTGGTCCCTATTTTTCTACTTGCATTTTTTACGTGCTTTCGAACTGCTAGGTTGGCAGAAGCTGGGCCGAGTAACAGGCGCTCACTCTGCTACGCGGCACTCAGGATTCGACCCGCCAAACTGCCGACCTTCTGATCGACAAGCTCAGCGTCCTAACCCACTGAGCCACCGCGTCCCTTACGAGAAGTGATAGTAGTTACAATTTTAAAAAAATAAATCCTTTTCTTTTTTTCAGACTCTTCTGCTTTTCGGTTGCCCTCGAGAAGAGGCCGAACTCTATTATGTATGTCTCGGGCACCTTTTAATTTGCACTCTTAGCCATCCATGTCTCCTGCTTTGGCAGTCGGGCTTCAGCATTGGTGCTAAACTTCTGTTTGGTTTCCACTCGAATGCTAGTTGAATAAGCATCCTTTCTCTCCAGCTTTTGAAGGCCTCTCTTTAATTGGAATTAAAGAACTGCCTCAACATCCTTCCTTCCTTCTTTTCCTCCCTTTTCTCCTTTTCTCCCAGGGGGAGATCCTTCTCTGTGGGCGCCCCAGAATTATGGAACCAGTTGCCAGTTGAGCTCCGGACAGCGCCCGATCTTCGCTCCTTTCGCCGCGATCTAAAAACATACTTGTTCGAACAAGCCGGCCTGGCCTGAGGGGGGATTGGTGGGGTTTTTATTGTCATTTTATTGGGGTTTTTATTATGTATTAATTTTTTTTAGTGGGCATGTATTTAATTACTTTTTAACTTTTGTAACTCTGTGTTTTTATTCTTGCCCTGTACACCACCCTGAGTCCTTCGGGAGAAGGGCGGTATAGAAATATTAATAAATTAAAATTAAATTAAAATTCCTTCCTTCCTTCCTTCCTTCCTTCCTTCCTTCCTTCCTTCCTTCCTTCCTTCCTCTCTCTCTCTCCCTCTCTCTCTTCTTTCTTTCTTTCTCTCCCCCTTGTCCACTCTCTTTCTCTTTCTCTTTCTTTTTCAGCACATACCAGGGAAAAACCAGAGACTTTCTCTTGCACCATGGATTGATTTATATGGTCTACTTTTGAATTTGTAAATAAAGTAAATAGTCACTAAATGAACTGTGGCAAGTAACAACCACCACAACCACAACCACAACCACAACCACAACCACAACAACCACAACCACAACCACAACCACAACAACCACAACAACCACAACAACCACAACAACCACAACCACAACAACAACAACAACAACAACAACAACAACAACAATAATAATAATAATAATAATAATAATAATAATAATAATAATAATAATAATAAAGTTGGAAGGGACCTTGGAGGTCATCTAGTCCAACCCGCAGCTCAGGCAGGAAACCCTATACCAGGGGTCCCCAACCTTGCCAACTTTAAGACTTGTGGACTTCAACTCCCAGAATTCCCCAGCCAGCTGGCTGAGGAATTCTGGGAGTTGAAGTCCACAAGTCTTAAAGTTGGCAAGGTTGGAGACCCCTGCTCTATACCATTTCAGACAAATGGCTGTCAGTCTCTTCTTAAAAACTTCCAGTGTTGGAGCATTCACAGCTTTTGGAGGCAGGTTGTTCCGCTGGTTAATTGTTCTCACTGTCAGGAAGTTTCTCCTTAGCTCCAGGTTGCTTCTCTCCTTGACTAGTTTCCATCCGTTGCTTCTTCTTGTCCTGCCTTCAGGCGCTTTGGAGAATAGCTTGACTCCCTCTTCTTTGGGGCAACCCCTGAGATACTGGAATACTGCTATCATGTCCCCCCTCCTCCTTCTCTTCATTAAACTGGACATACCCAATTCCAGCAGCCGTTCTTTGAATGTTTTATCCTCCAGTCCCCCGATCATCTTTGTTGCTCTTCTCTGAATCTTGTGGAGGGCTACTTGGAAGATGCATTGCAACCTAAATTCTGCCGTGTCAGCTAATCATCCCCAAGGGACTACCTGTATACGGATGTGTCAAATTAACTGTTGGATGAATAAAATGAAACTTATTATAAAAGCTTCCTTGCTTGCATCTTCTCGAGATTCTGCCCTCATAAGGAACCATATTCCAACAGACTGCTAAAAAGAAACGGAGAACATTTTAGAGGCAATTTCAGATCTGTGAGGACTTTCCAGAAGCTAACGAAGAAATCCTGCAATGTTTAAATTTATCAGCACATACGGTTTTTCAGGGTGATCTTTAGCACCCAGGTAGAAGAAACGAGAGGCAGCTTTTCAATTTAGATAAACGGCGTTTCCGTTTTTTATTGGAACAGAATAAATGGACCAAAAATTGTCAGCAAAATGGAAAAATATGGCTGAGCTACATGAATAGAAATAGCCACCTCAATGGATGTTTCAGCTACCGCATGTATTCATGAGAGTTATATCTCTGCTTGTTTTCTTTGCTTCTTATCTAATGTTTGTATTGCTTTTAATTTGTTAAAAAAACTTTTCTTAAATAAAAATTATTTTTTTTAAAAAAGAAAGACTCAGGCACAGTAACTCAGGCACAGTAACTCAGGAAAGGGACTAGGATTTCCTGCCTTGTAGCTCTCAACTGGTATAAGATATGGTCTCTGGTATATATATACTGTGTGTGTGTGTGTGTGTGTGTGTGTGTGTGTGTGTGTGTGTGTATCCATCTCTCTCTCTCCATCTCTCCATCTCTCTCTCTATATATCATATCATATCTATCTCTATTTATTTATTTATTTATTTATTTATTTATTTATTTTAATTCCATTTATATTTCATTTCATTTCATTTATTGGATTTCTATACCGCCCTTCTCCCTAGGGACTCAGGGCGGTTCACAGGGCATATATAAATAGGTATACAAAAATTAAAAGAGAATTAAACCATGCCCAATTAAAATCCCGCCCTTCTATCCATATCTCTCTCTCTTTCTCTATATATCCATCTATCCATCTCTCTCTCTTTCTCTCTATATCCATCTATCGATCCATCCATGCATCCATCTAGCTATAGCTATCTATACCTATCTATCTATCTATCTATCTATCTATCTATCTATCTATCTATCTATCTATCTATCTATCTATCTATCTATATCTATCTATCCATCTATCCATCTCTCTCTCTCTCTCTCTAGCTGTCTGTCTGTCTGTCTGTCCTATCTATCTATCTATCTATCTATCTATCTATCTATCTATCTATCTATTATCTATCCATCCATCCATCTATCTATCGTCTATATCTATCTGTCTTTCATCTATCCATCCATCTGTCTATCACTCACATTCATTATATTCTTCGCTATTAGAAACTCACTTGATTATTATTTTTTCTGATGATTTTTTTATGGGAAATCAAGTTAACTGGGAGCTTTGCTGGCACAGATACCAAAGAAAAATTAACATTGCAATTTTCTGCCTACAATATTTACTCAGTGGTCCCATTAACTCAAGCAAAGCTTACTTGCACAGATGCATAATTTATATAGAACTGCAGCTACCATAATCCCTTACTGTTGGTTTTGCTAGTTAGGTCTTATGGGAATTGAAATTCTACCATGTATAAAAAGCTCGGGGGAAAAACCAGCCATCCCTGTAGCTTCTTTGCATTTTAAATTCAGTTGTGGGTTAGTTTTTTTTTTAATTCTACCAAATCCATCAGAAATTAGAGGCATAATCTGTAAAGGGACTAAGAGCTTTAACTGTCCATCTGTTTGTTTGTCTGCCAAGTGGATCACTTTTTTGGGAGGGGGATTGAACATAATGGCAACGAATTTGGCAAATGGGCAGAAGCTGGCTAGGAATTGCAGAGGAGAACATTCCAGGGGGAAAAAAAATCCCCCATGCATCCCTAAGGGCAGCAGGATGGATCAGCGGTTAAGATGCAGGGCTTGACAGCTGGAAAACTGACAGACAGGTTTGAGACCCGGGTTCTGTGCGACGGGGTGAGTGCCCGTCCCTTGCTCTAGCTCAGGGGTAGGCAACCTCGACGTAAAAGAGCCTCTGCCCATCTAGCAGTTTAAAAGCATGCAAATGCGAGTTGATAAATAGGTACCACTTCGGTGGGGAGGGAACAGCGTTCTGCGACATCATGCTGGCCACGTGACCGCAGAAACCTTTGTCGGACAGCACTGGCTCACAGCCTCGAAATGGAGATCAGTGCAGCCCTTAGAGTCGGCAATGACTAGCAGAGTAAAATCCACAAGGATTCCTTTCTTTTCCTTTATGCATCCCTATAAGAGAGGCAGAGGGCATCAGCATGTCGTGGATTCCTCTATTCTAAGCCTCCAGAAGACAGGCTTAAGGTACAGGAGGATCTGGACAGACTCGAACACAGGGCGCTATCTAACAAAATGAGATTCAATGGTGAAAAAAGTAAAGTTCTACATTTAGGCAAGAAAAACCAAATGTACAGGTATAGTATAGGGGGTACCTTGCTCAATAGTAGCAACTGTGAGAGGGATTTCGGAGTCCTAGTGGACGATCCCTTAAATAGGAGCCAGTCGTGTGCTGCAGCTTCCAAAAAAGCCAACACAGTGCTAGCCTGCATTAACAGAGGGATTGAATCAAGATCCCGTGAAGCGTTAGTACCACTTTACAAGGCCTTGGTAAGGCCACACTTGGAATACGGCATCCAGTTTTGGTCACCACGATGTAAAAAAAGATGTTGAGGCTCTAGAAAGAGTGCAGAGAAGAGCAACAAGGATGATTAGAGGACTGGAGGCTAAAACTTATAAGGAACGGCTGCTGGAATTGGGTATGTCCAGTTTAATGAAGAGAAGGACGAGGAGGGATAAGATAGCAGTCTCCAAAATCTCAGGGGCTGCCCCAAAGAAGAGGGAGTCAAGCTCTTCTCCAAAGCCCCTGAAGGCAGGAGAAGAAGCAAGGGATGGAAACTAACCAAGGAGAGAAGCAACCTAGAACTAAGGAGAAACTTCCTGACAGTGAGAACAATTAACCAGTGGAACAACCTGCCTCCGGAAGCTGGGAATGCTCCAACACTGGAGGTTTTTAAGGAGAGATTATACAACCATTTGTCTGAATTGGCCTAGGTTTTTCTGCTTGAGCAAGGGGTTGGACTAGATGACCTCCGTGGTCCCTTCCAACTCTGTTATTCATCTCGCTTCTTCTGTAACAAGATGTGGTTACACTTCAGAGCAGTTGCTAGAAATTACAGCCCGCAGTGCAGAAACGTGAATCTTTCAAAGTTTTCACCAAAAGATATATTATAGGCATTCACAATGCAAGAGCCAGAGCAATTATCAGGAATATACACGGAGAGGGCTCAACTTCTGGAAAATCGTAGGTTCCGTGGATCAACATCTGGAAGATTGTCGGTGCCGCATTGTGATAGAAGGCCTGCCTGTTTGGCATGTGCACACACACACAAGTTCAAAGATGTATTATAGATGTTCACCACAAAAGAAAGGCAATTATCAGGAGTGTCTGTGTACAGGGCTCAATGCCTGGAAAAGTTTGGTGCAGCCTTGTGGTGAAAGCCCCACCTTTTTTTTATGCACACAAACAAGATAAAAGATTTATGACAGATGTTCAATGCAAAAAGAGAGCAATTATCAGCAGCATCCCCACAGAGGGCTCAACATGTGAAATATTTTCTGTGTAGTGGTCAACATCTGGAAAATTATCAGTGCAGCATTAGGATGAAAGCCCCACTTTTTAAAAAAATGTGCATATACAAGATCAAAGATTTATTGCAGATGTTCTGGGCGAAAGGAGACCTCAAAAGGGTCCATAGGAAAAGAATTCCTTAAGTGGGGCAGGTAAATAGATACCTGTACTTTGCAGGAGACAATGCAGCCAATATTTATTAAATTTGTTTGCAGCTCCCTTCACTCTGAGCTGTCTCTCCCTGGATTCTCTCTGGATTAAAGAAAGATCTTGAGATCACCCTCATGCATTCCAGATAGCTGTTGTGTGTGTGTATGTGTTTGCGTGTGTGTGAGAGAGTGAGTGAGTGTGAGAGAGAGAACGTCGATAGCAGAAATAGATATTTTTGCAATTCTTTGTGATCAAGTGGGAATGTTAGTTTTCCTTACGTTCGGAGCCATTAATATACTGATTTTTTTTTAACAACTCAAAAGTTCGACCTAGCATGTTTTTAATCACCAGGGAGATTAATTTTCTTATTACTTCTTCAGGATTAAAAAAAATAAACACCTTCAGAACTGCAAGCTTTATGTTCACTGGATAAGTTCATCTTTAATCCATTTAAAGAGAAATAAAAATACGTGCTTCCAGCTTTGTAAGATTTTATTATTTTGTAGTGGGTGACCACGGTGTTTATGGAAAGTTTAAAAATGGGAAGAACGTGCCTGAAATCGATTCTCAAAGAAGATGTGGAAACTAATTAAAACCATTTCTGTCTTGATAGGCTACTGATAAGAAAACTTTGAAGGTTAAACACTAGAAATTGTCTGAGGGTTACATCAAAGGGAATTTATGATTGGCAGACTCAAGAACTGTGTAAATTACTTAACCTCATACAGTAACCAAAAAGCGTCAAAGGAAATCAAATTCTTTTGAATAAAAAAAAATGAAAAGGATATCATTGAGGATCCTGAAATGATATTTGGTAAGAAAGAGATGGAAATATTTCAAAACGAGGTAGGTGGCAAATAACAGAATAATGGAATCGGAAGGGACTTTGGAGGTCATCTAGTCCAACCGCCCTGCTCAGGCAGGAGACCCTGTGCCATTTCAGACAAATGGCTGTCCAGTCTCTTCTTAAAGACTTCCAGTGTTGGAGCATCCACAACTTCTGGAGGCAAGAATAAATAAGTTTAATAAAAAAAATTGGATTTACAGGTGGAGCTGAGTTCTTTAAAAGAGATGCACAAGTGAGCCCTCAAAAGAGAGATGTGGATTACTTATTAATTTGAAATATAAGAGGTTTACTGGAGAAGCTGGGTTGAAATTACAAACGGACTTGGATAAAGGTAACGAGGTCCTTGGGAGAGGAGACAAAGCTAGCAGGAAAAACAAAACAAAACAGATATTAGAACTTTGTTTACGGGATTCAAAGATGGCCGGGAGGAAGAAGGAGAAACGTAAATTGGTTTATTTATCTTTGCTGTTAGTCCTCGACTTATCGCCTTTCGTTTAGTGACTGTTCAAAGCTACAACGGCCCTGGAAAAAGTGATGACCGACCGTTTTTCACACTTATGACCACTGCAGCATCCCCTCTCTCTCTCCCCCCCCCCATCGTCTGATCAAAATCCAGACGCTTGTCAACTGACTGGTAATTATGACTGTTGCAGTATCCTGGGGTTATGTGATGCCCTTTTGCAAATGTCTGAAAAAGTTTGCTTTGTTGCGTCTGCTCAATTTTTGCACCAAACCCTGGGGACCATCCAGGATCAACCCCACATTCTACATTCTAAGACGTGTGGTTTTTTTTTTTCTTTCCTTACTACACTATTAGTTTATTTGCATCCCGCCTTTACTACTTTTCCAAACAATCTGAGGCGGTGAGCAAACCCAACACATTTTCCTCTGCCTGGTTTCCGCACAACACACAACCCTGTGAGGTGGGTTGTACTGAGAGAGAGAGAGAGAGAGAGAGAGAAAGCCAACTGGCTTTCACGCCTAAGGCGGGACTAGAACTCACCGCCTCCTGGTGATGGACCCAAAGTCATCCAGATGGCTTTCATGCCTAAGGCGGGACTAGAACTCACCGCCTCCTGGTGATGGGCCCAAAGTCATCCAGATGGCTTTCATGCCTAAGGCGGGACTAGAACTCACCGCCTCCTGGTGATGGACCCAAAGTCATCCAGATGGCTTTCATGCCTAAGGCGGGACTAGAACTCACCGCCTCCTGGTGATGGGCCCAAAGTCATCCAGATAGCTTTCATGCCTAAGGCGGGACTAGAACTCACCGCCTCCTGGTGATTGGCCCAAAGTCACCCAGGTGACTTTCATACCTAAGGCGGGACTAGAACTCACCGCCTCCTGGTGATGGGCCCAAAGTCACCCAGGTGACTTTCATGCCTAAGGCGGGACTAGAACTCACCGTCTCCTGGTGATGGGCCCAAAGTCACCCAGGTGGCTTTCACGCCTAAGGCGGGACTAGAACTCACCGTCTCCTGGTAATTGACGCCCACAGGGAGGGTCTGCTCAGGGTCCCGCCGGTAAGAGATTGCCGGCGGGTGACACCCAGGGATAGGGCCTTCTCAGTGGGGGCGCCTGCCCTCTGTAACCAGCTGCCGGTGGAGCTGAGGACTGCTCCCGACCTCCGATCATTCCGCCGGGGCCTGAAGACCTGGCTCTTTGAGCTCTCGGGCCCAGGCTGAGGAGACATTCATTTTAATTGGGGTTTTTAATAGTACAGGGTTGATTTAATATTTTTTAAATTGGGTTTTAACTTTTGTATGGTTGATTTTTAACTCCCTGTAAACCGCCCTGAGTCCTCAGGGAAAGGGCGGTATATAAATGCAATAAAATAAAATAAAAATAAATAAATAAATAAATAAATAATTGGCCCAAAGTTATCCAGCTGCCTTTTATGACTAAGGTGGGACTCGAACTCACAGTTTCCTAATGATTGGCCAAAGGCCACCAAGCTGTCTTTCATGCCTTGTCAGGACTTGAACACAATCTCCTGCTTTAACCCACTAGACCCCAAACTGGCTCTTAATTTTGTACTGCTCGCTACTATACAGTAAGCTTTTCGTACTATATTGTTCATCTTATTCCCTGCCCTTCCCCAGTTCTCACCGGAGCTGATATTTAGAGAAAGCAGGCATCTATCTACCAGAAGTGTACTATTAAAATATTTGCACGCATGGAAGGAAAGGACTTTGCCTCAATATGTTTTCCCGTCTATTAAAATTTTATCTCCTTCTGATTTCCTATTTGGATAGGCTAAAACAGCAGGGGAGAACGTTATTAAATGGAAATTATTTGAAGTGTCAGCAGCTGCTAAATGCCAACTCTGGGGAAAAAAAATGTAATAAAAGGTTTTATCCAAGCTGGCCTAGGGGAGATTATGGAACGTCCCCACAGGTTTAACTGGGATTGTTTTTCTTGTACAAACATCTCACTTTTTTATGTTGCAAGCTTTTTTAAACAAACAAACAATAAGAAGAAGCAATGCAAAGCAGCAGATGGAGCTATTCCTTTATTTAAAATATTGATACTCCACCGCTTGGCAAAATATCTCCCACCCGTTCTATCCTACAAGACTTTAAATGCAATTAAGTTAAAAGAAGTGGACAAGTAACATAAAAACACTCTTCATAACGTGACGGTGTTTCCATCACAAGGCCAAATGAAACGACGGCACTGAAAATGAAATGGCACCGGGGGAAAAGGGGACTTACGACCGTTTTTCACACTTACGACCGTTGCAGCATCCCCCTGGTCACATGATCAAAATTCAGACACTGGGCAGCTGACTCATATTTATAATTTATGTCCCGGGGTCACGTGATTTCCCCTTTTGTGACCTTCTGACAAGCAAAGTCAACGGGGAAGCCAGATTCGCTTAGCAACCGTGTAACTAACTTACAAACTGCCGTGACTCACTTAACAACCGTGGCAAGGGAGGTCGCAGAATGGGTCAAAACTCACTTAACACGTGTATCCCTTAGCACAGGGGTCGGCAACCTGAAAAAGCAAAAGAGCCACTGGGAACTGGTTCCATCACACCTAAAAAAAAAGTGGGAGCTGTGCGCGTGCATCCACGCACGCGCATGCACATAAAACAAAATGTTTTGTGCATGCGCAAACCGTTGTTTTTTGCGTATGCGCATGCGTGGATACACGCGTGCGGTTCCACTTTTTTTATGTGGACGCACCTGCACGCCAGCGGCGATGGGTCTCCGTGGTGATGGGTGCTGGGTTGCGGCGCCGCCTTCAGCCCGGGCATCGCCGGAGCCACCCCCGGGACCTCCAAACTGCTGCCCGAACACCCGTTTAGAGACCTGCACCAGAACTGGCACCAGCAGGTCTCTAAACCGCACCTCCGCCTGAACACCAGCAGGTCTCGACACAGGTGTTCGGGCGGAGGTGCGAGAGAGGTGCGCGCGCAGCTCTCCAAACCTTTGGAGTGGTGCATGCGCACCTCCTCCCGTTCGGAGTGGTGCGCGCGCACCTCTGCCCGTTCAGAGAGGTGCATGCGCACCGGGTGACTGGGAGCTGCAGGGGACGGCTCAAAGAGCCGCATGCGGCTCCAGAGGCGTGGGTTGCCGACCCGTGCCTTAGCAGCAGAAAGCTTGGGCTTAATTGTGGTCAGGGCGACCTGTAAATTGTGTTGCCACAGTACGGTATTGGGTGCTGTAAAACTGAACAAAACACCCAGGCGTCTGAAGAGATGTCAGAGGACGTGGAAGCTGGCTAGACAAATCGACCAGCATTGGTTGTGCAATGTTACAACCGTACCTTTGGTTCACTCCTATTAATACACCAGCTTTGAGTTCACACAAAGCACGAACTGAATAGGAGTTCTCCTTAGTTTTCCAGCCACATATTCCCATAGTTCTACATTGGATTTTACTTTAACGATCTTCCTTCGGTGGCGTCTTGTCCTCTCCTCAAGTTGTTTTGAAGAAAAAGGTGGCCCCCCGTTTTCTCTGTGACAAACCTTTCCAATACTGGAAGATACTATTATGTTACCCCTAAATCTTCTCTTCGTTAGGCTAGACATGCCTAGTTGTCTCAACCAATCAATCAGAATAGAGCCGGAAGGGACCTTGGAGGATAGAATAGAATAGAATAAGGTAAAGGTAAAGGTTCCCCCGCGCATGCGTGCTAGTCGTTTCCGACTCTAGGGGCCGGTGCTCATCTCCGTTTCAAAGCCGAAGAGCCAGCGCTTGTCCGAGGATGTCTCCATGGTCATGTGGCCGGCATGACTAGATGCCAAAGGCGCACAGAACGCTGTTACCTTCCCACCGTAGTGGTCCCTATCTTTCTACTTTCATTTTTAACGTGCTTTCAAACTGCTAGGTTGGCAGAAGCTGGGACGAGTAACAGGCGCTCACTCTGTTACGCGGCACTCGGGATTCAACCCGCCAAACTGCCGACTTTCTGATCGACAAGCTCAGCGTCCTAACCCACTGAGCCACCGCGTCCCTCTAGAATAGAATAAGAATGAATTAAAAGTAGGAAAGCAATAGATTAGACTAGACTAGACTAGACTAGACTAGACTAGACTAGACTAGACTGGAATAGAATGGAATGGAATAGAATGGAATAGAATAGAATAGAATAGAATAGAATAGAATAGAATAGAATAGAATAGAATAGAATAGAATAGAATAGAATAGAATGGAATGGAATGGAATGGAATGGAATGGAATGGAATGGAATGGAATGGAATGGAATGGAATGGAATGGAACGGAACAGAATAGAATTACAAGGAATAGAAAAGAACAGAACAGAATAGAAAAGAATAGAAGAACAGAGTTGGAAGGGACCTTGGAGGTCATCTAATCCAACCCCCAGTCAAGCAGGAGACGCGGCCTACACCATTTCTGACAGGTGGCAGTCCAGTCTCTTCTTGAAAGCTTCCAGTGATGAAGCTCCCACAACGTCTGAAGGCAGTCTGTTCCATTGGCTGATTGTTCTCACGATCAGAAAATTTCTCCTTCTTTCTAGGTTGAATCTCTCCTTGATCAGCTTCCATCCATTGTTCCTTGTCTGGCCTTCAGGTGCTTTGGAAGATAGGGTGACCCCCCCTCCTCTGTGTGACAGCCCCTCTAATATTGGAACACCGCTGTCACGTCTCCCCTGGCCCTTCTCTTCGCTAGACTAGCCATGCCCACTTCCTGTAAATGTTGCTCTTCTCTCCACTTTTTCTAGCGTCTCAACCTCTTCTTTATAGCGTGGAGACCAAAACTGGTTGCAGTATTCTCGGTCTGTCCTTACTAATTCGTTGTAGTCTTAGTACCTCACCTGATCTAGTCCAACCCACTGCTCAAGGAGGAGACCCTACGCCATTTCAGACAAATAGCTGCTCAATTCTTCTTAAACACCTCCAGTGATGAAGCACCAACGCCTTCTGGTGGCAAGCTGTTCCACTGGTTAATTGTTCTCACTATTAGGAAATTTCTCCTTAATTCCAGGTTGCTTCTCTCCTTGATTAGTTTCCATCCGTTATTGCTTGACTGGAGTTCGGGTGCTTTGGAAAATAAGTTGACCCCCCCCCCCACACCCCTCTCTTCTTCATTCTTGAACCATTCATTCATTTTTGACCATCCATCATACAATGTAGCCTCCAGACCCCCTAATCACCTTTGTTGCTCTTCTCTGCACTCTTTCTGGAGTCTCCACCACTTTTTTATTTTTATTTTTTTGCATCATGGTGATCAAAATTAAATGCCCTACGGGTGCTCTTCCCAAGAATACGAGGAACAATCAGCATGCCTTCTAGATTTATTTTATTCCGCTGCAGCGTTTAGAAGTGTAGAACGAGGCTGGATAACAATAAAATAGAAACTCTTTATTAGAAAAGAATTAAGAATTGAAAGGCTTTTAGAGATTCGACAGTGGATTAATGGCCTGTTACAAATATTATTAAAGATCCCTGCTTGTTTTCATTTGTTCGTTTGTTTGTTTTTTGCTGGTTGGCGAGATTAATTTAATGTCAATATTCTACACAGCCATGTGGTGTCACTCTAGCACAGATTATCAAACTTGTTAGAAACTGCATTCATTCATCTTGGTGGTTTATGGTCAAACCCCAATTTATGGACGTCAACCAGAGAACTCTGCTAGGACCATCGACCTCTCATAAAAGGTGCAAACACTAGCCATCCTAGCTAAACCCACGTTTGAAAATCATCACTGCAACCAATTTTGGTCACCGTATCCCAAAAAAGACGTTCGGAGTTTGGAAAAAATTCAAGAGAAGAGCAACTAAGATGATCCAAAGGCCTGGAGACTAAAAAATACAAAGAACGGCTGCGGGACTTGGGTTTGGCTAATTTAAAGAAAAGAAGAACTAGGGGAGACATGATAGCAGTCTTCCAGTATTTGAGGGGCTGCCACAAAGAAGAGGGGGTCACGTTGTTCTCCAAAGCACTGGAAGGCAGGATGAGAAACAATGGTTGGAAACTGACCAAGGAGAGAAACAGCCTGGAATTAAGGAGAAACTTCCTAACAGTGAGGACAATCAACCAGTGCTTGCCACCAGAAATCGTAGGTGCTCCATCACTGGAGATTTTCAAGAAGAGGCTAAACAGTCACTTGTCTGAGATGGTGTTAGGTTCTCCTGCTTGAGCAGGGGGCTGGACTAGAAGACCTCCAAGGTTAATAATAATAATAATAATAATAATAATAATAAGAATAAGAATAAGAATAAGAATAAGAATAAGAATAAGAATAATAATAATAATAATAATAATAATAATAATAATAATAATAATAATAATAAGAAGAAGAAGAAGAAGAAGAAGAAGAAGAAGAAGAAGAAGAAGAAGTAGTAGTAGTAGTTGGAAGGGACCTTGGAGGTCATCTAGTCCAACCCCCTGCTAAGGCAGGAAACCCTATACCATTTCAGACAAATGGCTGTCCAGTCTCTTCTTAAAAACTTCCAGTGTTGGAGCATTCACCACTTCTGGTGGCAGTTCGTTCCACTGGTTAATTGTTCTCACTGTCAGGAAGTTTCTCCTTAGTTCTAGGTTGCTTCTCTCCTTGACTAGTTTCCATCCGTTGCTTCTTGTCCTGCCTTCAGGTGCTTTGGAGAACTGACCAAAGAGAGAAGCAACCTGGAATTAAGGAGAAACTTCCTAACAGTGAGGACAATCAACCAGTGCTTGCCACCAGAAATCGTAGGTGCTCCATCACTGGAGATTTTCAAGAAGAGGCTAAACAGTCACTTGTCTGAGATGGTGTTAGGTTCTCCTGCTTGAGCAGGGGGCTGGACTAGAAGACCTCCAAGGTCCCTCCCAGCTGTATTCTATTGTATTCAATTAGAATTTAATATGGGCTGGTACACTGCATACAAAGATTTTATTTATTTTATTTTAATCCCATTTATATCCCGCCCTTCTCCGAAAACTCAGGGCGGCTTACAATTTAAAGCACAAATCAATGTGCTTAGCAGTAGCCTTCATTCTATGTATATGCCTGCTTATTAGGGTTTTCACACACACCCCAAGCGGCATTATTACAAAGTCAGCTTAATTGCCCCCAACAATCTGGGTCCTCATTTTACCTACCTCGGAAGGATGGAAGGCTGAGTCAACCTTGAGCCTGGTGGGACTCGAACCTGCACTAATTGCAGGCAGCTGGTGTTACTTAAGGAGGCATTAGTGAAATACAATTTATCTTGCCTCTAGGTGACATCCTTCTCCTTGTTGCAGATAGTCCTCAACTTACAACATTTAGTGACCGATCAAAGTTACAACACCCCTGAAAAAAAAGTGACCTACGACCGTTTTTCACACTTAGGACCACTCCAGCATCCCCACAATCACGGGATCAAAGTTTCAGGGGCTTGGCAACTGACTCATACTTCCGACAGTCGCAGGGTCCTGGGTGTGGACGTGTGATCAATTTTTGCAACCTTCCCAGCTGACCCCGCAAACAAACCAAGTCAATGGGGCAAGCCAGACTTGCTTAGTGACCATGCGAACGGCAGTGTGATTCGCCGAACGACTGCGGCAAAAAGTCATAAAAAAGGTCGTAAAATGGGGTCAAACACACTTAACAACGGCCTCACTAAGCCACAGAAACATTGGGCTCCCTTGGGGGTTGTAAGCCGAGAACTACCTGTTTCCGCTTACGGTTTCCAAACTCGTGCCGAACAGATGAGAGCAGCTGTGCCAATTGCTACAGGAATGTGACAATGAATTAATTAATTCATGATAGCCTCAATAAGGACACTGTCACATAGTCAACCAAAAAAAAATGTCACATAAATTAATAAAGGGATATTATTAGATCAAGGTCACGTGAAGTGTTAATACCACTTTACAAGGCCTTGGTAAGGCCACATTTGGAGTACGGCATCCAGTTTTGGTCACCACGATGTAGAAAAGATGTTGAGACTCTAGAAAGAGTACAGAGAAGAGCAACAAAGATGATGAGGGGACTGGAGGCTAAAACATATAAGGAATGGCTGCTGGAATTGGGTATGTTTAGTTTAACGAAGAGAAAGACAGGGGGGGACATGATAGCAGTCTTCCAATATCTCAGGGGCTGCCCCAAAGAAGAGGGAGTCAAGCTATTCTCCAAAGCGCCCGAAGGCAGGACAAGAAGCAACAGATGGAAACTGATCAAGGAGAGAAGCAACCTAGAACTAAGGAGAAACTTCCTGACAGTAAGAACAATTAACCAGTGGAACAACCTGCCTCCAGAAGTGGTGAATGCGCTCACATTGGAAGTTTTTAAGAAGAGACTGGGCAGCCATTTGTCTGAAATGGTATAGGGTATATATATATTGATGGGGGACTTTCCATCATAACCATGCCTCTCTACTGAGCATCTGGATATCCGGTATGTTTATTCTCTTAGGAGATAGAGAAGCCAAAAATAAGCAGCATGTTCCGTGAAGTGTGTCCCTGGTATGCAGGAAACAAACACACACACACACAAAAAGCAATTAAAAGTTGGAGCAGCTTCACCGCAATCTGAACAACCCGTTCATACAACATGCATATATTTATTTTTAATTTGCTTTTCATTAAGGCCCTTTCCATTTTGAGGACTCAGGCCAAGTGGCATATGTTTACAAACTGTCAGGTTGTTTCTTCTATCCGTAGTTCAGGATAGGTTTGCCTGCTGAAGGACAGGCTTCATTTGGGAACATTTGAAGAGCTGAAATTGTGCTGCAGCTGCCAAAAAAAAAAGCCAACGCAGTCCTAGGCTGTATTAACGGAGGGATAGCATCAAGATCACGTGAAGCCTTAATACCACTTTACAAGGCCTTGGTGAGGCCACACTTGGAATGCGGCATCCAGTTTTGGTCACCACGATGTAAAAAAGATGTTGAGACTCCAGAAAGAGTGCAGAGAAGAGCAACAAAGATGATGAGGGGCTAAAACGTATGAAGAACGGTTGCAGGAATTGGGTATGTCTAGTTTAATGAAAAGAAGGACTAGCTAGGGGTGACATGATAGCAGTCTTCTAATATTTGAGGGGCTGGCACAAAGAAGGGGAATCAACCTATTTTCCAAAGTACCTGAAAGGCCAGATAAGGAATAATGGATAGAAACCTAGAAATAAGGAGAAATTTTCTGACAGTGACAACAAACGAGGAATGGAAGAGATTGCCTTCAGAAGTGGTGGGAGCTTCATCACTGGAAGCTTTCAAGAAGAGACTGGACTGCTATCTGTAGGAAATGGTGTAGGGTCTCTTGCTTGGGCGATGGGTTGGACTAGATGACCTACAAGGTCCTATTCTATTCTATTCTATTCTATTCTATTCTATTCTATTCTATTCTATTCTATTCTATTCTATTCTATTCTATTCTATTCTATTCCATTCCACTCCACTCCACTCCACTCCACTCCACTCCACTCCACTCCACTCCACTCTACTCTACTCTACTCTACTCTACTCTACTCTGTTCTGTTCTGTTCTGTTCTGTTCTGTTCCGTTCTTGGAGAAAACCAACTTAGAACTGAGGAGAAATTTCCTGACAGCGAGAACAATTAACCAGTGGAACTGCTTGCCACCAGAAGTCTCAAGTGCTCAATCCCTGGAGATTTTCAAGAAGAGATTGGACAGCCATTTGTCTGGAATAGCATAGGGGTCCCATTACTTGAGCAGAGGGGTGGACTGGAAGACCTCCAAGGTCCCTTCCGACCCTGTTATTTTATGCCCTATGTTCCAACCTTAATGACGTCCTCTTATCTATGTTCATTTGGAAAGCGGTTCCTTTGAGCGTGATGGAGTTTTTTTTTTTAATTTTTAATTTTAATCCCATTTATATCCCGCCCTTCTCCGAAGACTCAGGGCGGCTTACAATTTAAAGCACAAATCAATGTGCTTAGCAAGATAGCCTTCATTCTATGTATATGCCTGCTTATTAGGGCTTTCGGCCCCATCTCAGGCGGCATTATTACAAAGTCAGCTTATTGCCCCCAACAAGCTGGGTCCTCATTTTACCTACCTTGGAAGGATGGAAGGCTGAGTCAACCTTGAGCCTGGTGGGACTCGAACCTGCACTAATTGCAGGCAGCTGGTGTTACTTACGGAGGCATTAGCCCACTGCTCCACCAAGGCTCTTTTCCGATGTTCCTGGTTATACAGAATCCCAATTAAAGCGAGCAATTTATCCGTGATGGGGAAGGCAGGGCAAGTAGGAAGTTTCATGAAAACAAGCAATTACCGCATCGTGGTTGTTGACGCTTTGATCTCGGTGAGCTGTTCTCTCCTCCACCGCAAACATTTCCATATAGTCGGGGATTCACGAATCGCCTTGGTGCCTATTTTGCTAGCAAAAATGCTCTTCGTTCCTTCCGGAGACTCATCCATCTATTTTTAATGACGGGCTAATTTTCTTTTAAACAGCCTGGATCATAAAAAAACAGGGAGGGGGAAAAACATAATTTGTATTCATATTCTTTACAAAAAAACATGACTAGATCATAGCAATATGGATAGGGTTACTGCTGCTTTGTCTGTCGGGGGCATAATTTTCCCCCCTCCTGTTATCTTTTCCTGAAAATGCACGTACCTATTCAAAATGCAGATGGCGCGGCATGTCTAAATGGAATTTTAATATTGAGGCACTCCAGGACGTGGGGTCCATGCCATCTTTGGGAAAACAACTGATTCACCCGCGACATTTCCGTCGACTCAATGGCAGACAGTTCCGCCTCTCCCGTTTGGGTGGGATGTCAAATCAAATCAAATCAAATCAACCTTTATTGTCAAAGTACCACATGCGTACAATGAGATTGGCTGAGCCTCCCTCCGTGCACCCCACCAACACAACTCACAGGGACAACAAGCCCACCATCTTATTACACCATGTGAGCTAATGGCACAACGCGCCGGCCTCACAGGTCTATCATACATAAAGTTATTTCCCGTTCAGGAGCCTGACAGCCCATGGATGGAAGCTGTTCTTCAGCCTGTTGGTGCAGTTGGCTATACTTCTGTACCTTCTGCCCGATGGTAGGAGAGTAAAGAGGTAGCGACCAGGGTGTGAGTCATCCCTGAGGATTTTGCTCACTCTTCCAAGGCAGCGGGCCCTGGCAAGGTCATCCAGTGGTGTCAGGGGACAGCCCACCGTGTTTTGTGCTGTGCTCACTACCCTCTGTAATACTTTCCTATCTGCGGCTGTCAGACCAGCATACCAAACCACAATACCATACGAGAGGACGCTCCCTATAGTAGACCGGTAAAAGAGGGTCATTAGCCGTTGTTCTACCCTGTTCTTCCGCAAGACCCTGAGGAAGTGGAGTCTCTGTTGGGCCTTTCTGGCCAACTGGGTTGTATTGACTTTCCAGGTAAGATTTTCACAGAGGTAGACTCCCAGAAATTTAAAGGAGGAAACTCTCTCCACACAGCCCCCCACCCCCACCCCCCGATGTAAAGTAGGGTGGGTTCCTCTCTTTTCTTCCGGAAGTCTAATACCATCTCCTTTGTCTTGCCGATGTTCAGGTGCAAGTTGTTCTCTAGACGCCATAAGGGACCTTGGAGGTCATCTAGTCCAACCCCTTGCTCTTACTGTTTCTGCCCAGTCTCTTCTTAAATGGCTTAATTCTTCTCGCTCTTAGCAATTTTCTCCTTATTTCTTGATCGCTTCTCTCCTTGGTCAGTTTCCATCCGTTGCTTCTTGTCTTGCCTCCAGGTGCTTTGGAGAATAGGCTGACCCCTCCCCCTTCTTTGTGGCAACCCCACAAATATTGGAAGATTGCTACCATGTCACTCCTGGTCCTTCTTTTCACTAGATACTCCCGATACTCCCATGTAACACCTCTACTCCGCGAGCTGCATTGGCTTCTGGTTGCCCTTCGGGTGAGATTCAAGGTGCTGGTGATGACCTGGTGATACCACCGGTTAGGGCAGACACGTCAAACACAAGGCCTGGGGGCCAGATCCGGCCCGCGAAGTGGTTTCATGCGGCCCATGAAGCCATCCTGGAAACAGTGAGGGAACGGCCCCCATTGCCTTGGCCCTGGCCCAGAGACCCTCCTCCTGCCAGAGACCCTCAGATCTGTCCCACTCCTGCCCAGGCCCCCATAGGCACCCTTGATGCGAACAATGTAGAGCTGGCCACGCCCACCCAGTAGACCATACGCACTCTAGCCATGCCCACCAAGTAGGCCACGCCCACCCAGGCCATATCCACCAGGCCCCCTGAGGGCAACCGCAATGCTGATGCGGCCCTCAATGAAATTGAGCTTGACACCCCTGGGTTAGGGAATGCCGGCGGGTTAATCCCAGGGGAAGAGCGTTCTCTGTGGGTGCGCCGGCCCTATGGAACCAACTCCCCATGGAACTTAGGACTGCCCCCGACCTTCGCTCATTCCGCAGGGACCTGAAAACTTGGCTCTTTGAGCTGTCTGGCCCAGGCTGAGGGGTTTTAATTTTTTATTAGGCTTTAGTTTTAAATTTTGGGGACTTTATTTAATTGCTTTAATCTGATTTTAATTTTTGTATGTTTGTTTTAATCTTCCCTGTACACCGCCCTGAGTCCTCTGGGAATATGGCGGTATATAAATTTAATAAAATAAAAATAAATAAATATATATATTTGGCGGGTCGAATCCCGAGTGCTGCGTAGCAGAGTGAGTGCCTGTTACTCGTCCCAGCTTCTGCCAACCTAGCAGTTCGAAAGCACGTAAAAATGCAAGTAGAAAAATAGGGACCACTCCGGTGGGAAGGGAACAGCGTTCCGTGCGCCTTTGGTGTCTAGTCATGCCGGCCACATGACCACGGAGACGTCCTTGGACAAGCGCCGGCTCTTCGGCTTTGAAACGGAGATGAGCACCGGCCCCTAGAGTCGGAAACGACTAGCACGCATGTGTGGGGGAACCTTTACCTTTATATATATTATTTTTTTACAATACCAATCCTTAGTCCTTCTAGTGTACAGCATGTTGTCTTGGTTCATATATTTTGGAAAAAAAACAATCAATAGTAGTTAATTAACAGTCAACAATAGTTACTTTTTGTAATGCCATAATTAGCATATGAATTCATAGTATATTTCTTTGATCTTCCCTTCTCCCAATAGTATTCTCCTTCTTGAACCTAAAACAAATATCATTCTTAATATTTTTCAATGCCTAAATGGTTAAATATAAACTTTTTTTCATGTTTGTACAAATAATAATAACGTCCGTGTCTGATATTTTTTTATCAACTTGTGTTGTTTTTTTTAAAGTCATCTTATTAGTTCACCATATATCCTAGTAGTTCTTATTTAAGCTTAATTTCCCCTTAATATTCAAACAATTCTTATCAGTCCTAATTTTCTCCATATTAATCATCTAAATATCCAGATTTTCCGTGTAGATACACCATCCCAATGTTTTCATATTTCATGTGTTATAGAAATACTACGCTACTTACTTATCTTATGACATCTACCTGTCCTATAACATCTTTTCTGATTATCTTATATTTCGCTTATATTTGTAAAAGTTAATTTGTTAACTCACTATATATCTTATTTTCAATGTTTTTTGTATATTTTAGCTTCTAGGCCCTTAATCATTTTATATTGCTCTTCTCTGAATTCTTTGCATTTACCCTCCATTTCTTTTATTAATAGATTGAATTTATGTCCTGCATAGTCCCAGTAGACGGCCTCAGATTATTCAAAGCAGCTCATTCTTAGCTTAATTATGTGATCTTAAATAGCAGACTGGATTTCCTTCCAAAACAGGCTAATTTGGTATTTCTAGTAGGGAAAACCTTCAGAAATGGTTGTTTCAAAGACAGCAAGATCCGTCCCACATTTGGGACTTGTCAGTTAAGGACAGCCAGCAGATCTAGAGACACGAAGAGCTGAGAAGTTAATCAGGATGACATTTATTGCTATTTACAATGGATTACAATGAAGAATCGGTGCAGTTTGTATCCCAGCACAATGTTCTGTCCCTATTCTAAGTGAGTGCACATGTGAATATCAATGCTGGACATAGCAAAAATAGCCTGTAATGGCTTTCTTTAGTCACCATAGACATTGTGGGAACAATCCAGAGAAAGAAATATTTTGGGGAATATTAAAAAGGCAGAATATATTTCCCCAAAGGAATAATGGAGAAGATCTTTAAAAAGGCAAAAACTTCACACACACACACACACACACACACACACACACACAAAACACGCACACACACACACACACACACAGAGAGAGAGAGAGAGAGAGAGAGAGAGAGAGAGAGAGAGAGAGAACTCAGCAGAAACCAGCTTTTAGAAATGCAGATGTAAATAATCCATTCAGGAAGGTTGGAGCCAGGAAGTTGGAAAATGATGAGATTAGGAAGACAAAGACCCCTAAAATCTACATACCCCACCCAAACTCTAAAACAGGGCATAAAGGGATTAACCCACCACCATCAGAATACCAGAAAGGCACACTAAGACTCAGGTGAAAGTTCACGACACAGGAACAACTCCAAACCAAAAAGCCCAAGAAGGTATAAAAACCCACTCCCTACTACATGTGGTCACTTTTTCCCCACAGAGCCATCTTTCTGTCTGGCTCTCCTCTTCAATAAACTACAAGCTTCTTTCTAAAGCAGCCACCATGTTGTTTATTCCCGGCTTGGACTGGACCCTGATGAAGATTTTTCCTTCAACCAAAGATTCCTTAAAGATGTCGAAGGCTCACAGCTTTTATCTCCCTTCTTCTCTTCCACTCCCTTATATCCCATAATTGGAGGCTTTGGAATGTTAATCCTTTCCTTAGGTAGCCAAGGAAGATGGAAAAAGTGCAGAGAAGAGCAACTGAGATGATTAAAGGCCTGGAGACTAAAATACGTGAAGAACGGTTGCAGGACTTGGGTATGAACAGTTTAGAGGAAAGAAGGTTGGGGAGGAACATGATAGCAGTATTCCAGTATTTGAGGGGGCCCCAGAAAGAAGAAGGGGTCAACTTATTCTCCAAAGCACCAGAAGGCAGAACAAGAAGCAGTGGATAGAAACTAATCAAGGAAAGAAGCAGCCTGGAATTAAGGAGAAACTTCCTAACAGTGAGGACAATCAACCAGTGGAACAGCTTGCCACCAGAAGTTGTGGGTCCTTCATCACTGGAGGTTTTTAAGAAGAGACTGGACAGTCACCTGTCTGAAATATGGAGCCTCTGTTTTCCAGCTGCATAGGAGTCTAGCCAGCCGCACCAACAGGCTGAAAAACAGCTTTTATCCGTGGGCTGTTAGGCTTTTGAACGGGAAATAATTTTTATAAACTTTATGCAGAATTGACTTGCGAGGCCGGTGTGTGGTGCAATCAGTTCACATGGTGTAATAAGATGGAGGTTTGTTGTCCCTGTGAGTTGGGGGGGGTGGGAGCACGAAGGGAGGCTCAGCTAATCCCAATGTATACATGGTTGTACTTTGACAATAAAGGTTCATTCATTCATTCATGTTGCCAGCTTCCTTCTCCATTTGCTAGCCTGGCTACAGATGTTGGCAGCTGCAACTTAGCAATACCTGGTGGTATAAAATGTTTTCCATTCCTCTCTTCAAGCCATTTGCAGCCGTTTCCAGCAGCTGGAATTAAATATGATGAGCTGTCGCTGACAGTTCAACAGGCTTCATGGAGCGCAAGATTATGCAAGGAGAAAACTGGCCACTCACGACAAATTCCGAAGAACTTGGTGACCCAGGGTTTCTGGATGACAACAATCCATCTCATTACATGGACTGGGTGGGAATCAAAGGAAAACTGGACATTGGGCAAGAATAGTTTTGTAATAATGTTCCAGCTTCTCCTTCGAAGTTAGGATGAATAAGGGTGATGTTTGAAGGGGAAAAAAATCTTAGGAGGACGAGCTGTTGGCAGGGCAACAGAATGTCTCTGTTTGCATTATCGATCATTTCTATGACTTTATTTTTGTAAGGAAGAAAACAAAGTTTTCCGATGGCCCTCTGGCTTAACCTTTAACACTCTCTCTGTCTCTCTCTGTCTCTGTCTCTCTCTCTCCCCTCTTCTCTTCTCGTCTCCTTTGTCTCTCTTTCCCTCTCTCTTTTTTTATCTCTCTCTCTCTATCATCTATCATCTTGTAGACATTTCGTTACAAAAACTAGGTAACATCATCAGTGCTAGCAGTCTGCAAGAAAACAAGCAAGATCAGAGAGCACCAAGGACCCCACATTTCAACCTGAGCTTCAAATATTCTCCTTTATTGGAATCTATCATGTCTGTCTGTCTGTCTGTCTGTCTGTCTGTCTGTCCGTCCGTCTCTCTCTCTCTCTCTCTCTTTCTCTCTCTCCATCATTTATATCTATCTATCTATCATCTATCTACCTACCTACCTATCTATCTATCTATCTCTCTATCATCTCTCTCTCTCTATCTATCTATCCATCCATCATTTCTCTCTCTCTCTCTCCATCATCTCTCTCTCTCTCTCTCTCTCTTATCTATCTATCTATATCTTATCCATCATTTCTATCTATCTATCTATCATCTGTGTCTGTCTGTCTGTCTGTCTGTCTGTCTGTCTGTCTATCTATCTATCTATCTATCTATCTATCTATCTATCTATCTATCTATCTATCTATCTATCTATCTATCTATCTACTGTATATCTTATCCATCATATCTATCTATCTATCTATCTATCTATCTATCTATCTATCTATCTATCTATCTATCTATCTATCCATAATCTATTTGTCTATATATCTATATCTATATCTATATCTATATCTATATCTATATCTATATCTAGATTGGGATGCGGTGGCTCAGTGGGTTAGGACGCTGAGCTTGTCGATCAGAAGGTCAGCAATTTGGCAGGTCGAATCCTGAGTGCCGCGTAACAGAGTGAGCACCTGTTAAAATTTAAGGCAAATTTAAGCATTAATAGCTAGGGAATTCTGGGAGTTGAATTCCACATATCTGAAAGTTGCCAAGTCTGAGAAACACTGACCAATATCTACAGAAGAAGACAAGTAATTCCATGGTAAATAAGAGCGAAGGTCTAATACAACCTTAGGAACTTTAAGACTTGTGAATTTCACCTCTTACAAAAAAAGATGTTGGGACTCTAGAAAGAGCACAGAGAAGAGCAACAAAGATGATTAGGGGGCTGGAGGCTAAAACATACGAATAATGGTTGCAGGAATTAAATAAGTCTAGCTTAATGAAAAGAAGGACTGGGGTGACAGGATAGCAGTCATCCAATATCTCAGGGGCTGCCCCAAAGAAGAGGGAATCAAGCTGTTCTCCAAAGCACCTAAGGGCAGGACAAGAAGCAACGGATGGAAATTAATCCAGGAGAGAAGCAACCTAGAACTAAGGAGAAATTTCCTGACAGTGAGAACAATTAACGAGTGGAACAACTTATCCTCAGGAGTTGTAGGTGCTCCAACACTGGAGGTTTTTAAGAAGAGACCGGACAACCATTTGTCTGAAATGTTATGGGGTGTCCTACTTGAGCAGGGGGCTGGACTAGATGACCTCCCTTCCAACTCTGTTGTTCTGAGGCTCAATACTTTGGCCACCAAAGGAGAAGAGAGGACTCCTTGTAAAGTGATGTTGGGAAAGATGGAAGACAAAAGGAGAAGGGAACAGCAGAGGATGAGATGGTTAGATAGTGGCATCAACACACTGAACATGAATTTGGGCCAACTGAGGGAGACATTGGCCTTCTGTGGTCCATGGGATTGCAAAGAGTCACACGTCACTTAGCAACTGAACAACAACTAAAGGAAATGTAATAAATCAATGAGCATATTTGAGGCGAATAGTCCTTATATTCTCCATAAGGATGTCCCATTCAGTTCAGCTTTTCCCCTGTTAATACGGTTCCTCCCTGCCGAATGTTAATTACGATGATTAAAACAAGGAAACAACGCTTGAGAGACAAAACATAACAACACGTTATGCAACATTTTGGCTGCCACTGTGACATAAAATAATTTAGGGATAGTCTATGTTTTACCCAAGCTGTCCATTTGTGTTTTATTTTTACAAAAACATGTGCATGTACACCAGCAAATACACCCACCTGTTTTTTTTTTTAAGCAACACAACAATTGATTTTGAAATAAATCTGAAGCGAATCTAGGACAACCCAAATAAAACCTGACACCCCCCCCGAAGAACTCGGTACCATTTCCCAAAATTTACGAGGTGTCAGGCCTAATGAAATAATTGTACTGGGTAACATCTTCCAGCTGTTGATGGGTGGGTGGGATGAGGCCCCTTATTAGCCATTCTTGTAAAGGGAGGCTCAAAATAATAAAGAATAGAATAGAGCTGGAAGGGACCTTGGAGGTCTTCCAGTCCAGCCCCCTGCTCAAGCCGGAAAACCTACATCATTTCAGATAAGTGACTGTCTAGCCCAGAGGTAGGCAACCTCGGCTCTGTTATGACTCATGGACTTCAACTCCCAGAATTCCTAAGCCAGCCAACATGGCTCAGCTTGGAAACCTTTCCCTTTCCCCTCAGCATGGCTGGCTCAGGAATTTTGGGAGTAGAAGTCCACGAGTCATAAAGTGGCCTAGGCCTAGGCCAGGGGTAGGCAACCTTGGCTCTTTTATGACTCGTGGACTTCAACCCCCAGAATTCCTGAGTCAGCATGGCTCAGCTTTGAAATCTCTCCCTTTCCCCTCAGCATGGCTGGCTCAGGAATTCTGGAAGTTGAAGTCCACGAGTCATAAAGCGGCCTAGGCCTAGGCCAGGGGTAGGCAACCTTGGCTCTTTTATGATTTGTGGACTTCAACTCCCAGAATTCCTGAGCCAGCATGGCTCAGCTTGGAAACCTCTTCCTTTCCCCTCAGCATGGCTGGCTCAGGAATTCTGGGAGTTGAAGTCCATGAGTCATAAAATCGCCGAGGTTGCCTACTCCTAGGCTAGCCTCTTCTTAATGTCACTGTGATGAAAGC
This sequence comes from Vipera ursinii, assembly GCF_947247035.1. Taxonomy (NCBI): domain Eukaryota; kingdom Metazoa; phylum Chordata; class Lepidosauria; order Squamata; family Viperidae; genus Vipera; species Vipera ursinii. The sequence continues at coordinate 73,853,546 of NC_139521.1, forward strand.
AGATGTTGAACAGAACCCGTTCTGATTCAAAATACAGAATAACAGAGATGGAAGGGACCTTGGAGGTCTTCTAGTCCACTACACCGTTACACTTTAGAGGGACTGATTTCTAAATAAAGTGACATCATTAACGTTAGAACATAGAGTGCAAAATAATAGCAATAGTAGTTAGACTTATAGATCGCTTCACAGTGCTTGACAGCCCTCTCTTAGCAGTTTGCAAAGCTGGCATCTCACCCCCAATAATCTGGGTCCTCATTTTACCCACCTCGGAATGATGGAGAGGCTGAGTCAACCTTGCGACGGTCAGTATCGAACTGTTGGCAGTGGGCAGAGTTAGCCTGCAATACTACATTCCAACCACTGCACCACCACGGATATGTATAGAGGTGGAAGGGACCCTGGAGGTCTTCTAATCCAACATCCTACTCAAGCAAGGGACCCTATACCATTTGAGATAAATGGCTGACCAGTCTCTTCTTAAAGGCTTCCAGTGTTGGAGCATTCACAGCTTCTGGAGGCAGGTTGTTCCACTGGTTAATTGTTCTAGCTGTCAGGAAATTCCTCCTTAGTTCTAGGTTGCTTCTCTCCTTAGTTAGTTACCACCCGTTGCTTCTTCTCCTGCTTTCAGGTGCCTTGGAGAATAGCTTGACTCCAGTGGTGGGATTCAAATACCTGAACAACCGGTTCTCTTATTGTATGCAGGCTTGGGCCTCTGAGGCCTAGAACGGACTTCCAGAAGTGGCATCCATGCACTTCTGGTGAGGCCTAGAATGGACTTCCGGAAGTGGCATCCATGCACTTCTGGCGAGGCCTAGAATGGACTTCCGGAAGTGGCATCCATGCACTTCTGGTGAGGCCTAGAATGGACTTCCGGAAGTGGCATCCATGCACTTCTGGCAGGTTGTTGTAGGCCTGGGAGGGCTCCTCCAGGCCTCCAAGGCCTCGACTGGACTTCCGGAAGCAGTGTGCATTCAGCCAGTTCTTTGAACTCAGCAAAATTTAGCTACTGGTTCTGCCAAACTGGTACGAACCGGCTGAATCCCACCACTGCTTGACTCCCTCTTCTTTGGGACAGCCCATCAGATATTGGAAGACTGCTATCACATCACCTCCAAATTTTGATCACATGACCATGGGGACGCTGAAATGATCCCAATGCGAAAAAGGGTCATCAGTCACTTTTTTCAATGTCATGTAACTTTGAATTGTCACTAAAAAATGGTTATAAGTTGAGGCTTATCTGAATTGTCTATTCCCTCTCCTCCTGAAGACCCAGGAACTCTGCAAGTCAAAAAATTCTTTGATATCTTATACGTACATAGGGGGCATCTCAGGATTATTACGATATTTAAGATAGTTTCCCAAAAAATAATAATAATATTTAACAAGCAAACCCTAATCCAAGGAAGCTAACAGCTGGCACAGACTCAAACAGCCTAAAAGAAAAAGATAAGCAAATCATGGCTAAGCAAGGCTATCCTTATTAATACATCACCAGGAAATTTCCAATCTCACAGTTAAATTGGGAAGTTGGAAAAAAAAACCCATCCTGTAAGGCTATGAGAAATAATTTTCGTACTGTTGCCAAGAAAACAGGATAGATGTCTCCATGTAAATTATGAGCAGCTGAGCTTGACTTGATGGTGAATCAAAGAAGCACCAAGCCTGGAGAATCAAAACATATTCATGAAGAAGAAGTCAAATATTGTCAGGAACAGAAACATTTACCACCAGCACCCCCCCAATTCCATCATAAACCCCTAACACCCACAACACTGTCTTATGACTAAAGATATTTGTCCATGTGGTGAGGCTTTATTGCTATTATTCTTGTCATCTTCTCATCTTTCCTATTACCTTCTCCTATTGGTATCTTATGATTTATCCCTTGTTTTTGTAGCTGATGATTTATGATTGTCACTATGATTTACTGTATGCTTTAAGGCAACACTTGGAATACTGCATCCAGTTTTGGTCAACATATTATTCAAAAGATGTTGAGACTCTGGAATAGAGTGCAGAGAAGAGCAACGAAGATGATCAGGGGACTGGAGGCTAAAACATACGAGCAACGGTTGCTGGAATTGGGTATGTCTAGTCTAATGAACAGAAGGACGAGGGGTGACCTGACAGCAGTCTTCCAGTATCTCAGGGGCTGCCCCAAAGAAGAGGAAGTCAAGCTATTCTCCAAAGCGCCTGAAGGCAGGACAAGAAGCAACGGATGGAAACTAGTCAAGGAGAGAAGCAACCTGGAGCTAAGGAGAAATTTCCTGACGGTTAGAACAATTAACCAGTGGAACCACCTGCCTCCAGAAGCGGTGAACGCTCCAACCGTGGAAGTTTTTAAGAAGAGATTGGACAACTATTTGTCTGAAATGGTATAGGGCTTCCTGCCCGAGCAGGCGGTTGGACTAGAAGACCTCCAAGCTCCCTTCCAACTCTGTTATTCTGTATTCTGATCTATGACTTTTCACTTTGATGCTCATCCGTACACTGAAAGCTTTTGCACCGGAGACAATTTCCTTCTCTCTCTCCAGCGAAGAATGTTCTATTCTATTCTTCTCTTCTAACTTCATGCCCGATCTTCAATCTTCAGAGGGGTGTTTTTATTATGTAACTCAGGCCTTCCGTTATATAATATTTTATTATATAAGTAAAGCAGCACCGAACAGTGTGCAACATTTCAGCTTCTCGGGAGCAGTGTGAGAGGCAGGCTGTTATAAAAAACCAAAGAGTGAAGAAGACATTAAAAGCATCCCCAAATTTGGACGAATGCTAGAGTAACATTATTTTGCATCTGCAGGACCAGGAAGAAGCGACACGCTGGTTTCTCTCTGGGAAGTGAAAACTGATCTCCATTGTGTCTGCTGCTGTCATAGCATTTGCAGGCAGTCCTCAACCTACGACCACTATTGAGTCCAAGCCAGCTAAGCAAGACTTGAGTGAGTTTTGCCCTATTTTACGATCCTTTTTGATCTGCACAATAGTCCTTAATCTAGGTCTGTTTTGTTATAGGGTTTGTTTTCTGGCCCAAATCTAATTTGGTTCCTTTTCAGACCAACTGTCTTGCTGGATGAAACAGGGGTGACCTGATAGCAGTATTCCAATATTTGAGGGGCTGCCACAGAGAAGAGTGGGTTGCATTATTCTCCAAAGCACCTGAAGTCAGGACAAGAAACAATGGTTGGAAACTGACCAAATTGAGAAGCAACCTGGAATTAAAGAGAAACTTCCTGACAGTGAGGACAATTCAGTTGTGGGATTCAGCCAGTTCACACCGGTTCGGTAGAACCGGTAGCTAATATTTTGTTGCCCAGGCCCAGAATGGACTTCTGGAAGCGGCATCCATGCAGAGAACCGGTTGTTCACCTATTTGAATCCCACCACTGGAGTCAAGCTATTCTCCAAAGCACCTGAAGCAACGGATGGAAGCTAGTCAAGGAGAGAAGCAACCTAGAACTAAGGAGAAATTTCCTGACAGTTAGAACAATTCACCAGTGGAACAACCTGCCTCCAGAAGCTGTGAATGCTCGAACACTGGAGGTTTTAAAGAAGAGACTGGACAGCCATTTGTCTGAAATGGTATAGGGTTTCCTGCCTGAGAAGGGGGTTGTACTAGATGACCTCCAAGGTCCCTTCCAACTATTATTATTATTATTATTATTATTATTATTATTATTATTATTATTATTATTATTATTATTATTATATCAGTTCATTACAGCCATATGGCCAGAAACAGTAAAATATCCAATTGTAAGCTTCTTACATAAATACATACACACACACACACACACACACACACACATATACACATTGTTGTTGTTGTTAGTTGCGAAGTCGTGTCCGACCCATCGCGACCCTATGGACAACGTTCCTCCAGGCCTTCCTGTCCTCTACCATCTTCTGGAGTCCATTTAAGCTCACGCCTCCTGCTTCAGTGACTCCATCCAGCCACCTCCTTCTCTGTCGTCCCCTTCTTCTCTTGCCCTCAACCTTTCCCAGCATGAGGCTCTTCTCCAGTGAGTCCTTCCTTCTCATTAGGTGGCCAAAGGATTTGAGTTTCAGCTTCAGGATCTGGCCTTCTAAAGAGCAGTCAGGGTTGATCTCCTCTAGGACTGACCGGTTTGATCGCCTTGCAGTCCAAGGGACTCGCAGGAGTCTTCTCCAGCACCATAGTTCAAAGGCCTCCATTCTTTGGCGCTCAGCCTTTCTTATGGTCAACTTTCACTGCCATACATTGCAACTGGGAAGACCACAGCCTTGACTATACGCACTTTTGTTGGCAGGGTGATGTCTCTGCTTTTTAGCGTGCTGTCTAGATTTGCCATGGCTTTCCTCCCCAGGAGCAAGCGTCTTTTAATTTCTTGGCTACAGTCCCCCATGTAGATGTATATGTATAAATGCAATGAGCATGAGCCAAGGATGAATAAGAACACTTACATCACTTGATTTGCTGCTCCTTCAAAGTTGCAACAGCATTGAAAAAAGCGACTTATAAACCATTTACACTTATGACCGTTGCAGCATCCCCATGGTTATGTGATACAAATTCAGACGCTTGGGGCCACTGCTTCATATTTATGACGGTCGCATGAAGTCAACGGGGGAAGCCCGATTCGCTTAAGGACCCGCGTTGCTAACCTGGCAACCGCAGTGCTTCACTTAATAACCGTAGCAAGAAAGGTGGCAACCTGGGGCAATATTCACCTAACCCACTGTCCCGCTTAGCGACAGAAATTTGGCCACTCCGTTGTGGCTCGTAAGACGAGGGCTGCCTTATTTCCCAACGATGTTAAAGGACGTCAGTGCAGCTGGAATGCCTGGCAAGAACCAGCTAGAAAGCAAGCGAACAAACTAACAAGCCTCTCAGTTAGAGGATTTATTTTTTATTTTTATTTTTTTTTAAAAAAAAGCAACCCCATTTCTTTGAAATTAAAACACTCTAAAAAGAAGTGACAGATTGATAAGAGACTGTCAAGCCGCGGTCATTCGGTTCTCATGGCTGATGGGCCAAGGAGGTTTTGATCCCACACCAACGGAGGCTTACTCACAGTTTAGGAAAGCGCTTTTTGACAACGTGGCTTTCCATTTGACAATAAATAAATAAATAAATAAACAAACAAACTTTGGCTTGGGGGAAAAGAGAGGCCAAGCCTCCCAAAGGGAGAAGACAAATCAGCCAGAGGTTTTTGACTGTAGCAAAGCGGATACGTTACGCTCATAAAATTGCAGTGAACCCTACAAATGGGTCAGCTCAGATGGGTGTGTATTTGTAAATTTCTCTCCCTGGGGTTTCTGACATCTGAGCTTGGAGAAGCTGGAGCTTATTTTTTTCTAGAAAGTGCTAATAGAACTAGGAAGAAGGCATTTCGTTCTGGTTAATTGCTGGCCTGGCTACAAGAAAGGCTTCCAAAAAGCAGTAAATCCTGGCTGGAACCAAATAGAATAGAATAGAATAGAATAGAATAGAATAGAATAGAATAGAATAGAATAGAATAGAATAGAATAGAATAGAATAGAATAGAGTAGAGTAGAGTAGAGTAGAGTAGAGTAGAGTAGAGTAGAGTAGAGTAGAGTAGAGTAGAGTAGAGTAGAGTAGAGTAGATAGGATAGGATAGGATAGGATAGGATAGGATAGGATAGGATAGGATAGGATAGGATAGGATAGGATAGGATAGGACAGGACAGAGCATAGGATAGGATAGGATAGGATAGGATAGGATAGGATAGGATAGGATAGGATAGGATAGGACAGGACAGGACAGGACAGAGGATAGGATAGGATAGGATAGGATAGTAGGATAGGATAGGATAGGATAGGATAGGATAGGATAGGATAGGATAGGATAGGATGGGATGGGATGGGATGGGATGGGATGGAAGAGAAGAGAAGAGAAGAGAAGAGAAGAGAAGAGAAGAGAAGAGAAGAGAAGAGAAGAGAAGAGAAGAGAAGAGAGATATTTGGCTGTATAAGGCAAAGAAGATTCTATACAGGTAGGTCTTGACTTACAATCATCCATTTAGTGACCATTTGAAGTTACACCGGCACTGGGGGAAAAAAGCGACATATGACTGTTTTGCACACTTACGACCGTTGCGGCATCCCAACGGTCACATGATTGAAATCAAGAGGCTCGGCAACTGACTTGTATTTAGGACGGTTGCGGCATCCCGGAGTCACGTGATCTCCCCTTTTGGGACCGTCTGACAAGCAAAGTCTGTTGGGAAACCAGATTCAATTTACAATCGTGCGAGTATCTTAACGTGGTCGGAGGATGAAAAGAGAAGAGGTCAGCAGAAGAGGAGATGATTGGATCGTGTCGTCAACACAAGGAAGGTGAATTTGAGCAAACTCTGGGAGACAGCGGAGAACAGGGGGACCTGGCATGCTGTGGTCCACGGGTTCACAAAGAGTTGGAGACCACTACTGAACAACAACATAAATAAGTTAGCAACCTTCTCAACACCAGGACAGTTTGGGGTAGCCAATGTACTCTGTCGAATTATCGTTCTACCTGGGATCCTGAACTGTTGAAACCTGTTGGTGCTGAGTTTTTTAGTGCTAGAAAAGCTCTGAGGTGACTTCTTCAAAGTTCTTCCTTTAAAGTGACCTAGTTTGGTCTAGTGGTTAAGGCACCAGGCTAGCTGGCTGGTTGACTTTGGGCCAATCACCAGGAGAAGGTGAGTTCTAGTTCTGCTTTAGATATGAAAGCCAGCTGGGTGACTTTGAGCCAATCACCAGGAGACGGTGAGTTATAGTCCCGCTTTAGATATGAAAGCCAGCTGGGTGACTTTGGGCCGATCACCAGGAAAAGGTGAGTTCTAGTTCTGCTTTAGATATGAAAGCCAGCTGGGTGACTTTGGGCCGATCACCAGGACACCGTGAGTTATAGTCCCACTTTAGATATGAAAGCCAGCTGGGTGACTTTGGGCCAATCACCAGGAAAAGGTGAGTTATAGTTCTGCTTTAGATATAAAAGCCAGCTGGGTGACTTTCGGCTGATCACCAGGAGACGGTGAGTTATAGTCCTGCTTTAGATATGAAAGCCAGCTGGGTGACTTTGGGCCAATCACAAGGAGATGGTGAGTTCTAATTCTGCCTTAGGCACGAAAGCCAGCTGGGTGGCTCTTTCTCAGTGGAATTCCCCTCACAGGGCTGTTGTCGTGGGGAAATAGGAGGAGGAAGGCATGTTGGGTATGTTGGCTGCCTTGGGTTGTTTGTAACAATAATAAAAGGCCATATACAAATACCTACGATAAAGAAAGAAAAACAAACGGGATTCAAAATAATAAGGCAGAGTCTTGTTTCATAATGAAAATTCTGAAACGGGCAAGCAGGATTCGGTCACGGATGAAATGTAGATGTGTCAATCACGCTGACACCAGCTGAACGAGAAGAGGGCCCCACAACTGGAATTTAAGACGTAATGTTAAAAAGGCCCGAAGGCAAATAACTTGAACCTTCGTGTTGTTTTAAACTCTTGCAATGGGGAAGGGAAAAAAAAACAAACATACCAAAAGGAACGGAGGAAAAAAATGCATATTAACCATTGTTTTCAAAGCCCTTTCTTGTGCTAGTTCTAATTTCAATCGGACCCAAATGCCACATCAAAGCTGGGAGTAGAAATTACAAAAAAAAATATCCCGGCAATCGGATCCGAGTGTCAGCTTATTAGTCTCGCTTTGATCATTTTTAATGGGAAAAGAGTTGCTAAGTTGGCTGTGGGGGTGAGGCCCCATCTTCACTCTGTTGTGTGATCAACCCAGAAATTCACAATCGCAGCAAGGACCAGACTAAAGGAAAACAACTTCAAGAACAAAGTACCTTATTTCAAAGCAGTGGGACTTCTTATTTCGTATACTGATGAAAGCTGTATTTACTGAAACTCCTGCTCCTAGCCTCCAACTGAGATTAAATTAGAGCTGCATATATACCGAAGCAGAGAAGATGGTGAGACATTGGTGGCCAACCCACCACACAAAAAAATAAAAATAAAAAAAAATTCACGGGAGATATTGCTACGCTGCAATTTTGTGCCATTTCCTGATATTAGCATGGTTTTACAGAAGAACAGAATTGGAAGGGACCTTGGAGGTCATCTAGTCCAACCCCCTGCTCAGGCAGGAAACCCTACACCATTTCAGACAAATGGCTGTCCAGTCTCTTCTTAAAAACCTCCAGTGTTGGAGCATTCACAACTTCTGGAGGCAGGTGGTTCTGCTGGTTAATTGTCCTCACTGTTAGGAAGTTTCTCCTTAATTCCAGGCTGCTTCTCTCCTTGATTAGTTTCCATCTGTTGCTTCTTGTCCTGCCTTCAGGTGCTTTGGAAAATAGCTTGACTCCCTCTTCTCTTTGGCAGCCCCTGAGATATTGGAAGATTGCTATCCTGTCCCCCCCTTGTCCTTCTCGTCATTAAACTAGAACATCCCCAATTCCAGCAACCGTTCCTCCTATGTTTTAGCCTCCAGTCCCCCTCACCATCTTTGTTGCTCTTCTCTGCACCCTTTCCAGAATCTCAACATCTTTTTTTTATAATATGTTGACCAAAAACTGGATGCAGTATTCCAAGTGTTGTCTTAAAGCATACATCATAGTGACAATCATAAATCATCAGCTACAAACAGCAAGGGATGAATCATAAGATACCAATAGGAGAAGGTAGTAGGAAAGATAAGAAGATGACAAGAATAATAGCAATAAAGCCCCACCACATGGGCAAATATCTTCAGTCATAAGACTGTGTTGTTGTTTCATGTCTTGCCTTTTGGTCCTTTGGAAAATAGTTTGACCCCCTCATCTTTGCAGGAACCCCTCAGATATTGGAGCAGTGCTATCCTGTCATCCCTAGTCCTTCTTTTCAGGAGACTAGACATACCCAATTCCTGTAACTGTTCTTCATCTGTTTAAGCCTCCAGCTCTCTAATTATTTTTGTTGCTTTTCTCTGTCAGTCAGTCAGACATGACTGAATGGATAACATCATCACCATCATTATCACCAGCTTACCGCAAGGAGTTTGAGGGTTTGGTGAATCGGTGTAAGGAAAACAGCCTAGTTTTCAATAGCGGAAAAACCAAAGAGATCATTGTCGATTTCAGAAAAGGCAGGCACAGCCACACTCCTCTGTGCACCAATGATTCACCTGTGGAGACGGTTACCAGCATCAAATTCCTGGGTGTGCAGCTAAGGAGTAGGCTGGCTTGGTCACTCAACAGTGAGAAACTGGTGAAGCAGGCACAGTAGGGCCTGCATTTTCTGCATCGCATGAGAAAAGCACATCTTCCTGACCATTTTCTACAGAGGGACGATCGAGAGCATCCTGTCATAAAGCATCACGGTCTGGTTTGGAAGCATCATTGCTTCAGACAGGAAGGCGGTGCAGAGAGTGGTGAGGACAGTAGAAAAGATCATGGGCAGTTCCCTCCCTCCCATCCAGGACATAGCACAGAAGCGTTGCTTGAGCAGAACCCGCAAGATTGTCTGGGACGCTACACATCCTCTTCACAATCTGTTACCCTTGTTCCCTTCTGGGAGGGTGCTTTGTGGTATCCAAAGCAGAACGTCCAGATTCAGTCACAACTTTGTTCCATACAGTATTAACCTTGTGAACTCTCAAGCTTCCTCCTTCCGTTATGTATTCAAGATGGACAGTGGTTAATATTTATATGTTACTTATATGTAAGGGTGTAGGTCTATATACATAGGTTGTATACAGTATGTTTTCAATGTGTGTTATGTATGTGTACACTTTGAGAGGCAGCAACTAAATTTCACTTTTAATGTGTGCCATTGTGCCCACAGGGAAAAAAAAAGACAGTTAAGGTCATCTAACCTCTAGCATCTAACCATCTGAGTAATTTTCCACAATGAGGGTCCTGAGACATCCAAGCGATTTTGATACCACACTACGAATTCTCCACTGTTTTCTAATTAGGGAACATGAGGATTTCAACGTCCCTTTTTCTTCTTCTGAACCCTTCTCTGACAAGGAACCAAATGTTTGAAAACCATCTCCACTCTACCTTCAAGAACAATAGATCTATCCTTAGAAATAATTGATTCAGGAAGAAGAATTCCAGCCACATTATTCCATGTGATTTGTCATAGCAGAGGGCCAGACCGTCATCTGAAGGAGACGACAATGAAAGCTTTTCAGAAGATGGAGGTGGCTCTCAAGTCAAAAGGAAGGAAGGAAATCCTTTGATTCTCAGAATAACCTAATAAAATGTGGATGTCCCCATCTCATCCCTTAGAGTAGAAGCTAATATGATCTGCTATACATTTCCTTCCATCCTTTACATCAAAAGTAATCCTCTGAAGTTTGAAGCCTGGAGAAATGAATGCAGGCAGAAGAGAAAAGCTGTAGCTATGTCTTAGAATAGAGAAATTGGATCTTAACAACCAGGTTTCTCTCCAGGGAAAAGAGATTTCTCTGCTTCCTATTGACCCAGCTTGTGAAGATGTCAAGAATCAGGGGGGAAAAAAGAACAGATTAATAAGGGTGAGCTATCTTGACTGCGAAAATTAAGATATTCCCAAGAGGGTAGAAGAATTGGAGGTCTCCATATCTCTTTGTTGGCATCTAGCAACGGTCCTCTGAGCTTGTCGATCAGAAGGTCGGCAGTTTGGCGGGTCGAATCCCGAGTGCCGCGTAACAGAGTGAGCGCCTGTTACTCGTCCCAGCTTCCGCCAACCTAGCAGTTCGAAAGGACGTAAAAAGGCAAGTAGAAAAATAGGGATCACTACGGTGGGAAGGTAACAGCGTTCCGTGTGCCTTTGGCGTCCAGTCATGCCGGCCACATGACCACGGAGACGTCCTCGGACAAGCGCTGGCTCTTCGGCTTTGAAACGGAGATGACCACCGGCCTCTAGAGTCAGAAACGACTAGCACACATGTGCGGGGGAACCTTTACCTTTACCTTTAGCCCCAACTGAATAGATTGAAAACAGGGGGTTCAAAATGTCTATGGAGATTCTCAGTCATCCAGGTCATGGTTGTCCCAAAGATCCTTTTTCGAGAGGCAACTGGACTTTCTTGTTTTTCCTTGAAGACGTTTTGCTTCTCCTCCAAGAAGCTTCTTCAGTCCCTACGTGACTTCAGGGCCTACGTGAATATAAATCCAGTTCACGTTGCGGATTTGAAAATACGAATCTATTCCTCCCAGCCGTCTGCTTTTTTTTCATTTTTGAAAAAAAAAAATCTTCATCAGGGTCCAGTCCACGCCAGGAATAAACAACAATGGAGACTGCTTTAGAAAGAAGGTTGTAGTTTATTGAAGAGGAGAGCCAGACAGGAAGATGGCTCTGGGGAAAAAAAAGTGACCACATCTAGTAGGGAGTGGGTTTTTATACCTTCTTGGGCTTTTTGGTTTGGAGTTGTTCCTGTGTCGTGAACTTTCACCTGAGTCTTAGTGTGCCTTTCTGGTATCCTGATGGTGGTGGGTTAATTCTATTATGTCCCAAAGATCATATCCTGCTTCATTGTGGCTGTGGCTGATGACTGTTGGATTTTTTTGGTGTGAGGGATTGTGGATTCTAGAGATCTTTCTTCCTAATCCCAGTTTCCTGACTCCAATCGTTCGGACAAGATTATCACATCTGCATTTCTGCAGGCCTGGTTTCTGTTTGGGGCAGAGAGCTGGAGCGGGGTTGTTTGGTTTCTGCCTTTAAAATCCTTTGGGGAAATAGATTCTGCCGTTTTAAATATTTCCCAAAACATTTCTTTCTCTGGATTCTTCCCACACATTGAAGAATCTTTCTGTGTTTGCCCTTGGCGATTTTTCTTCCCGTAGAGTCTCAGCATACAACTTTGTGTAATAGGAACCATTTGAAAGACAAATATTTTCCGGTTTCTGAGCGTAAAGTTTTCCCCAGTGTGTGCTTTGAAAAGACTTCAACCCAGTCTGCCTTTTTAAAAGGTAAATATTTCCAAGATTCACTGCCTTGCACTCAGCTTCTTCAAACAACCTCCGTCTTTCAGTACCATCCTTCGCATCGCGTTTGTTTGGGCATTTTTGATCTTTCTTTTTTTATTTTTTTTAAACTGATTGCATCGATTCATTCCTATAGAAATCCACGCTGGACTTCTTTCACTTTGTTGAGTTTTACCACGTTGCCACCAGGTGTAGAATAAACAGAATAACAGAATTGGAAGGGACCTTGAAGATCTTCTAGTCCAGGGGTCTTCAAACTTGGCCCTTTTATGACTTGTGGACTTCAACTCCCAGAATTCCTCAGCTAGGCACGCCTGGCTGAGGAATTCTGGGAGTTGAAGTCCACAAGTCATAAAAGGGCCAAGTTTGAAGAACTCTGTTCTAGTCCAACCCGCTGCTCAGGCAGGAAACCTGATACCCGTGGTGATGAACCTATGGCACGCGTGCTGTCGCCCCAGTCTTAGGCCTTCAGCTGGGTTTTATAAAACCTTTTCGCATTAGGCCTCCACCACTGTGTGCAAAAAAAAGTTCAATCAATCAATCAATTTCAACTTCTCAAAGGGGAAAAAGAAAGATCTCGCAAAGTTGGAATTGATTGATTGAACTTTTTAGTCCCACCCAGTCTGCTGTTACCACCACAGCCACGCCCACCGAATGGGCCACGCCCACCCAATGGGCCACGCCTGCCCGGTACCCAATGATACATGTAAGTGGGTTTTGGGTTGCAGTTTGGGCACTCGGTGTCTAAAAGGTTCGCCATCACTGCCCTGTACTATTTCAGACAAATCGCTGTCCAATCTCTTCTTTGAAAACCACCAGTGTTGGAGCATCCACAACTTCTGGAGGCAAGTCGTTCCATTGACTAATTGTCCTGCCTTCAGGTGCTTTGAGGATAGGTTGACCCCTTTGTTCTTCATGGCAGCTGCTTAGATGTTGGAATACTGCTATCATGTCATCCCGCAGCCTTCTTTTTATTAAACTAGACATACCCAATTCCAGCAACCGTTCTTCATATGTTTTAGCCTCCAGTCCCCTAATCACTAAAGAGCCTCTTGTTGCGGGTGAAGAAGGAGAGTGCAAAACTTGGGTTGAAACTAAACATTAAGAAAACCAAGATCATGGCATCCGGCCCTCTCAATTCCTGGCAAATAGATGGGGAAGAAATGGAGGTAGTGACAGATTTTATTTTCCTGGGCTCCAAGATCACTGCAGATGGGGACTGTAGCCAAGAAATTAAAAGACGCTTGCTCCTGGGGAGGAAAGCCATGGCAAACCTAAACAGCACATTAAAAAGCAGAGACATCACCCTGCCGACAAAAGTGCGTATAGTCAAGGCTGTGCTCTTCCCAGTGGCAATGTATGGCTGTGAAAGCTGGACCATAAGAAAGGCTGAGCGCCAAAGAATTGAGGCCTTTGAACTCTGGTGCTGGAGAAGACTCCTGCGAGTCCCTTGGACTGCAAGGCGATCAAACCGGTCAGTCCTAGAGGAGATCCACCCTGACTGCTCTTTAGAAGGCCAAATCCTGAAGTTGAAGCTCAAACACTTTGGCCACCTGATGAGAAGGAAGGACTCACTGGAGAAGAGCTGGGAAAGATTGAAGGCAAGAGAAGAAGGGGACGACAGAGAATGAGGTGGCTGGATGGAGTCACTGAAGCAGCAGGCGTGAACTTAAATGGACTCCAGAAGATGGTAGAGGACAGGAAGGCCTGGAGGAACGTTGTCTGTGGGGTCGCGATGGGTCGGACACGACTTCGCAACTAACAACAACAACCCCTAATCATCTTTGTTGCTCTTCTCTGTACTTTTTCCAGAGTCTTAAGTTTCAGATCTTGACTCAAGATGCATGTGTCTCCCATTTTCCCTAGGACAATATAGTAAGCATCATTTCATTGCGTCTTGGCAAGCTATGCTATCTATCCACGCCAATAACACATTGCTTTATGGGATGAGGGGAAAAATAATCTAACATGAAGTTTAAAAACATTGGGGTTTTTTTCCTCTCTCTCAAGTCACAATAAGCATAGAAGATACCGTAATTGATCAAAGTTTTTTTTTAAAAAAGAAGTCATTTTGGACTTATTGCTTTGAAGTAACAAAATGACTTTCAATTTAATTTTCTGAATGTCTCTGTGTGTGTATGTGCTGGCAGAGAAATTAATTGAAAGCGCACTGAACAAAAGTCCTTGATCGTATCATTTTCCTTCTTCATTAACTAGGTAAACATAACGAAATGCCGTTGCTATCCAGGAATCTTTCTCATAATGTATAGTCTAAATTTAGCATCTTGCATAATTCAGGACTTTCTTTCTTTCTTTCTTTCTTTCTCTCTTTCTTTCTTTCTTTCTTTCTTTCTTCTTTCTTTCTTTCTCTCTCTCTCTCTCTTTCTTTCTTTCTTTCTTCCTTCCTTTCTTTTCCTTCCTTCCTTCCTTCCTTCCTTCCTTCCTTCCTTCCTTCCTTCCTTCCTTCCTTCCTTCCTTCCTTCCTCCCTCCCTCTTTCTTTCTTTCTTTCTTTCTTTCTTTCTTTCTTTCTTTCTTTCTTTCTTTCTTTCTTTCTTTCTTTCTTTCTTTCTTTCTTTCTTTCTTTCTTTCTTCCCTCCTTTTCCTTCCTTCCTTTTCCCTCTCTCCCTTCCTTCCTCCCTTCTCTTTCCTTCCTTCCTTCTTCCCTTCTTTTCCTTTTTCCTTCCTCCCTCCCTCCCTCTTTCTTTCTTTCTTTCTTTCTTTCTTTCTTTCTTTCTCCTTCCTTCCTTCCTTCCTTCCTTCCTTCCTTCCTTCCTTCCTTCCTTCCTTCCTTCCTTCCTTCCTTCCTTCCTTCCTTCCTTCCTTCCTTCCAGTCAGTCTTGATCTTGGTGATTGCCTAGTTAAGTCCCGGGCAAGTTTTTTTTTTTGGAAGTGCCTACTTCTTAGCGTTGAGAGAGAATGACTGTACCAAAGGCACCCAGCTGACTTTGGGCCTAAGGTGGAACTAGAACTCAAGGTCTTCAGCAGACTTCATTTCATTTTGGGCCAGAAACTAATGAGAAGAAAAAAAACGCAACGTCAATAAAATAATTTGTGAAGTCAACGTGATGCGCCATCTAATATAACCGAGGATTGTCCAATCCTTATTTAAGACATGTCTACCTGGAATTAGCCATTAGATAATCCATCCAATGGGTAGATTAAATTCTATCCATTGAGAACATTGCTAATGGGAGCTCTTCAATTATATGATTGTATCCATCATTAGAAGGATTTATGTATAATGAATGAAACATTAGAATAATAGGATAGGATAGGATAGGATAGGATAGGATAGGATAGGATAGGATAGGATAGGATAGGATAGGATAGGATAGGATAGAGCTGGAAGGGACCTTGAAGGTCTTCTAGTCCAGCCCTCTGCTCAAGCAGGAGAACCTATACCATCTCAGAGAGGTGAATGTCCAGTCTCCTCTTGAAAACCTCCAGTGATGGAGCGCACACGATTTCTGGTGGCGAGCTGTTCCACTGGTTGATTGTCCTCACTGTCAGGAAGTTTCTCCTTAATTCCAGGTTGCTTCTCTCTTTGGTCAGTTTCCAACCATTGTCTCTTGTCCTGCCCTCTGGTGCTTTGGAGACTAGCTTGACCCCCTCTTCTTTGTGGCAGCCCCTCAAATACTGAAACACTGCTATCATGTCTCCCCTATTTCTTCTTTTCTTTAGACCAGCCAAACCCAAGTCCCACAGCCATTCTTCCTATGTTTTGGTATCCAGGCCTTTGATCATCTTGGTTGCTCTTCTCTGGATTTTTTTCCCCAAACTCTCAACATCTTTTTTTGTGTGATATGGTGACCAAAATTGGCTGCAGAATGCAGTATTAGAAGCATTAGAAGCTCAACCTCGGTGCCTTATCTGGTTTCCTGACTCATGCCTTTCCTGAAAACAAAGATGGTCATAAGTCATGATGGACAGATGGGTACATTCAAGAATAGAAGCCACAGGGTTTTGAACACAAGTTTCTGGGAATACGAGCTGGTGGATATTATTGTGTTCTTTCTGATTTGTGGCATTCCCACCAGTGTTTTGACTGCTGACCATGAGAAACAGGATGATGGATTGCGTAGAGCTTTGGTCCAATTCGATGTCTTCTATTCTTAGAAATTTAGAAGCCCATTTTCGTCATCGGTAAATTTGGTTAGTCTATCATGCTTTCGAATCCATTCTAGGAAAAAATATGCCCATGGTCAGCTCTACCAAGGTCCATTTGTCAATTGTTTTTTTTCTACATTTCACGGGATGAAATGTAGGACAGAGTTAGACTCAGTGACTTAAAAACAGAGATTCATAGAGATGGATGCAACCTTGCAGTTCAGCTACTCCAAGCACCTACTCACTGCAGAATCCTCTAGAAGATCTCTGACAGATGTGCATCTAGTTTCTGTCTGAAGTCCGTTTAAGGAAGGAGAGATCCTTTATTAGAACTGGCAGCATGTTTCACTTCCAGGATGACCCTTCCTGGTGTAATATGGAACACAAGGACATCAGCCTAGCAACAAATACAGACCTGGCTCATAAACAGCAACTGAGAGAGGGACCTTGGAGTCCTAGTGGACGATCACTTGACCATGAGCCAGCCGTGTGCGGCAGCAGCCAAAAAAGCTAACGCAATCCTGGGTGGTATAAAGAGAGGCATAGAATCAAGATCACGCAAAGTAATATTACCGCTTTATTTATTTATTTATTTATTTATTTATTTATTTATTTATTTATTTATTTATTTATTTAAATTCCATTTATATCCCACCCTTCTCCGAAGACTCAGGGCGGCTTACAAGCTTAGCAGTAGCCTTCATTCTATGTATATGTCTGCTTATTTAGGGCTTTCGCCCCCCCCAAAGCGGCATTATTACAAAGTCAGCTTAATTGCCCCCAACAATCTGGGTCCTCATTTTACCTACTTCGGAAGGATGGAAGGCTGAGTCAACCTTGAGCCTGGTAGGACTCGAACCTGCACTAATTGCAGGCAGCTGGTGTTACTTAAGGAGGCATTAGCCCACTGCTCCACCAAGGCTCTTATCAAACCCTAGTGAGGCCACACCTGGAATACTGCAACCAATTTTGGTCATCATATCACAAAAAAGATGTGGAGACTTTGGAAAAAGTGCAGAGAAGAGCAGCTAAGATGATCCAAGGCCTGGAGACCAAAACATACGAAGAACGGCTGTGGGACTTGGGTTTGGCTAGTCTAAAGAAAAGAAGAAATGGGGGCAGGGCTTTTTTTCTCATAGAACGCTCAGAACGGAGTTCCAGCACCTTTTTTGGATGGAACCTTGTAGGGTAGGCAAGGTGGGTTGTATGTCATGTGTGAGTTCCGGCACCTTTTTCTTTTACAAAAAAAGCACTGAATAGGGGAGACATGATAGCAGTATTCCGGTATTTGAGGGGCTGCCACAAGGAAGAGGGGGCCAGGTTGTTCACCAGAGCACCAGAGGGCAGGACAAGAAACAATGGTTGGAAACTGATCAAAGAGAGAAGAAACCCTGTTCATGCAAAAGACCCTATACCATTTCAGACAAATGGCTGTCCAGTCTCTCCTTAAAAACTTCCAGTGTTGGAGCATTCACCACTTCTGGAGGCAGGTGGTTCCACTAGTTAATTGTTCTCATTGTTAGGAAATTTCTCCTTAGTTCTAGGTTGCTTCTCTCCTTGACTAGTTTCCATCCGTTGCTTCTTGTCCTGCCTTCGGGTGCCTTGGAGAACAGCTTAGCAGAGTAACAGAGCTGGAATAGAATAGAATAGAATAGAATAGAATAGAATAGAATAGAATAGAATAGAATAGAATAGAATAGAATAGAATAGAATAGAATAGAGAATGAAATGAAGAATGGAATGAAATGGAATAGAATAGAATAGAATAGAATAGAATAGAATAGAATAGAATAGAATAGAATAGAATGGAATGGAATGGAATGGAATGGAATGGAATGGAATGGAATGGAACGGAACGGAACAGAATAGAATAGCTGAGTTGGAAGGGACCTTGGAGGTCTTCTAGTCCACCCCCCCTGCTCAGGCAGGAAACACTATACCATTTCAGACAAACGGCTGTCCCATCTCTTCTTAAAAACTTCCAGGTTGTCTTCCTCTTCCTTGTGGCAGCCCCTTAGGCATTGGAAGTCTCTTTTTTTGAAAGCCTCCGGCGATGGAGCACCTACAGCTTCTGAAGGCAAACGGTCCCATTGGTTAATTGTCCTCACTGTTAGGAAGTTTCTCCTTAATTCCAGGTTGCTTCTCTATTTGGTTAGTTTTCATCCATTGTTTCTTGTCTCGCCTTCTGATGCTTTGGAGGAAAAAAAAAAGTTTGAACTTCTCGTCTTTGTAGGCCTGGCTCGAATATTGGAAGACTGCTATCATCTCTCCCCTAGTCCTTCTTTTCATTCAACTAGAAATGCCCCATTCGTACAACCGTTCTTCAGAGCCTTGGTGGAGCAGTGGGCTAATGCCTCCTTAAGTAACACCAGCTGCCTGCAATTAGTGCAGGTTCGAGTCCCACCAGGCTCAAGGTTGACTCAGCCTTCCATCCTTCCCAGGTAGGTAAAATGAGGACCCAGATTGTTGGGGGCAATTAAGCTGACTTTGTAATGATGCTGCTTGGGGGGGGGGGGCGAAAGCCCTAATAAGTAGGTATATACACAGAATGAAGGCTATTGCTAAGCACATTGATTTGTGCTTCTTAGATTGTAAGCCGCCCTGAGTCTTCGGAGAAGGGCGGGATATAAATGGGATTAAAATTAAAAAAAAAATAAAAAATACATTTTACCCTCCAGTTGCCCATACAGTAACATCAGGCATTTTCTTTTTACTTTATTTTTTTTAAATGGAAGCTTCCTCCTTTCATTGATTTCAGAATATATTTCAAAAGCATCTCCCACTCTATGCATTAATTTACACTCATCCACCGTTCTCTTTAATCAATGCAAGACTTAACCAAAGACGTGGACATGTGTGTCCAGTGATGTGTGTGTGTGTGTGTGTGTGTGTGTGTGTGTGTGTGTGTGTGTAGGTCTTGGCGTATTCGGGTCTTTTCCTGTGTAAGATTGAGGGTGTCTTGGCGATGTTTCGATGAGGTCCCACTCGTCATCTTCAGGCTTGTATCTTCGGCTTTGTGCTTGTGCGAGCAAAGCGTGCAGCAGTTGGAGATGCCGCCGTGGTTTGGCTTCTGGATTTTATTTATTTTTTATTTTGATTCCATTTATATCCCGCCCTTCTCCGAAGACTCAGGGCGGCTTACAAGCTTAGCAGTAGGCTTCATTCTATGTATATGCCTGCTTGTTAGGGCTTTCACACACCCCGAAGCAGCATTATTACAAAGTCAGCTTAATTGCCCCCCAACAATCTGGGTCCTCATTTTATCTACCTCGGAAGGATGGAAGGCTGAGTCAACTTTGAGCCTGGTGGGACTCGAACCTGCACTAATTGCAGGCAGCTGGTGTTACTTAAGGAGGCATTAGCCCACTGCTCCACCAAGACTCATTGGTGGTTGCATTTTGTCTATGGGGTGGGTTTGGGTTTGGGTTTGAGTCTGGTGAGGATGATTGGTGGTGGCGTCCTGCGTTGTTGTGGGTCCGTTGTTGGTTCTCATGGCTGGGACTGTAGAGACATGACAAAACTAAGGCTTGTAAAATGGCTCGGGTCTGGCTTAGGCAAAGATAAGTTTCAGGGTCTGGTGAATCATTACTCCTGCTACGTGCAGACGGGATAATCCGTGGGAACACGTAGGCAAGTAGGCAAGAACAATGAGCTTCCATGTAGGGCAATAACTAAAATGTAACCATTTAACTGCTTGTTGTTTGTATTGTAAACTTTGTGATTGCTTTTGTAGATTGACTTGCTGACTTTGTAACCTATGTATCCAGTTTGCTGACTTTGTAACCTATGCATCCAATAAAAGAGAGCTTAGGACAGGGGTCAGCAACCTGAAACAGTGAAAGAGCCACTCGGAACCGGTTCCCTCACAAAAGGAAAAACTGGGAGCCGCAAAAAAATGTGTGTGCATGCGCGTACATGCGTGCATGTGCAGAACAACCTGCCTCCAGAGGTGGTGAATGCTGCAACACTGGAGGCTTTTAAGAAGAGACTGGACAGCCATTTGCCTGAAATGGTAGAGGGTTTCTTGCCTGAGCAGGGGGTTGGACTAGATGACCTCCAGGGTCCCTTCCAACTTTATATTATATTATATTAACAGGGTTTGACTGAAGAGTGGAGCCAAGGCGAGATATGCACCTACCCTGCATATTTGAATTGATTGGTTGAACTTTTTTAGTCCCACTTTTTTTTTTTTTTTTGGACTGCACATGACAGAAGACTGGGAGCCGCAGGAGACGGCTGAAAGAGCCGCATGCGGCTCCGGAGTTGCGGGTTGCAGACCTGTGGCTTAGGACTTCGGTCTGTGCCCTCATCCCGAGAATGCTCAGAGAGACGTGTCCTCATTTATTGGCAAGTTCATGAGGAGCCCGCCGGGTGCAAAAAACCCGCATGGGACTCGTTTGTTGACCAGGGCTAGTTCCCAGATGTCTGGTAGGCGGGAGGTATCGTCACGTTTATTCATGTTGTGGGGGTGTTTTGTCTATTTCGATGGCTTCCATAATTGACTTTGAAGGAACAAAATTAGTCTCCGGAACTGAACACTACAACAGTATATATAGATTTGACGCTGGTAAATGAAATACGCATTTTAGAACTGGTGACTCATCCTCATGGCTAAAGGGAATACGGACAAATCCAGAAGCTTTTGAAATGCAATTCTCATTATCAGACGCACAGGGCATGGTTTATTCCAAATTATCCAGATTTTTAATTCAGAATAAAGCTGGAAGGGACCTTGGAGGTCTTCTAGTCCAACCCTCTGCTTAAGCTGGAGACCCATTCCCGACAAATAGTTGTCCAGTCTCTTCTTAAAAACCTCCAGTGATGGAGCACCCACAACTTCTGGAGGCAAGCTGTTCCGCTGGTGAATAGTTCTCACTGTTAGGAAGTTTAATTCCAGGTTGCTTGTCGCCTTGATTTGTTTCCATCCGTTGCTTCTTGTCCTGCCTTTAGGTGCTTTTTTCTTTAAAAATAGGTTGACCCCCTCTTCCACAGGGACCGTTTTTGAGTCAGGTTTTGGCTCATCTGCACTTGTACCTTTCTTAATGTATAGCTGGCTTTCATGATTAAGACGGGACTAGAACTCACAGTCCCCTGCTGATTGGCTCAAAGTCACCCAGCTGGCTTTCATGATTGAGGCGGGACTAGAACTCACAGTCACCTGCTGATTGGCCTAAGTCACCCAGCTGGCTTGCATGATTAAGGCAGGACTAGAACTCACAGTCACCTGCTGATTGGCCTAAGTCACCCAGCTGGCTTTCATGCTAAAGGTGTAACTAGAACTCACAGTCCCCTGCTGATTGGCTCAAAGTCACCCAGCTGGCTTGCATGATTAAGGCGGGACTAGAACTCACAGTCACCTGCTGATTGGCTCAAAGTTACCCAGCTGGCTTTCATGATTAAGGCAAGAATAGAACTCAGAGTCACCTGATGACTTAAGGCAGGACTAGAACTCACAGTCACCTGATGATTGCCCTAAGTCACCTAGCTGACTTTCATGCCTAAGGTTGGACTAGAACTCAGAGTCTCTTAGGGATTGGCCCCAAATCACCCAGCCAGCTTTGCTAGCTAAGGTGGACTTGAACTCATGTCTCCCGCTTTCGAGCCTAGTAAGTTAACAACTTGGCCAAACAGGCTCTTATATTGCCTAAACTATTACCATAATAGATTTATTTCAGCAAGCACCACTTTATAAGGCCTTGGTAAGGCCACACTTGGAATACAGCATCCACTTTTGGTCACCACAACATAAAAAAAATGTTGAGACTCTAGAAAGAGTGCAGAGAAGAGCAACAAAGAGGATCAGGGGCCTGGAGGCTAAAACCTATAAGGAACGGCTGCTGGAATTGGGTATGTCCAGTTTAATGAAGAGAAGGACAAGTGGTGACATGATAGCAGTCTTCCAAAATCTCAGGGGCTGCCCCAAAGAAGAGGGAGTCAAGCTCTTCTCCAAAGCGCCCGAAGGCAGGAGAAGAAGCAACGGATGGAAACCAATCAAGGAGAGAAGCAGCTTAGAACTAAAAGAGAAATTTCCTGACAGTGAGGACAATTAACCAGTGGAACGACTTGCCCCCAGAAGTTGTGAATGCTCCAACGCTGGAAGTTTTTAAGAAGAGACTGGACAACCATTTGTCTGAAATGGCATAGGGTCTCCTGCCTGAGCAGGGGGTTGGACTAGATGACCTCCAAGGTCCCTTCCCACTCTGATATTCTCTTATTTTCGATCATTTGCTTACACCTAAGGGACAGAATCACCTCCTAACCTCGTAGATGTATCCTGCGTAGTCTCATTGTCAGAATATTGCTTGAAGGAGCAATGCTCAGGTCTACTAAATTTCGGAAGAATCAGTTGGGTCAATAGAGTAATCCATGCGCATCTAATTTGGGGGACATCAGCACAAAATTTGCCGGCAATGTGAATACCGCCTTGCTTTGTACCCAAGGAAATGGAAGTTCAGCACACATTGGCATTTTTCTTGCATTCCCGGCCTGCAGAGGCAGTTAAGTAAAAAAAAAGTCTGCAGCAAACATCCATCTCTGCTTAGAGTTCTTCAGCTCTGAAATGATTCAAACGCCTCGGCGAAACGGCAGAATGAGTACGCTGTATTTGGGGGCTAGTCAAGTAATAGCATGTGAAGGAAGTTACTAAAAAGGGGGGGGGGGTTTTCAAGAAGAGGCTAGGCAGCCATTTTCTGGAAGGGTAGAGGGTCTCCAGCTTTAGCTTGATGCGCCCCTTCCAGCTCTGTTATTCTTGCAGGAGGCCAAAGAAGCAAGTCTTCAGCTGTTCCCACTGTTTCAGGAGAATTTCACCCCTGCATATTGGAGGGAGGGAGGGAAGGAGGGATGATGCATGAAAAGTGATAGGTAGATATGGATGAACAGGCAGACAGTTGAGTAAGATAGATAGATAGATGATAGATGATAGATAGAAAGATAGATAGATAGATAGATAGATAGATAGATAGATAGATAGATAGATATGGATGGATAAAGAGAGAGAGAGAGAGAGAGAGAGAGAGAGAGAGAGAGAGAGAGAGAGAGAGAGAGAGAGAGAGAGAGAGAGAGAGAGATGGATGGATAGATGGATGGATGGATGGATGGACAGGCAGACAGTTGGGTAAGATAGATGGTAGACAGATAGATAGATAGATAGATAGATAGATAAATAGATAGATAGATAGATAGATAGATAGATAGATAGATAGATAGATAGATAGATAGATAGATAGATAGATAGAGATATGGATGGATGGATGGATGGATGGATGGATGGATGGATGGATGGATGGATGAACAGGCAGACATGGATAGATAGATAGATAGATAGATAGATAGATAGATAGATAGATATGGATGGATGGATGGATGGATGGATGGACAGGCAGACAGGTGGGTAGATAGATAAATGGTAGATAGATAGATAGATAGATAGATAGATAGATAGATAGATAGATAGATAGATAGAGATAGAGAGATAGATAGAGAGATAGATAGAGAGATAGATAGATAGATAGATAGATAGATAGATAGATAGATAGAGAGAGAGAGAGAGAGAGATAGAGAGATATGGATGGATGGATGGATGGATGGATGGATGGATGGATGGATGGATGGATGGATGGACAGGCAGACAGTTGGGTAAGATAGATGGTAGATAGATAGATAGATAGATAGATAGATAGATAGATAGATAGATAGACAGACAGATATAGATAGATAGATAGATAGATAGATAGATAGATAGATAGATAGATAGATAGATAGATAGATAGATAGATAGATTCGTAGACAGATACAGAGAAGGGATAGATAGATAGATAGATAGATAGATAGATAGATAGATAGATAGATAGATAGATAGATAGATAGATGATAGATAGATAGATACAGAGAAGGGATAGATAGATAGATAGATAGATAGATAGATAGATAGATAGATAGATAGATAGATAGATAGATAGATAGATAGATAGATAGATAGATAGATAGATAGATAGACAGATAAAAAGAGATAAAGAAGACAGATAAATAGATGGATAGGTGGGTGATAGATAGATGACAGACAGATAGTTCTTGACTTTCAACTATACATTTAATGACATTCAAAGGTCTAACAGCACTGGGAAAGAAAAAGAAAAGAATTCTGAACCTTTTCCACACTCATGGCTGCGGCCGCATCTGCCTGTTCATGGGATCAAAATTCAGGCGCTTGGCCACTGGCTCACATGAAGGACGGTCGCAGTGTCCCGATGTTACGTGATTCCCTTTTGCGACCTTCTGGTAAGCAGAGTCCATGGGGAAGCCAGATTCGCTTAACAAGCATATTGCTAACTTAACATCTGCACTGATTCTCTTAACAACGGTGGCCAGAAAGTTTGTAAAATGGAGCAAAACTCAAGAATTGTCCCCCATAGCAACAGAGGTTGTGGGCTCAGTTGTGGTTGTAAGTCAAGGACTGCCTATATATCCCTCCCTCCCTTTTCCTTCTTTCTTTTTCTCCTCCCTCCCTTCCTTTCTTCCTTCTTTCCTTCCTTCCTTCCTTCCTTCCTTCCTTCCTTCCTTCCTTCCTTCCTTCCCTTTTCCTTTTCTTTCCTTCCTTCCTTCTTTCCTTCCCTTTTTCCTCTTTCTTTTTCTCCTTCCTCCCTCCCTCCCTCCCTTCCCTTTTCCTTCCTTCTTTCCTTCCTTCCTTCCTTCCCTTTTCCTTCCTTCCTTCCTTCTTTCCTTCCTTCCTTCCCTTTTCCTTCCTTCTTTCCTTCCTTCCTTCCTTCCCTTTTCCTTCCTTCCTTCCTTCCATTTTCCTTCTTTCTTTTTCTCCTTCCTTCCTCCCTCCCTTCCCTTTTCCTTTCTACTTTCCTTCCTTCCTTCCCTCCCTTTTCCTTCCTTCTCTTTCCCCTTCCTTCCTTCCTTTTTTTCCTTATCTTCCTTCCTTCCTTCCCTTTTCCTTCTTTCTTTTTCTCCTTCCTCCCTCCCTCCCTCCCTCCCTTCCCTTTTACTTTCGTCTTTCCTTCCTTCCTTCCCTCTCTTTTCCTTCTCTTCCTTCCTTCCTTCCTTCCTTCCTTCCTTCCTCTTCAACTCCTTCCTTTTTCTTTGTCTCCTTCCTTCCTTCCTTCCTTCCTCTTTAACTCCTTCCTTTTTCTTTGACTCCTTCCTTCCTTCCTTCCTTCCTTCCTTCCTTCCTCTTCAACTCCTTCCTTTTTCTTTGACTCCTTCCTTCCTTCCTTCCTTCCTTCCTTCCTTCCTTCCTTCCTTCCTCTTCAACTCCTTCCTTTTTCTTTGACTCCTTCCTTCCTTCCTTCCTTCCTTCCTTCCTTCCTTCCTTCCTTCCTTCCTTCCTTCCTTCCTTCCTTCCTTCCCCTTTAAGCCATCCACTTCTGCTTCGGCTATGTCAAGCTGCCCTTTCTTATTGTTTTTGTCACTCCCCTCCAATTTGGCTGGACAACCCAGATATTATATGCCCGTTCCACTTTTTCAAAGAGTTCTCAAGAGAGAGAGAGAGAGCGAGGGAGCCATTAACTTCATTCCTTTTTATCAGCAGCATTCATTTTCCCAAGTACTGTTAATTCTATATTTAGAGAGGGTCAGTTCAGCACTCTTCCTCTTCTGTTGCTAAGAAGAAATGGCGATGCTAGTTTTTAAAACCGTCCAGATTTCCCATGAATGACTGTCCACCCTATTGACAGTCAACTTGTCAAATATACAGGACAGTTATACGATTATACGGGATATTGATCATTTATCGGTATTGATGGGGTGGGGGAGAAATGTTGTTGTTGTTAGTTGCGAAGTCGTGTCCGACCCATCGCGACCCTATGGACAATGTTCCTCCAGGCTTTCCTGTCCTCTACCATCTTCTGGAGTCCATTTAAGCTCACGCCTACTGCTTCAGTGACTCCATCCAGCCACCTCATTCTCTGTCGTCCCCTTCTTCTATTGCCCTCAATCTTTCCCAGCATGAGGCTCTTCTCCAGTGAGTCCTTCCTCCTCATTAGGTGGCCAAAGGATTTGAGTTTCCACTTCAGGATCTGGCCTTCTAAAGAGCAGTCAGGGTTGATCTCCTCTAGGACTGACCGGTTTGATCGCCTTGCAGTCCAAGGGACTCGCAGGAGTCTTCTCCAGCACCAGAGTTCAAAGGCCTCAATTCTTTTGCGCTCAGCCTTTCTTATGGTCCAACTTTCACAGCCATACATTGCAACTGGGAAGACCATAGCCTTGACTATACACACTTTTGTTGACAGGGTGACGTCTCTGCTTTTTAGTGTGCTGTCTAGATTTGCCATGGCTTTCCTCCCGAGGAGCAAGAGTCTTTTAATTTCTTGACTACAGTCCCCATCTGCAGTGATCTTGGAGCCCAGAAAAATAAAATCTGTCACTACCTCCATTTCTTCCCCATGGGGGGGGGGGGGAAATAGCTCAACCATTTAAGACCTGAGCTTGTCAGCTGGAAAGCTGATGGCCACATTCGAGTCCCGAGCTCCACGAGACGGGGTGAGCTCCCATTCCTTGCCTCACCTCCTGCCCAGCTAGCAGCTTGACAACCTGCAAATGCAAGTAGATAAATAGGTACCACTTCATTTCGTTACCTTCCCAATGAAGTGGTGCCTATTTATCTACTTGCATTTGCAGGTTGTCAAGCTGCTCGCTGGGCAGGAGGTGAGGCAAGGAACGGGAGCTCAGAGATGACCGCTGCCCTCTAAAGTCCTATTTGAATGGACAGAGGAAACATTTAGCTGTACTTTTATTTTTATTTTATTTATTTATTTTTATTAATTTTAATCCCATTTATATCCTGCCCTTCTCCGAAGACTCAGGGCGGCTTACAATTTAAGCACAAACCAATGTGCTTAGCAATATAGGCATTCATGGGGGAAAAACTTGAAATATAGATTAGATTTGATTTATTGAATTTATATGCCACCCTGTCCTGTATATTTGACAATATAGAAGGTTGGGAGACATTTGAAGAAGTGCTTTTTTTAAAAAAGGGGGAAAATGGGTAATATTTAAACTGTTAGCTTAAGCCTAGGAAGACCGAGATTTAGGTTTCCTATGATTAGGCATCTGAGATAATTTTAAATCTATTATTATTATTATTATTATTATTATTATTATTATTATTATTATTATTATTATTATTATTAATAATAATAATAATAATTAATAATTAATAATAATAATAATAATAATAATAATAATAATAATAATAATAATAATAATAATAATAATAATAATAATAATAATAATAATAATAATAAAAAATTACCCTAGCTCTGCCCAATTTATGTACATCTCTGGGCTGTTATTCTGGAACTAATTGAAGGCTCCCCCCAAGAATATTCTATTCTATTCTATTCTGTTCCATTCTTATTCTTATTCTTATTCTTATTCTTATTCTTATTCTTATTCTTATTCTATTCTATTCTATTCTATGCCATGCCATGCCATGCCATTCTATTCCATTCTTATTCTTTTTTTAAAAAATCCCATTTATATCCCGCCCTTCTCCGAAGACTCAGGGCGGCTTACAATCTAAGCACAAATCAATGTGCTTAGCAATAGCCTTCATTCTATGTATATGCCTGCTTATTAGGGCTTTCGGGGGGCCCCAAGCGGCATTATTACAAAGTCAGCTTATTGCCCCCAACAATCTGGGTCCTCATTTTACCTACCTCGGAATCATAGAAGGCTGAGTCAACCTTGAGCCTGGTGGGATTCTATTCTATTCTATTCTCCAAAGCAGCTGAAGGCAGGACAAGAAGCAACGGATGGAAACTAAACAAGGAGAGATGCAACCTAGGAGAAATTTCCTGACAGTTAGGACAATTAATCAGTGGAATAATGGATAAATAGATGTTAGGTACAAGAGAAAGAGTTAAGATAAATAGTTGGAGAGAGAGAGAGAGAGAGAGAGAGAGAGAGAGAGAGAGAGAGAGAGAGAGAGAGAGAGAGAGAGAGAGAGAGATGACAGAGACAGACTTAGATGAGAGAGACAGACAGACAGACAGGCAGGCCCGACATGACCTCCGGTATTCTTGACGGATAAAATGTGGAGTGAAGGCTTCAGGCTGAGAGGACAAGAAGGTGGCAGGGAACATCTCTTTGGAAGAGGTTCTTTCACACAGTAGTGAAATCTTGATATATAAAGTGTCCTCCTTAAATCCACTACATCAAAAGCATGACTGGATACTCTCCAATTGTTGGCCATTCTGGTGGGAAGCCTCCCTGCCCTTCAGCTGCTGAAATTCTGCACCGGGGATTGTCTGCTACGGTGCCCGGAGTTGGACTGCAGCAACGTGGGGACCTTAAACGTCGCGCTTTGTGGGGGGAAAAGAAAGAGCATTTTTCAGTACTGATTGAAATTAGGCAGACTTGTCGATTGGCCATTGATTTCTACATGCACACTTTTTCTGTCAGGGAAAATGCCCCAAGTGAAGAGGGGAAAAAACCCACAGGCCAACACCAAGAAATGAGTTTTTTTCCAAGTCTGGCGTTGTGTCAGCCCACGCTGGGCCCGCACAATGGCGCTCTCAAAGAACGGTTCCCCTCTTTTACACCAGACAATATTCTTTGGTCTCCCAAAAAACAGCCTCTCGAGAAAAGCAAGGAAGAAAAGCTTCTTCGCTCGTGACAAGTCACCTTGCTTCTCACAGTGACATTTTCCCTCCCTTTTTTTTTTTAAAAAAAAAAACACACCGGGCACCGCTGAGGAGACGAGGGATAATTTCCCCCGGCTCAAAAGAGGAACGAAGGCTGATTTCAAAGGAAGCAGAGACTGCAATCACCACGAAGAGCCTTCTCAGAAGCACAAATGGGTCAGAGAGACATTTGAGATGTTCTTTTTGTTCAGAAGCCAGGCTGGGGTTGCACAAAAGACTGGCCTGCTCTTGACACCTTCATGCAGAGATGGCGCAAATGACTTTCGGTTGCCGAATACAAAAGCGAAATTATCCTCGGGCTAATGGGCTCAGTAAAAGCATGTAAAAGTGGTGGGATTTTTTTCTTTAATTTTTTTAATCTGAGGACTGAGATCCCTTAGGAGCAGAAACGTAGATAGTCCTTGATGTACAAGGCCTCATTACTAGCCTGGATTAACAGAAGGCTAGAATCAAGGTCATGTGAAGTGTTAATAGCACTTTATAAGGCCTTGGTAAGGCCAGACTTGGAATGCTGCATCCAGTTTTGGTCGCCACGATGTAAAAAAGATGTTGAGACTCTAGAAAGAGGGCAGAGAAGAGCAACAAAGATGATTAGGGGAACTGGAGGCTGAAACATATAAAGAACGGTTGCTGGAATTGGGTATGCGTAGTTTAATGAAGAGAAGGAGGAGGGGGGACATGATAGCAGTATTCCAGTATCTCAGGGGCTGTCCCAAAGAAGAGGGAGTCAAACTATTCCCCAAAGCACCTGAAGGCAGGACAAGAAGCAACGGATGGAAACTAACCAAAGAGAGAAGCTACCTGGAATTATGGAGACTTTTCCTGACAGTTAGAATAATTAACCAGTGGAACCACCTGCCTCCAGAAGTTGTGAATGCTCCAACACTGGAAGTTTTTAAGAAGAGACTGGACATCCATTTGTCCGAAATGGTATAGGTTTTCTGCCTGAGCAGGCAGTTGTACTAGATGACCTCCAAGGTCCCCTCCAACTTTATTATTATTATTATTATTATTATTATTATTATTATTATTATTATTATTATTATTATTATTATTATTATTTTCATTAAACATGAATAAAATGGACTCGTGCTGATGGTTGACATGGGTTGACACCAGGTACCTCCTTAAAATGTAAGATGTTCCGAGTAGCGCAGTTTTTTTTTGTAGCTTTGCTGGAGTGATTGCAGGAAGCTGCAGTTTCTTGATGTATTTTGCAAAGTTTTTGAACATAGTTCCCAGTGCCCCAATGACAATGCGTATCACTATTACACGTTCCATCCATAGTCGCGCAGTTTCGATGGCCAGGTCGCGGTATTTCATGATTTTCTTCCAGTTCTTTTTCTTCGACTCTGGCATCTCCTGGTACAGCGATATCAATCAGCTGTACGGTTCTCTATGACTGCGATATCTGGCGTGTTGTGTTCCAAATGGTGATCTGTCTGTATTAGGGAGTCCCACAAGATCTTCACCCTCTCATTCTCGACAACTTTTTCCACCCTATGTTCCCACGACTTTTCGGACACAGGCAAGTCGTATTATAAGTCATAACTTTATTATTATTATTATTATTATTATTATTATTATTATTATTATTATTATTGTTGTTGTTGTTGTTGTTGTTGTTGTTGTTGTTGTTGCTGTTGTTGTTATTAGTAGTATTATAAACCCTGCAACTGTTCTTCATATGTTTTAGTCTCCAGGCCCTTAATCATCTTAGTTGCAGTTTTAGCCGCACTTTTTCCAAAGTCTTGACCTCTTTTATGTAATGTGGTGATGAAAACTGGATGTGGTATTTCGTCATATCATTAGGTTATGATCAAGTTAAGCAACTAATTATTCAAAGAATAAGGGATATGGAATTCCAGATTGCAGGTAACAAGATTCCCCGACAGGACACAATTTGGATGAACAGGAGTACGTGGGAACCAGAGAGTTACTTGCTAAATCTAACTTTCCTTAACCTGATAATCACAGTCTAATAAAGCTAGATTTTACACTTTTCAAACTTCAATTTCTTCGAGGCAGCTTTCGTAAAAAAAAAATCCCTGCCACTGAGTTGCATTTGTCCGTGTGGTGACGACAAAGTAAAAATCCTCTCACGTAGGCTGTTGCGCTGTAAATATAATTGAGGTCAATCTACATTGTGTCCCTAACAGATAAATTCTCTGGGAGGTCAGACAAAGTTTATACGAACTTTCTGCTTCAGGACTTAAAACCATTTATTACATGCGC
>NC_139521.1:73884676-73943703 GCF_947247035.1 Vipera ursinii
AGATGACAGAGACAGACTTAGATGAGAGAGACAGACAGACAGACAGGCAGGCCCGACATGACCTCCGGTATTCTTGACGGATAAAATGTGGAGTGAAGGCTTCAGGCTGAGAGGACAAGAAGGTGGCAGGGAACATCTCTTTGGAAGAGGTTCTTTCACACAGTAGTGAAATCTTGATATATAAAGTGTCCTCCTTAAATCCACTACATCAAAAGCATGACTGGATACTCTCCAATTGTTGGCCATTCTGGTGGGAAGCCTCCCTGCCCTTCAGCTGCTGAAATTCTGCACCGGGGATTGTCTGCTACGGTGCCCGGAGTTGGACTGCAGCAACGTGGGGACCTTAAACGTCGCGCTTTGTGGGGGGAAAAGAAAGAGCATTTTTCAGTACTGATTGAAATTAGGCAGACTTGTCGATTGGCCATTGATTTCTACATGCACACTTTTTCTGTCAGGGAAAATGCCCCAAGTGAAGAGGGGAAAAAACCCACAGGCCAACACCAAGAAATGAGTTTTTTTCCAAGTCTGGCGTTGTGTCAGCCCACGCTGGGCCCGCACAATGGCGCTCTCAAAGAACGGTTCCCCTCTTTTACACCAGACAATATTCTTTGGTCTCCCAAAAAACAGCCTCTCGAGAAAAGCAAGGAAGAAAAGCTTCTTCGCTCGTGACAAGTCACCTTGCTTCTCACAGTGACATTTTCCCTCCCTTTTTTTTTTTAAAAAAAAAAACACACCGGGCACCGCTGAGGAGACGAGGGATAATTTCCCCCGGCTCAAAAGAGGAACGAAGGCTGATTTCAAAGGAAGCAGAGACTGCAATCACCACGAAGAGCCTTCTCAGAAGCACAAATGGGTCAGAGAGACATTTGAGATGTTCTTTTTGTTCAGAAGCCAGGCTGGGGTTGCACAAAAGACTGGCCTGCTCTTGACACCTTCATGCAGAGATGGCGCAAATGACTTTCGGTTGCCGAATACAAAAGCGAAATTATCCTCGGGCTAATGGGCTCAGTAAAAGCATGTAAAAGTGGTGGGATTTTTTTCTTTAATTTTTTTAATCTGAGGACTGAGATCCCTTAGGAGCAGAAACGTAGATAGTCCTTGATGTACAAGGCCTCATTACTAGCCTGGATTAACAGAAGGCTAGAATCAAGGTCATGTGAAGTGTTAATAGCACTTTATAAGGCCTTGGTAAGGCCAGACTTGGAATGCTGCATCCAGTTTTGGTCGCCACGATGTAAAAAAGATGTTGAGACTCTAGAAAGAGGGCAGAGAAGAGCAACAAAGATGATTAGGGGAACTGGAGGCTGAAACATATAAAGAACGGTTGCTGGAATTGGGTATGCGTAGTTTAATGAAGAGAAGGAGGAGGGGGGACATGATAGCAGTATTCCAGTATCTCAGGGGCTGTCCCAAAGAAGAGGGAGTCAAACTATTCCCCAAAGCACCTGAAGGCAGGACAAGAAGCAACGGATGGAAACTAACCAAAGAGAGAAGCTACCTGGAATTATGGAGACTTTTCCTGACAGTTAGAATAATTAACCAGTGGAACCACCTGCCTCCAGAAGTTGTGAATGCTCCAACACTGGAAGTTTTTAAGAAGAGACTGGACATCCATTTGTCCGAAATGGTATAGGTTTTCTGCCTGAGCAGGCAGTTGTACTAGATGACCTCCAAGGTCCCCTCCAACTTTATTATTATTATTATTATTATTATTATTATTATTATTATTATTATTATTATTATTATTATTATTATTATTTTCATTAAACATGAATAAAATGGACTCGTGCTGATGGTTGACATGGGTTGACACCAGGTACCTCCTTAAAATGTAAGATGTTCCGAGTAGCGCAGGTTTTTTTTTGTAGCTTTGCTGGAGTGATTGCAGGAAGCTGCAGTTTCTTGATGTATTTTGCAAAGTTTTTGAACATAGTTCCCAGTGCCCCCAATGACAATGGGTATCACTGTTTCACGTTTCATCCATAGTCGCACAGTTTCGATGGCCAGGTCGCGGTATTTCATGATTTTCTTCCAGTTCTTTTTCTTCGACTCTGGCATCTCCTGGTACAGCGATATCAATCAGCTGTACGGTTCTCTATGACTGCGATATCTGGCGTGTTGTGTTCCAAATGGTGATCTGTCTGTATTAGGGAGTCCCACAAGATCTTCACCCTCTCATTCTCGACAACCTTTTCCACCCTATGTTCCCACGACTTTTCGGACACAGGCAAGTCGTATTATAAGTCGTATTATAAGTCATAACTTTATTATTATTATTATTATTATTATTATTATTATTATTATTGTTGTTGTTGTTGTTGTTGTTGTTGTTGTTGTTGTTGTTGCTGTTGTTGTTATTAGTAGTATTATAAACCCTGCAACTGTTCTTCATATGTTTTAGTCTCCAGGCCCTTAATCATCTTAGTTGCAGTTTTAGCCGCACTTTTTCCAAAGTCTTGACCTCTTTTATGTAATGTGGTGATGAAAACTGGATGTGGTATTTCGTCATATCATTAGGTTATTGATCAAGTTAAGCAACTAATTATTCAAAGAATAAGGGATATGGAATTCCAGATTGCAGGTAACAAGATTCCCCGACAGGACACAATTTGGATGAACAGGAGTACGTGGGAACCAGAGGAGTTACTTGCTAAATCTAACTTTCCTTAACCTGATAATCACAGTCTAATAAAGCTAGATTTTACACTTTTCAAACTTCAATTTCTTCGAGGCAGCTTTCGTAAAAAAAAAATCCCTGCCACTGAGTTGCATTTGTCCGTGTGGTGACGACAAAGTAAAAATCCTCTCACGTAGGCTGTTGCGCTGTAAATATAATTGAGGTCAATCTACATTGTGTCCCTAACAGATAAATTCTCTGGGAGGTCAGACAAAGTTTATACGAACTTTCTGCTTCAGGACTTAAAACCATTTATTACATGCGCAGTAGCTAAATTTATTTATTTATTTATTTATTTTAATTCCATTTATATCCCGCCCTTCTCCGAAGATTCAGGGCGGCTTACAAGCTTAGCAGTAGCCTTCATTCTATGGTATATGCCTGCTTATTAGGGCGTTTCACACACACACACACCCAAGCGGCATTATTACAAAGTCAGCTTAATTGCCCCCCAACAATCTGGGTCCTCATTTTAACCTACCTGGGAAGGATGGAAGGCTGAGTCAAACTTCAGCCTGGTGGGACTCGAACCTGCACTAATTGCAGGCAGCTGGTGTTACTTAAGGAGGCATTAGCGCACTGCTCCACCAAGGCTCCAATTTTGTGCTACTGCCATGAAAGCAAGATATAATTGGTGCAAAGTACCTTTCCTTTAAATATTATTTTTGGTTTGCTGCATAAATTGTTGCGACGTATACGGTTTTTATTTTATACTTATTAATGTTTTAGATTTATATCCACCCGTGGAACTGCATTAACATAGTAATAGAACATTAAAGTGTTATAGTATAATTTACTTTTCTAGTTGTTCATATATTATTATATTGATTTGCTGTTATTTTTGTTCTTATTAAATTTTCTGGTCATTGACCGAATAAATATTATTGAGTGGAGTGAGTGTATCAAACAATGTTTGGTCCTCCAATGTTTGTAAATTAAAATATAACCAACTTCAGCCTCTCGGCATCTCTGGAAATGGCAAGGAGAGTATAACACATTGATCATTGTGAGCATTAAGCAAACAATGTAAGTTGCACACCTATGTCCTATATTGCCTCTGTTGTGCAATGCGGTCATGAATTACGTGATGTCTTCATAGTTGCCACCAAACATACATATATAGGAGAACTATAAGAGTCATAGGACAGCCAATTGTGACTGGTGGTTAAAGCACTAGGTTAGAAAGCAGGAGACTGTGAGTTCTAGTCCTGCCTTAGGCATGAAATCAGCTGGGTGACTTTGGGACAATCACCAGGAGACGGTGAGGTTCTAGTCCTGCATTAGGCATGAAAGACCTAATGGGTGACTTTGGGGCCAATCACCAGGAGGTGGTGAGTTCTAGTCCTGCCTTAGGCAATGAACGACGACTGGGTGACCTTGGGCCAATCACCAGGAGGCAGTTGAGTTCTAGTCCTGCATTAGGCATGAAAGACGACTGGGGTGACTTTGGGCCAATCACCAGGAGGCGGTGAGTTCTAG
The DNA here is from genome assembly GCF_947247035.1 of Vipera ursinii. Taxonomy (NCBI): domain Eukaryota; kingdom Metazoa; phylum Chordata; class Lepidosauria; order Squamata; family Viperidae; genus Vipera; species Vipera ursinii. The sequence goes on from NC_139521.1 coordinate 73,888,833, forward strand.
TCCCGCCTTAGGCATGAAAGTCAGCTGGGTGACTTTGGGACAATCACCAGGAGGCGGTGAGTTCTAGTCCTGCATTAGGCATGAAAGCCAGCTGGATGACTTTGGGTCAATCACCAGGAGATGGTGAGATCTAGTTGCTCCGTAGGCATAAAGCAGGCAGGTGGACCTTGGGCCAGTTACTCTCTCTTTCAGCCCAACCTACCTCACAGGGTTGTTGTGGGGGAAAAAAAGAAGGGGAAAAAAGGAGAAGGTGGGTCCCAGGAACAGCATTCAGCTGCACCGCTGTGGCCTCCATCTTCGCTTCTTTGACACCTCTGCATCCTTGGAGAGGCTCCTGACCTGCTCCCTCAAGTACAATATACAACCAATATGGGAAGTCCTTGACTTGCAACAATTCATTTAGCGACTCTTCCAAGTTACAATGGCACCGAAAAAAGCGATTTAGGACCATTTTTCCCACTTACGACCTTGCAGGGGCCCCCCCCATCACAATTCAGATGCTTGGCGACTGACTCGTATTTGTGAAGCTCGCAGTGTCCCGGGGTCACGGGATCCCCTTTTGCGACGAGCAAAGTCAAGGGGAAGCCAGATTTCACTTAACAAGCCCGCGAACTAACTTAACCCACACAGTGGTTCGCTTAAGCCCTGTGGCCAGAACGGTCATAAAATGGAGGAAACCTCTCTTGACAAATGCCTCACTTAGCGACGGAACTTTCGGGCGCAATTCCAGACGATATTCTCCCTGCAAGCGCCTCCGTTGTAGAATTCCACTTCCTGTTCTTTCCTGCTGAATATTTTCAAATTTTTCAGCAGCAGCTTAAGACCCATTTGCATCTTCCTGTCATGGTTCCGACACATGAAACTCTTCAAAAGAACTTCGAGGCATTGTTTACCTTAAAGCATCTTTATTTGAGTAGCAGAGCATCGGCACTAACATAGTCGAAGCCAAAATCTGAGCACATAGTATCAAAGCACAATTCCCTCCTCCAATTAACAGTCATAAATCACATTCCCCAATTAGCTTGAAGCGCGGGCTTCCTCTCCAGCTCTCCAGTCCACCAATTCTTATCATCTCTTATTTCAATAACCTTGGTTCTCACACTAGGTTCACTAACTCTCGTGCACATTCCTCCCCCCAGCATCATCTAACTCTAAGAGTAAAACATAAGAAGAAAATGGCTGCATCTCCATCTGTCGTCAAAGCAAAAACATCCGATGTTAGCAGTGTTGACACTTCCGGCTTTTTACATTAAACTCGCTTTGCTGTTTTTCAGACCTGGTTCAGTCCAAACTATTTCGCTGGAATCGCTTCTAAGCCCTGAAAGTCTTAATCCCATTACATTTAGAGCCTTTTATTGCATTCATGGCTTCTAAACCCTTTTACTTTATTGGAAACTGATTGCTGCCGATCCTGCCTTGAAGAATTGTCGGGGCGTGAGTGTACGAAACAGCGTTAAGCAAGTGAATATTCTAATAAATTGGAATTAAGAAGCCCCTGCGGAGCAAATGCCACCAACTCTCTGACTGGATTGAGAAAGGTCCATGTAGAAACCACCCAATAAATTGTCTTCCTACTTTCTGGATGCAGGCAAGCGTACAATGTGTACACCACAATAGTATTAATGTGCTAAATCATTCTCCAAAGAAAGCTTTTTTTTTTCCCCTAGGGACCATAATTTTTGAGCCAATTTAAGGAGGGTCGTCCTTGCCTTTTAGCGCCAAGTATTCATTAGTTTTTATTTTACTAACTTGTTTATTTTTATGGAGTCGTGTGGCTCCACAGGGTGTTCTTTGCAATTTTGCAAAAAAAAAAGAAAGAAAAAGAAAAAAAAAAGGATTTAATCCGTATATTTCTCCATCTTTTATATGAGAAAGAAAGAAAGAAAAGAAAGGGATATTTAAATCTGGATTAGTTGTATATGAGATTCACCCGTGTCTGGCCCTTAATAAGAGCAAGGCTAGAATGATTATAATTACTGTATTGTAAAAGTAATAATAGCTGCAGCTAGGATAACCTTATTTATAAACGTGAGGTTATAATTATACTTATCAAGATGAGATTATTCTTAAAAGGGAAAATCAACAACAACAACAACAACAACAACAACAACAACAACAACAATAATAATAATAATAATAATAATAATAATAATAATAATAATAATAAAGTTGGAAGGGACCTTGGAAGTCATCTAGTCCAACCCCCCCCTGCTCAGGCAGGAAACCCTATACCGTTTCAGACAAACATTAGCACACAATCGATGGCTTTATGGGGATGCACCAAGGAAGCACATACATATCACTTACGACCACAATTGAACCCCAAAATGTCTGTCGCTAAGTGAGACAGTGTTTAAGTGAATTTTGCCCCGTTTTACGACCTTTCTCAGCACGGTTGTTAAAGTAATCCCTGCAGGTGTTAAATTAAGAAATTAATTGAATGAAATGAAGAAATTAAATGAAGGACACGGTTGTTAAGTGAATGTGGCTTCCCCCTTGACTTGGCTTGTCAGAAGGATGCAAAGGGACTAGAACTCACCGTCTCCTGGCGATTAGCCCAAAGTCACCCAACCAACTCCCGTCTTTCAGGCGGCGCTAGAATTCACCGTCTCCAGCTGACGTGGCCCGAAGTCACCCAGCCAGCATTCATGTCGAAGGTGTAACTGTCCAACAAAATGAGTTTCAATGTGGAGAAGCAACCTGGAATTAAGGAGAAACTTCCTGACCATGAGGACAATCAACCAGTGGAACAGCTTGCCATCAGAAATTGTGGGTGCTCCATCAATGGAGGTTTTTAAGAAGAGACTGGACAGTCACTTGTCTGAGATGGTATAGGTTCTGCTGCTTGAGCAGGGGGCTGGACTAGAAGACCTCTAAGGTCCCTTCCAGCTCTATTCTATTCTATTCTATTCTATTCTATTCTATTCTATTCTATTCTATTCTATTCTATTCTATTCTATTCTATTCTATTCCATTCCATTCCATTCCATTCCATTCCATTCCATTCCATTCTATTCTATTCTATTCTATTCTATTCTATTCCATTCCATTCCATTCCATTCCATTCCATTCCATTCCATTCCATTCCATTCCATTCCATTCCATTCTATTCTATTCTATTCTATTCTATTCTATTCCATTCCATTCCATTCCATTCCATTCCATTCCATTCCATTCCATTCCATTCCATTCCATTCCATTCCATTCCATTCTATTCTATTCTATTCTATTCCATTCCATTCCATTCCATTCCATTCCATTCCATTCCATTCCATTCTATTCTATTCTATTCTATTCTATTCTATTCTATTCTATTCTATTCTATTCTATTCCTATTCCATTCCATTCCATTCCATTCCATTCCATTCCATTCCATTCCATTCCATTCCATTCTATTCTATTCTATTCTATTCTATTCTATTCTATTCTATTCTATTCTATTCTATTCTATTCTATTCTATTCCATTCCATTCCATTCTATTCTATTCTATTCTATTCTATTCTATTCTATTCTATTCTATTCTATTCTATTCTATTCTATTCTATATAAATATATAAAAAATCCCTTAAGAACAATCTGAAAACTCACTGTTTTCTTTCTTTCATTTCACCACTCAAGAGGTATATAAATTCCTTTTTCTTTCTCTTTCTCTTTCTCTTTCCTTTCCTTTCCTTTCCTTTCCTTTCCTTTCCTTTCCTTTCCTTTCCTTTCCTTTCCTTTCCTTTCCTTTCCTTTCCTTTCCTTTCCTTTCCTTTCCTTTCCTTTCCTTTCCTTTCCTTTCCTTTCCTCCCATGCAAAACCACCAGCCTTCCTGCTGATCTGCAGCAACTTGTTGTGAAATCATTTTTGTACCTTTTATGAATCCCTGTGTAAGATTTTATTGACATCAGCCCCGGCTGGCATCTCACGTGGCCTCTTGATCGCCAGTCACAAGGGCCAAGTGGCATCCTCCAAACGTGGATTTAGTCCCACAGCTGATTGCATTTTCCAGCTGTGTCTCTGGTGCCGCATTCCTGGGTAATTGAATTATACTAAAATGGCTACTGGGAAGCAGAAGTGCTAATTTAGCGGAATGGCACCAAGGACACTCAGATAACTGTGGGGACTTAGAAACCGTTTTGCCGAAAGAAAAAATCTCCAGCTGGAAAGGAAGGACTTAGAGGCATCAGGAGTCACCTCGTATTGGAAGTGCAAACTGGGTTGCAGTTATGTAGAATGTAAGCCGAATCCAAAGGAAGAAAGAACGTTGAGTTAAGATGGCTTGTGTACAACTTATCAAAGCCAAAACCGTCTGAGAATACTGTCCAGCTTGATTGCATCACTTTGGGACATTTTAGATTGTCGGGTTTCTACAGACCACATTTCCCTTCTCTTCCTTCTTCAACGTTCAGTATGAACTGTGTATGGAAGAGATCGGTGGGTGTAATGATTTCCTTCCAAAGAAATGAAGAAACCATGGTTTTGCATGGTAGCTTCAGGGTGCCAGAGGGAACCTCTCCTTTCTCCAGTCAGGTGGATAATAATAGACAATAGAAAGATCAGCTCCAGACTTCTGGTCTTCAAAGCACCGGTGGGCAGGAGAAGAAGTCACGGGTGGAAGATCCTTAAAGATGTTATATACCATGCATTTGTGAAGGAGTCGTTTTGTTTCTCCAATGGACAGATCTGCATATGTATCACTGCTTTGTACCAAAATGGCTACTGGGAAGAAGTTAGAACACCAAGGACCCCATAGTCCTCATAGTCCTCCTTCTCCTCCTCCTCCTCCTCCTACTCCTCCTCCTCCTCCTCCTCCTCCTCCTCCTCCTCCTCTCTTCTAGTACTGATGATGTTACCTAGTTGAGTCATGAAACGTCTGCAAGAAAACAATCAAGCTCAGAAAGCACCAAGGGTCCCACAGTCCTTATTCTTGTCCTCCTTCTCTGCAAAACCCAATCCCCTTCTAGGGCTGATGGTGTGATCTAGTTGAGTCATGAAACATCTGCAAGACCACTCAGAGAGTACCAAGGACCCCACAGTCCTCCTCTTCCTCTTCCCTGCAAATCCCCTCCCTTCTAGCACTGATGATGTTACCTAGTTGGGTCATGAAATGTCTGCAAGGAAATGACCAAGCCCGGAGAGTGCCAAGGACCCCACATTCCCCACATTCCTCCTCTTCCTCCTCCTCCTCCTCGTCTCTGCAAACCCTCTCTCTTCTAGTATTGATGACGTTACCTAGTTGAGTCATGAAATATTTGCAAGAAAACAACCAGCTCAGAAAACACCAAGGACCTCACAGTCTCCTCCTCCTCCTCCTCCTCTTCCTCCTCCTCCTTCTCCTCCTGCTCCTCCTCCTCCTGCTCCTCCTCCTCCTCCCTTCCAACCTCCCTCTTCTAGGTAACTGATGATGTTACGTAGTTGTGTTATGAAACATCTGCAAGAAAACAACCAAGCTCAGAAAACACCAAGGACCTCACAGTCTCCTCCTCCTCCTCCTCCTCCTCCTCCTCCTCCTCCTCCTCCTCCTCCTCCTCCTCCTCCTCTTCCTCCTCCTCCTCCTCCTCCTCCCTCCCAACCTCCCTCTTCTAGGGAACTGATGATGTTACATAGTTGGGTTATGAAACGTCTGCAAGAAAACAACCAAGCTCAGAGAGAACCAAGGACCCCACAAAATAAACAATTCTGATTAAAATCAGTAGATAACTCTTGACAGGCAATCAGGGGTGGTGATAGACAGAGCAATACACTTGCTCAGACATCGAGACAGTATATCTAGTTCTTTCCTTGCCAGCAAACACCAGGCCAGCCAGTCTGCCTAATGGGCCTCTTTTCTGACAGTAATGGCATTGTTTGGTTCTCCAGTCTCTTATGTCCAAATGAAGAGCTCAATTCTGCCCAGCCAGGGTCTAATATCTTTCTGAATCACCTGAAACACCACACCTGGAATACTGCAAGTAATTCTGAGACTTTGGAAAAAGTTCAGAGAAGATGATTATAATAATAATAAACCTTTATTGTCAAAGTACAACCTGTGTACATTGAGATTAGCTGAGTCTCCCCCCTCGTGCTCTCTCCTCGCAACACACAGTGACAACAAACCCTCCATCCCACCACACTGTGTGAACCAACTACACCACACACCGGCCTCCCAAGTCAATTCTGCATATGTTCACAGAGATTATGTCCCATTTAAAAGCCTAACAGCCCACGGATAAAAGCTGTTTTTCAGCCTGTTGGTACGGCTGGCTATACTCCTATATCTCCTACCGGATGGTAGGAGAGTAAAGAGATACCGTCCAGGGTGTGAGTCATCCCTGAGAATCTTCGTCACTCTTCCAAGGCAACGAGCCCTGGCGAGGTCATCCAGTGGTGTCAGGGGACAGCCCACGATGTCTTGTGCTGTGCTCACTACCCTCTGTAATACTTTCCTGTCCGCGGCTGTCAGACCAGCATACCAAACCACAATACCGTACGAGAGGACGCTCTCTATAGTAGACCGGTAAAAGAGGGTCATTAGCCGTTGTTCTACCCTGTTCTTCCGCAAGATCCTAAGAAAGTGAGGCCTCTTTCTGGCCACCTGGGTTGTGTTAACTTTCCAGGTCAGATCTTCACAGAGGTAGACTCCCAGAAATTTAAAGGAGGAAACTCTCTCTACACAGTTCTCTTCGATGTAAGGTGGGGCAGGTTCCTCCGGAAGTCTAACACCATCTCTTTCGGCTTGCCGATGTTTAGGTGCAAGTTTTATTTTTTATTTTAATTCCATTTATATCCCGCCCTTCTCCGAAGACTCAGGGCGGCTTACAAGCTTAGCAGTAGCCTTCATTCTATGTATATGCCTGCTTATTAAGGCTTTCACACACACCCCAAGCGGCATTATTACAAAGTCAGCTTAATTGCCCCCAACAATCTGGGTCCTCATTTTACCTACCTCGGAAGGATGGAAGGCTGTTGTTACTACACCATATGGATAGTTTTTGTACCTCCTGGAGACTAAATCATATGAAGAGCAGCTACAGGACTTGGGTTTGGGCTAGGGGAGACAGTGTTCCAGTATTTGAGGGGTTGCCCCAAAGAGGAGAGGGTCACGTTATTCTCCAAAGCACCAGAGGGCAGGACAAGAAACAATGGTTGGAAACCGATCCAAGAGAGAAGCAACCTGGAATTAAGGAGAAACTTCCTAACAGTGAGGACAATCAACCATTGGAACAGCTCGCCTCCAGAAATCGCGGGCGCTCCATCACCGAGGGTTTTAAAGAAGAGACTAGATAGTCACTCATATCAAACTCGCAACGTCATGTGACATCGCGCGACGTATCAGAGCTTTTTCGCCATTGCCGGCAATGGGGTGGGTGCGGTTTCTTCATGACGCGTCTGGCCCATGGGCCAGCAGTTTGACACCCCTGGGTTTCCTGCATGAGCAGGGGGTTGGAATAGATGACCTCCAAGGTCCCTTCCAACTTTGTTATTGTTGTTGTTGTTGTTGTTGTTATATAGTATAGGACACAGGTTCTCCTGCTCGAGCAGGAGGCTGGACTACAAGACCTCCAAGGTCCCTTCCAACTCTCTTCTCTTCTCTTCTCTTCTCTTCTCTTCTCTTCTCTTCTCTTCTCTTCTCTTCTCTTCTCTTCTCTTCTCTTCTCTTCTCTTCCAGATTTTCTATTCTATTCTATTCTATTCTATTCTATTCTATTCTATTCTATTCTATTCTATTCTATTCTATTCTATTCTATTCTATTCTACTCTACTCTACTCTACTCTACTCTACTCTACTCTACTCTACTCTATTCTATTCTATTCTATTCTATTCTATTCTATTCTACAGAGAAAAACAACCTGGAATTAAGGAGAAACTTCCTGACAGTGAGCAAAATTAACCAGTGGAACGGCTTGCCTTCAGAAATCATGGGTGCTCCATCGCTGGAGGTTTTAAAGAAACTGGACAGTCACTTGTCTGAGATGGTATAGGTTCTCCTGCTTGAGCAGGGGGCTGGACTAGAAGACCTCCAAGGTCCCTTCCAGCTCTATTCTATTCTATTCTATTCTATTCTATTCTATTCTATTCTATTCTATTCTATTCTATTCTATTCTATTCTCCAATATTTATTCTCTTCTCTTCTCTTCTCTTCTCTTCTCTTCTCTTCTCTTCTCTTCTCTTCTCTTCTCTTCTCTTCTCTTCTCTTCTCTTCTATTCTCCAATATTTATTCTCTTCTCTTCTCTTCTCTTCTCTTCTCTTCTCTTCTCTTCTCTTCTCTTCTCCTCTCTTCTCTTCTCCTCTCTTCTCTTCTCTTCTCGATCCAATATTTCATCTCTTCTCTTCTCTCTCTTCTCTTCTCTTCTCTTCTCTTCTCTTCTCTTCTCTTCTCTTCTCTTCTCTTCTCTTCTCTTCTCTTCTCTTCTCTTCCAGATTTTCTATTCTATTCTATTCTATTCTATTCTATTCTATTCTATTCTATTCTATTCTATTCTATTCTATTCTATTCCAGATTTTCTATTCTATTCCAGATTTTCTATTCTATTCCAGATTTTCTATTCTATTCTATTCTATTCTATTCTATTCTATTCTATTCTATTCTATTCTATTCTATTCTATTCTATTCTATTCTATTCTATTCTATTCTATTCCAGATTTTCTATTCTATTCCAGATTTTCTATTCTATTCTATTCTATTCTATTCTATTCTATTCTATTCTATTCTATTCTATTCTATTCTATTCTATTCTATTCTATTCTATTCTATTCTATTCTATTCTATTCTATTCTAGAGAAAAACAACCTGGAATTAAGGACAAACCTCCTGACAGTGAGCACAATTAACCAGTGGAACGGCTTTGCCTTCAGAAATCATGGGTGCTCCATCACTGGAGATTTTTAAGAAGAGATTAGACAGTCACTTATCTGAAATAGTATAGTTTCCCCTGCTTGATCAGGGGGCTGGACCTCCAAACTCCCTTCCAGCTCTATGCTAATCTAAAGTGGGAGAGATTATTTAAATGGAAAAAAATAACTAGGAAAGGCTGAAGACATCAATTTATTGTGCCTTCATCAATCTGTCAAGTTGACAGTACTCAGCATTTCAGAGGCTCCAGGCAGATAAAAGAATGTGATTACTTAGTTTGTTAAGAATTATAAAAAGATTAACAAAGATCTATTAAAAAAACTACAATAGAGTATTTTTGTCTTTCTGACAATATTAACAATCAGTATCCATTGACTGATTGATTTCTTAAACAGCATAAAAGCAAAAAAATAAGCAATATGACATTAATCCTGAAATTTAATTTCTCCTTATAGTCACAGTTATCATAAAAATACCAACGGAACTTCAGTCTGTATACAAGTAAATAAGTCTATTAATCTAGCTTTCATATGCTGCTACAAGATTAATAGTATAAAACGGTAATAAAATTAAAAGCAATTAAGTGCTATGTGCATCCATTTATCATTGTAAAATCTGGCACTGTGTAACTTAGACAAATACATGTATTCTATGCTCTTTTTGTTCTAAGTAGTTTCTTCTTTCCTGTTACAGTTATATAGTTGAGCAGTAAAGCACATGGTGACTGTACCTTTTTGTTTGCTCTGTAGTGATTTACATAAAACCGAATTTCTAACAATTGACCTACTAAGTTAAATGATCTAATCCTACCTCTAAGTCTAATACTGTAAAATAGCTAAGAAGATTAAAACAATTGATTGGTTTAAAAAAATTACCACATACATCAAGGGTTGCAGAATCAAAATAGAACTACACCACCTATCTGGTATAATACAGTATATAAGACAGCTATTGGATTCTACTGGCAAACGGGAATATTTAACACAGATAATAGTCAAAATTTTGCTTATAATACATTATTAAAGCAGTCAGTAAAAATATTAGTCGCAATTCAGTTCCTTTTCACATTTTTGTTTATTCAATCATTTAGTTTCGTATTAATAAGGTTCTGTTCTAATTTTAAAATACTGGAACAGCATTATTCCTGCATATTAAGGCAACTCAATATAAACATTATTATCTTGATGGTAAGGGAAACAACAGAAGAGATTTGGCGGGGAAGGGTGTTTTTTTTTTTTAAGAAAAAGCAAAAATGTAAAATTATAAAGAGAGAAAAGATTCCATTTCCTACACAGAATCAAATGAGGAACTATTTTTGGTACACACTAATACCTAATTTTTGCTTAGGATAATGCAAAGGATAATGCAAAGGATTTTTTCAGAGGGTATATGCATATATGCAAAATTATCATCATTATTGCTGCAAAGCATGTGTTAGTTGTTGATTGTGGAGATTCTCATTTGAAATCCTATTTAGGGATAAAACGTATTCATTGATTTGCCGCCAATCATTAATCCTCAGGTGTTTGGAAACTCACTGAGCTGTTGAAAAGGTAAAGAGGTAGCAATGTATATTATATATTTTCCTTGAAGAAAGGACAGAATAAAAAGCCAACAGACACTAATGAAACTTTTTCCACAATGTGATTAAGCCCCATTCTCCTACCACTGAGGAGACTTAATTCCTTTTTCCTGTCAGAAGACTTTTAAGAAAAGGTTGTTTGTTGGTCCTTGATTAAAGGAGATTAAAATAAAATAATAAAATAAAATAAAATAAAACAAAATAAAATAAAACAAAATAAAATAAAATAATAAAATAAAATAAAATAATAAAATAAAATAAATAAAATAATAAAATAAAATAAAATAAAATAAAATAATAAAATAAAATAAAATAAAATAAAATAAAATAAAATAAAATAAAATAAAATAAAATAAAATAAAATAATAAAATAAAATAAAATAAAATAAAATAATAAAATAAAATAAAATAAAATAAAATAAATAAAATAAAATAAAATAAAATAATAAAATAAAATAATAAAATAAAATAAAATAAAATAAAATAAAATAAAAACTGGGATCTGTCACACACTGATGCAAAAATTGCACTCAATTCCCAATTTTTAATCGGCGAGATAACAAATAAGATAGCTGGAAAGTTTGAACTGAAGTGCCCAAACGCGTTTTGGAAGCTGAAATCTTTGAGTTGGCTCCAATCCATCATGTTGCAAAAGATGAACTGGGCCTTATTTCCAGCGTCTTCATCATGGACAACTTGTAGAGTCTGAACTTCAATTCCCAGAATTCTCAGCAATGGGCAAGCAGGCTGAGGAATCCTGGAAGTTGCAATCACCACATCTGGAAGTATCCACAATTGGGAAGCTATTTTAATCAGTTGTGTAAATGAGCGTGCCACATTAAACCATAGTAAGATCGGGGGAGTAAATATGACTTATTTATTTGTTTCTTTGCAGAAAACCACCAAGGTCAGTGAGCACCAAGGACCCCACAGTTCAGCCTGGAACTGCAAATGTTCTTTTCTGATGAAATGTCAGCCAGAAAACAACCAAAGACTCCACAGTTCAGTCTTAGCCTCCATATATATTCTCTTCTGTAAGCTTTAGCACTGTCCGACGGTGCTATGCTCAACCGGAAGCCGTTCCAAATTCCATTTCTAATTCAAATTTCGGTTCACCGCACAGCCCAAATTTTAAGGCTGACGGAACGTATCTTCTTCCAGTAAAAATATATTCCAGTATATTCCAGTAAGAAACAGGAAAAAAGAAAAGAAAAGATCTGGGTGGGTGGAAAAAAATCTCCAGATCAAATAGCACTTTAGTAAGGGAGCCGGTTGAAAACAACGGAAAATTTGTCAGAGATTTGACAACACCAAAACGCAAATCCGGAAGTGTCATAGTGGATAAAATCAATAGGTCTGTAGCTGAGGGCAGGCAAAAATATTTAACGGTTAGATATTTTGACAAGATGCGCTTTTTTCAGCCATGTAATGTCTCTGGCATTGAACTTGCTGCAGCTTTGCCATTTCAAGTGAACCCGTGTTGTTTAGCAAGTCTTCATCCAAAGAAAAATTGTGATGTTTTCCCCTTAAGATGTGGAGAGGCGTGTCGCAGTCATATTTTAGTTACTTTATTTTTCGTATTTTTGAAAAAAAAAAACCTCTACTGGGAGGGAGATAATTAACTCTTTTTTAAAAAAAAAAGTTTTATTGATTTTTAGCATACCCCTTAATATTTGGTAAACATTGTGTTGTCTGGGTTAGTGTTTGAAAAACAATCAATAACAATTAATTTCTATAATTCTATAGTCCATATACTGTAATAGCTTTACTTGATTTCCTCTTCTCCCAATAATATTCTGTTTCGCCAACCTTAAATTAATACAGTTCTTATTTAAACAAGTGGCAATTAAATGTAAACGTTTTTCTCAGGTTTCTGCAAATAATGATCACGTCAATATAAAGCTTCTTTTCATTGATCATCTTGATTGCCTTGTTATAAATCCTGTGTGCAATCTCATTGTACACATGTTGTACTTTGACAATAAAGGTTGTTTTGATTCGATACATTCTTATTTAGATTTGTTTTCCCCACAATATTCAAAACATTCTTACTGGTTAAGATTTTCTAGAAATTAGTTACACTTAAGTCTTTAAGTCGTTTTTTTTCTCATCCAAGCCATCCCATTTTTACATTTCTCATGTCTTAGAGAAAAATAAGAGAGAGAGAGAAAGATGAAGCAGAGAAAACATTTCTTTTATATATAAATCATCCCAACATAGTTATATTTCTCAGGTCAAAAAACCAAGCAGAAAAGAAAAAAGAAAGAAGGCATGCTATATTTATTAATTGAGGGGTTCATCCCTCTTAAACTAATCTTCATTTATATTCGAAACCTTTCTATTCCTTTAACCATATTCAAACAAAGGGTTAATTTTTAAATAATTACCCTCTGGTCATTCCCCTCATCTAATTTCTTAATTCTCACTTTAGCCCCCCCCTTTTTTGCCCAAAATCAGGATAATTAACTCTTAATTAGGACTTAATTTCTGAAGCTACTTCAGGATCAGCTTGTCACAAAACGGACTTCCTAAGTGACCCAGGTAACCTCGACTTACAAGCGTCATTGGGACCAAAACTTACAAAATCATAAATACAGCTAATCCTCCATTTACAACCGCTCATTTAGTGACCATTCTGAGTGACAACGGCACCCGAAAAAGTGGCTTGTGACTGTTTTTCACACTTAACGACCACTGCAGTGTCCCCGTGGTCACGTGATCAAAAATTCAAAGGCTTGGTTGTCGATCCATATTTATGACGGTCGCAGCGTCCCGGGGTCACGTGATCCCCTTTTGCGACCTTCTGACAAGCAAAGTCAACGCGGGAAACCAGTTTCACTTAACAACCACGTTACTAATTTAAGAACTGTGGTGATTCACTTAACAACTGTGGCAACGAAGGTCGCAAAATGGGGCAAAACTCACTTAACATTTGTCTCCCTTAGCAACGGGAATTGTAGGCTCAGTTATGGCCATAAGTATAGGCCGGTTGCCAAGCCGCCGAGTTTTGATCACGTGACCACGGGGACACTGTGATGGTGGTAATAACTGACAATTATCAGCACCATCTTAATTTTGAATGCTCTTTAAACAGACATGGCCGTTGAGGAGCACCTGTTCCTTGGTTGGCTTGGGCCCAGTCTTTGAAACATATGGGAGTTTAAGAAATGAGACATTATCTAAGTCAGTGTTTCTCTCCTTGGGATCTTTCAGAGGGGTGGACTTCAGCTCCCAGAATGCCCCAGCCAGCACACTAGCTGGGGAATTCTGGGAGTTGAAGTCCACCCCTCTGAAAGTGCCCAAGTTTGGGAAACATGAAATAAATCATGGCGGTAATAAAATGGGCAGTATCCAGGATGTCTTTGGTTGGCTTGGCCTGAGTTTTTTAAATATATGGGAGTTTAAGAAATGAGATATCATCTACGTCAGTGTTTCTCAACCTTGGGCACTTTAAGAGGGGTGGACTTCAACTCCCAGAATGCCCCAGCCAGCACGGTGGCTGGGGAATTCTGGGAGTTGAAGTCCACCTCTCTGAAACTTCCCAAGGTTGGGAAACACAAAATAAATCGTGGCGATCATAAAATGGGCAGTATCCAGGTTGCCTGCTGTAGAACTCCCCAACAAAGCTACTAAAATAATCTGATATTATCGTTCTGGAGAACAACGTGCTGCCAAGGATAAAAATTCTGTGGAATTTCTGACAATTAAAGAAATTATGCAGGAAGGAAGACACATTTTACCCGAAGAAAAACATGACATGTTGTTCAACCTAGATTCTTAGACAATGTAGGGAGATCGGGGCAAATCTGGAGGCGGGAAATTGAAGCTTGTAATTAAATTTGACAGGAATTCAAAATGTTATTTTTACCCTAATGGCAAAAAAAGAAAAGAAAAGAGAAGAAAGCTGAAATTAAACTCTGTCAGGTACAGTACTGGGAGGAGAACCCAGGAGCGGAAATGAGTTAAATGTTTGCCGGTGTCATATTTTTAGTGTGTGAAAGAACAAAGGCTGAGCACATTTTCATGCATGAGCAGGGGGTTGGACTAGAAGACCTCCAAGGTCCCTTCCAATTTTATTATTATGATTGTGATTGTGATTATGATTAACATTTAATAGAACAGATGTAATCCAACAATCCTTGTATTTTCCCCACAATCAACAACCCTGTAAGATGCATTGGACTGAGAGAGAGAGAGTGTGATGGATGTCTTTGAGCCAATCACCAGGATACGGTGAGTTCTAGTCCCACCTTAGGCATGAAAGCTGGTTAGGTGACCTTGGGCCAATCACGAGGAGACAGTGAGTTCTAGTCTTAGGCATGAAAGTTAGCTGGGTGACTTCAGACGAATCACTGGGAGACAGTGAGTTGTAGTCCTGACTTTGGCATGAAACCCAGCACGGTGACCTTCATCCAATCACCAGGAGACAGTGAGTTCTAGTCCCACCTTAGGCATGAAAGCCGGCTGGGGGATTTTGGGCAAACCACCAGGAGATGGTGAGTTCTAGTCCCACCTTAGGCATGAAAGCTGGCTGAGTGACTTTGGGCCAATTACCAAGAAACAGTGAGTTCTAGTCCCACCTTAAGCATGAAAGTTAGCTGGGTGACTTTGGACCAATCACTGGGAGACAGTGAGTTCTAGTCCTGACTTTGGCATGAAACCCAGCAGGGTGACCTTCATCCAATCACCAGGAGACAGTGAGTTCCAGTCCCACCTTAGGCATGAAAGCCAGCCAGGGGATTTTGGACAAACCACCAGGAGACGGTGAGTTCTAGTCCTGCCTTTGGCATGAAACCTGGCTATGTGACTTCAGGCCAATCACTAGGAGACAGTGAGTTCTAGTCCCGCCTTAAGCGTGAAAGCCGGCTGGGGGATTTGGGGCAAGCCATCAGGAGACGGTGAGTTCGAGTCGCGCCTTTGGCACGAAAGCGTAAAAGTCCTAATCTCAGAGGTCCAGATGTCGCTGCTGATTGTTCGATGTTGTGAAAGGCAGAGACTCGTCATCCGTCATCCATCGTCTTCGCTCCGCTTAAGGCCTATCTCTGAAACGGAACAAAAATCATGTATTTTTCAACAGTTGCTATCTTACAATTTTATTTTATTTTTATTTTTCACCTAATCAACCTCTCTGGGCCAAGAGAGCAACTGAACTTCAGGCTAATTGGCCTCAGGCACCTATCCGGGTGCCTCCCCGGGCTCCAGCGTTTGTGCGTGTGTAGTCAAAGTGAAGCAGCCACAGGTGACAATTATTTCCCCTTTATTTTAAGGTGGGTGGCATCTCGTCGGCAACTTCTGAAATCTCCGGCTGCCAGCTTCTCATTAGCCCTCCCTCCCCTCTTAAGTTCTTTTCAAATCAATAGGACGTTTCCCACGGCGGTGGCCGTGCGCTTCCAGATTTTATTTCTGCACGTCTCCACCACAAAGGAAGAGTGACGTTTTAACCAGCCTCCATTTCCAACCGGTGCGAAGTGACAAAGCTACAAGTAGGTGGTTTGTATTTTTTTTTAAAAAAAATGCTGACAAGATAAAATCTGGGCCAGGGGTGGATGGGGTGGGGGAAGGGAGAGAGAGATAATCTCCAGGATTCAGCATTTCAACTCGGAAATGCTGGAAACCAAACTTGAAGAAGTGCTGAAGTTCGTCTGAGACAGAGAGAGCTTTCCGAGTTCAGCTCAAGTTCATTCCGTTGAGCTAAACAAGCGAGGCCTCTTACTAGATGAGCACGTAGTAGACAGAGAGTCCCAACTTACATCCACGACTGAGCCCAAAATTTCAAGGGAAACAGTTGTTAAGTGGAGTTAAGCGAGAAACCGCCCCTCTCTTTTAGCACTGATGATGTTGCCTAGTTGGGTGATGAAATGTCTGCAAGAAAACAACCTAGCTCAGAGAGCACCAGGGACACCACAGTCCTCCTCCTCCTCCTCCTCCTCCTCCTCCTCCTCCTCCTCCTCCTCCTCTATGCAAAGCCTTCTCCCTTCTAGCAATCCCATTCTCTTCCAGCACTGATGATGTTACCTAGTTGGGTAATAAAATGTCTGCAAGAAAACAACCTAGCTCAGAGAGCACCAAGGGACCCCACGGTCTTTCTCCTCCTCCTCCTCCTCCTCCTCCTCCTCCTCCTCCTCCTCCTCCTCCTCCTCCTCCTCCTCCTCCTCCTCCTCTCTGCAAACCTTCTCCCTTCTAGCAATCCCATTCTCTTCCAGCACTGATGACGTTACCTAGTTGGGTAATGTAACGTCTGCAAGAAAACAACCAAGCTCAGAGAGCACTAGGGATCCTGCAGTCCTCCTCCTCTTCCTCCTCCTCCTCCTCCTCCTCCAATCCCCAGCCCCCCTCTCTTCTAGCACTGATGATGTTACTTAGCTGGGAAGTGAGACGTCTGCAAGAAAAAAAAAACGACCGTTCCTATTTTTCCACCATAATTTTGGGCGCAGTTACGCTCAAAACCCAAGGACTACTTGTTGTTTCTTTACTAGCCTATTACATTGTGTATTTCTGTAGGGATTCTGAGGCAAAGCTGTCCAGCCTTAAACTCTCAGTATACTTCACGCTGTGGCATTTGGAATGTTTTGCCTTTATAAATTATTCATTTCTGAACAAATCCCAGATAAGAGCACTAGCGTGTGTCTTTAATTATTCTTCTCTTCTCTTCTCTTCTCTTCTCTTCTCTTCTCTTCTCTTCTCTTCTCTTCTCTTCTCATCTCTTCTCTTCTCTTCTCTTCTCTTCTCTTCTCTTCTCTTCTCTTCTCTTCTCTTATAGATCCAATATTTCATCTCTTCTCTTCTCTTCTCTTCTCTTCTCTTCTCTTCTCTTCTCTTCTCTTATAGATCCAATATTTCTTCTCTTCTCTTCTCTTCTCTTCTCTTCTCTTCTCTTCTCTTCTCTTCTCTTCTCTTCTCTTCTCTTCTCGATCCAATATTTCATCTCTTCTCTTCTCTTCTCTTCTCTTCTCTTCTCTTCTCTTCTCTTCTCTTCTCTTCTCTTCTCTTCTCTATCCAATATTTCATCTCTTTTCTTCTCTTCTCTTCTCTTCTCTTCTCTTCTCTTCTCTTCTCTTCTCTTCTTGATCCAATATTTCATCTCTTCTCTTCTCTTCTCTTCTCTTCTCTTCTCTTCTCTTCTCTTCTCTTCTCTTCTCTTCTCTTCTCTTCTCTTCTCTTATCCTTCTTGAGCCAGGGATGAGTGGGCGAACTGGATGAAGCAAGGAAGCCACCCTCGGAGCCGAAAAAAGAATCAATATGGAGAATATTTGCTTTCTAAAAACTGGCAACCTTACACATGGCACAGACCAGTGCTTTTTTTGTAAAAGAAAAAGGTGCCGGAACTCACACATGTCATACAACCCACCTTGCCTACCCTACAAGGTTCCATCCAAAAAAGGTGCCGGAACTCCCTT
Organism: Vipera ursinii; assembly: GCF_947247035.1. NCBI lineage: Eukaryota > Metazoa > Chordata > Lepidosauria > Squamata > Viperidae > Vipera > Vipera ursinii. The sequence goes on from NC_139521.1 coordinate 73,906,630, forward strand.
CTGAGCGTTCTATGAGAAAAAAAGCCCTGGCACAGAGAAAAGTCTATAGAACAGCTCAGCCTGTTCCTCGTCAGCCAGATGGCGGTGGGTTTAAAAGTGTAGAGAGCCGTTTAACTTTGAAAGGGATCAAGGGATCAGAAAGATCTGAAACACATTAGCAGAGGGTCAAGCTCCATCTTCATGTCGCTAAAAACAGATTTCCTCACATCCCAGCTGTGAGCTTGAGAAAAAGAAAGGAGGCGAATTGCAGACAGTCCATAATGGAGCCCAACATTTCCACTGCTAAGTGAGACAGTTGCTAAGTGAGTTTTGCCCCATTTTACGAATCTTCATTGCCACAGTCATTAAGTGAATCATAGAATAGAATAGAATAACAAATAAGAATGGAATAGAATAAGAAATAAGAAGAAAAGGGAAGGGAATAAGAAATAGGAATAGAATGGAACAGAACAGAACAGAATAAGAAATAAGAAATAAGAACAGAACAGAGTAGAGTAGAGTAGAGTAGAGTAGAGTAGAGTAGAGTAGAGTAGAGTAGAATAGAATAGAATGTAGAGTAAGAATAGAAAAGAACAGAACAATAGAATAGAATAGAATAGAATAGAATAGAATAGAATAGAATAGAATAGAATTAGATTAGAATAGAATAGAATAGAATAGAATAGAATAGAATAGAATAGAATAGAATAGAATAGAATAGAATAGAATAGAATAGAATAGAATAGAAAATATGGAATGGAATATAAAATATGGAATGGAATGGAATGGAATGGAATGGAATAGAATAGAATAGAATAGAATAGAATAGAATAGAATAGAATAGAATAGAATAGAATAGAATAGAATAGAATAGAATAGAATAGAATAGAATAGAATAGAATAGAATTAGAATAGAATAGAGTAGAATAGAGTAGAGTAGAGTAGAGTAGAGTAGAGTAGAATAGAATAGAATAGAATAGAATAGAATAGAATAGAATAGAATAGAATAGAATAGAATAGAATAGAATAGAATAGAATAGAATAGAATAATAGAATAGAATAGAAAATATGGAATGGAATATAAAATATGGAATGGAATGGAATGGAATGGAATGGAATGGAATGGAATAGAATAGAATAGAATAGAATAGAATAGAATAGAATAGAATAGAATAGAATAGAATAGAATAGAATAAGAAATAAGAATAGAATAGAATCATAGGGATGAGACTCTTTTCTCTCTCCAGCAAATCTCTGCTTTTTCCTTTACAGCATAACAGACCTGAAAGGGACCTTGGAGGTCTTCTAGTTTAGCCCCCTGCTCAAGCAGGAGAAACTATAGCCTTTCAGACAGGTGACCGTCTAGCCTTTTCTTAAAAAACCCCAGTGATGGAGCGCCCACAATAGTTAGACCCCTATAACTTTGAACTTGTGTTTGATTATAAATTTCTTTTAATGTTGCTCTCATTTTCTGGGCTTCATTACTGTTGTTAGGGACGGGCATTTTATTAATGTGCTCGTTTATTACACTGTTAAAACTCCATGGTTCTCAGGGATTCATAATGTCATACAGTGTTTTTTTTTAAAAAAGCAGTCCTCATGGCAGTAATTCAGTGCATTGACATCAGACCTTCAGCAATAAATCACCAAAAATCATCTCACCACAATAGCATCTAGACAAAACAGGCAACCAGTGAGCAGATGTCAACTCTTTAAAGGCTGTTTGGGAAGTTAATTAAAGTAAAGTGCTACTAAATCTCTAAAGGAAGGCTGTTCCAAAGGGTATTAGCATAAAAAAAAACCCACCACGTTTTATATCCATTTTACCAGCTTTCTGGCTACAATGGTTGTAAGTCAGGGGTCTTCAAACTTGGCCCTTTTATGACTTGTGGACTTCAACTCCCAGAATTCCTCAGCCAGCGTGCCTGGTGAGTTGAAGTCCACGAGTCATGAGGGGTCCATAGTTCCCCCATGCTGGCTGAGGAATTCTGGGAGTTGAAGTCCACGAGTCATGAAGGAACGATAGTTCCCCCATGCTGGCTGAGGAATTCTGGGAATTGAAGTCCACAAGTCATGAGGGGTCCATAGTTCTCCCATGCTGGGTCAGGAATTCTGGGAGTTGAAGTCCACGAGTCATGAGGGGTCCATATTTCCCCCATGCTGGCTGAGGAATTCTGGGAGTTGAAGTCCACTCCTCTTAAAGTCTATATCTGCGGTCTTCAAACTTGGCCCTTTTATGACTTGTGGACTTCAACTCCCAGAACTCCTCAGCCAGGCACGCTGGCTGAGGAATTCTGGGAGTTGAAGTCCACAAGTCATAAAAGGGCCAGGTTTGAAGACCCCTTGTTATAAGTGAATCACTGCCATTGTTAAGTTAGTTATAGGGCTGTTAAATAAATTTTACCATCTCCTTTTGGGGTGCTCATTAAGCAAATGCAGCGGTCATAAAAGGAATGTGGCTGTCATAAATGAAAGCATTGTTTGCTATGGTGCAGTTGTAAAATCAGCTGTATGTTTGTGGGACACTGCAAACATGTCTGGCTTAATGAAAAAAAGGACGAGGGGGGACATGATGGCAGTCTTCCAACATCTCCAACATTTCCTGACAGAGAGAACAATTAACCAGTGGAACGATTTGTCTTCAGAAGTTGTGGAGGCTTTCAAGAAGAGGTTGGACAGCCATTGCCCCAGAATGGTGTAGGATCTTATGCTTGAGCAGGGGGTTGGACTAGAAGACCTCCAAGATCCCTTCTGGCTCCATTATTCTGCGATTCTGAGACATGTCAATTTAGTCAGAAGGTTATTCTGTTAAATAAAGTAAGCTTGGACCTATGGCTGTATTAAGATTCCTCTGTTCAATGTAATGAATTTAGCGAATGTGGAGAAAAAAAGCTGCTGCAGAAAAGAAAAGAAAAAACCTTGTCATGCCCAAACTGAAATCTTCAAACTTTCAGACCAGCTTATTTGCACATCAATATCATGTGGGCAGGAATTGGTGGGAAGATAGAGATAAAAATAAAATAAAGGCGTTGAACCATGGGTAGGCAACCGTGGGGCTTTTATGACTCGTGGACTTCAACTCCCAGAACTCCTGAGCCAGCCACGCTGAGGGGAAAGGGAGAGGTTGCCAAGCTGAGCCATGCTGGCTGAGGAATTCTGGGAGTTGAAGTCCACGAGTCATGAAGGGACCAAAGTTCCCCCATGCTGGCTGAGGAATTCTGGGAGTTGAAGTCCACGAGTCATGAAGGGACCATACTTCCCCCATGCAGGCTCAGAAACTCTGGGAGTTGAAGTCCACAAGTCATGAGGGGTCCATAGTTCCCCCATGCTGGCTGAGGAATTCTGGGAGTTGAAGTCCATGAGTCATGAAGGAACCATAGTTCCCCCATGCTGGCTGAGGAATTCTGGGAGTTGAAGTCCACGAGTCATGAAGGAACCATAGTTCCCCCATGCTGGCTCAGGAATTCTGGGAGTTGAAGTCCACCAGTCATAAAAGAGCCAAGGTTTCCTACCCCTGGCCTAGGCCTAGGCCGCTTTATGACTCGTGCACTTCAACTCCCAGAATTCCTGAGCCAGCCACGCTGAGGGGAAAGGGAGAGGTTTCCAAGCTGAGCCATGCTGGCTCAGGAATTCTGGGAGTTGAAGTCCACCAGTCATAAAAGAGCCAAGGTTGCCTACCCCTGACCAGCCAAGCTTGTATTAAGCTCAGCTCTTCACTAATTGAGACCGTGCCTGTCCTATGGAGGCATAAGTGACAAAGGGACTTTTTCAAAATAAATTTTCCCCCCTTTTTTATCCTTATCACTTCTCTCTCTCTTCCACACATCCTGCAATGAAGTCTATTCATGAAAGATGTTGGGTAGTTTCCCAGAAGACAGCCTTTGCTTTAAGACATCTGGTCTCACATCTGTTGTGCGGTCCTGGTTTTAGTTTTCTCATCTCAGTTTTTTTTTTCTCATCACCAATTCCCGGTTCTACATTTTCAAGAAAAATGCAAATACTTTCACATGTTTTCCCCCCATCCACCATCAGTGGTAGAATGACAGCTGGAAAAAATGGAAGAAAATGAATAGAATAGAATAGGAAAAAATAAGAATAGAATAGGAAGAAATAAGAATAGAATAGAATAGAATAGAATAGAATAGAATAGAATAGAATAGAATAGAATAGAATAGAATAGAATAGAATAGAATAGAATAGAATAGAATAGAATAGAATAATGGTAAGAGTGAAATAATGGGAATAGAATAGAATAGAATAGAATAGAATAGAATAGAATAGAATAGAATAGAATAGAATAGAATAGAATAGAATAGAATAGAATAGAATAGAATAATGGTAAGAGTGAAATAATGGGAATAGAATAGAATAGAATAGAATAGAATAGAATAGAATAGAATAGAATAGAATAGAATAGAATAGAATAGAATAGAATAGGAAAAAATTAGAATAGAATAGAATAGAATAGAATAGAATAGAATAGAATAGAATAGAATAGAATAGAATAGAATAGAATAGAATAGAATAGAATAGAATAATGGTAAGAGTGAAATAATGGGAATAGAATAGAATAGAATAGAATAGAATAGAATAGAATAGAATAGAATAGAATAGAATAGAATAGAATAGAATAGAATAGAATAGAATAATGGTAAGAGTGAAATAATGGGAATAGAATAGAATAGAATAGAATAGAATACTGTAGAATAGAATAGAATAGAATAGAATAGAATAGAATAGAATAGAATAGAATAGAATAGAATAGAATAGAATAGAATAGAATAGAATAGAATAGAATAATGGTAAGAGTGAAATAATGGGAATAGAATAGAATAGAATAGAATAGAATAGAATAGAATAGAATAGAATAGAATAGAATAGAATAGAATAGAATAGAATAGAATAGAATAGAATAGAATAGAATAGAATAGAGCTGGAAGGGACCTTGGAGGTCTTCTAGTCCAGCCCCCTGCTCAAGCAGGAGAACCTACTACACCATTTCAGAGAAATGGCTGTCCAGTCTCTTCTCAAAAATTTCCAGTGATGGAGCGCCCATGATTTCTGGTGGCAAGCTGTTCCACTGGTTGATTGTCCTCACTGTCAGGAAGTTTCTCCTTAGTTCCAGGTTGCTTCTCTCCTTGATCAGTTTCCATCCATTGCTTGTCCTATCAATGTGCTACCAAGGAGCTGATCTCATTAAATCACCGTGCCATGGTTTTAGGCTGTTTTTCAGTGGCAACTTTGAAGTGTATGGACTTCAAGTCCCAGAATTCCCCAGGCAGCCATTCGATAGATGGCTAACTAGACGTCATCATCAGGGTTAGAAGGGAGTGTGGTTTATCAATGGTAAACCAAGCTCAGAGATCAGCAAACACACAACAGTCCTCCTCCTCTCCGCAAACCCCACTCCCTTCTAACCCTGATGATGTTTGATAATGAAATGAAACATTTGCAAGAAAACTACCAAGCTCTAAGAGCACCAAGGGCCCCCACATTCCTCCTCCTCCTCTTCCTCCTCCTCCTCCTCTTCCTCCTCCTCCTCCTCCTCCTCCTCTCCTCTTCCTTCCCCTCCCTTCCTCCTCCTCTTCCTCCTCCAACTCCATTCCCTTCTAGCACTGATAATGTTAACTAATGTCTGCAAGAAGGCCACCAAGCTCAGAGAACACCAAAGATGCCACAGTCCTCCTCCTCCTCCTCCTCCTCCTCCTCCTCCTCCTTCCCGTTCCCTCCTCCTCCTCTTCCTCCTCCAACTTCATTCCCTTCTAGCACTGATAATGTTAACTAATGTCTGCAAGAAGGCCACCAAGCTCAGAGAACACCAAAGATGCCACAGTCCTCTTCCTCCTCCTCCTCCTCCTCCTCCTCCTCTTCCTTCCTCTCCCCTCCTCCTCGTCTTCCTCCTCCATCTCCATTCCCTTCTAGCACTGATAATGTTAACTAATGTCTACAAGAAGGCCACCAAGCTCAGAGAGCACCAAGGACGCCACAGTCCTCTTCCTCCTCCTCCTCCTCCTCCTCCTCCTCCTCCTCCTCCTCCTCCTCCTCTCCTCTTCCCTCCCCTCCCCTCCTCCTCCTCTTCCTCCTCCTCCTCCTCTTCCTTCCTCTCCCCTCCTCCCCCTCCTCCTCCTCTTCCTCCTTCATCTCCATTCCCTTCTAGCACTGATAGTTAACTAATGTCTACAAGAAGGCCACCAAGCTCAGAGAGCACCAAGGACCCCACAGTCCTCTTCCTCCTCCTCCTCCTCCTCCTCCTCCTCCTCCTCCTCCTCCTCCTCTCCTCTTCCTTCCCCTCCCCTCCTCCTCCTCTTCCTCCTCCTCCTCCTCTTCCTTCCTCTCCCCTCCTCCCCCTCCTCCTCCTCTTCCTCCTTCATCTCCATTCCCTTCTAGCACTGATAGTTAACTAATGTCTACAAGAAGGCCACCAAGCTCAGAGAGCACCAAGGACCCCACAGTCCTCTTCCTCCTCCTCCTCCTCCTCCTCCTCCTCCTCCTCCTCCAACTCCATTCCCTTCTAGCACTGATAATGTTAACTAATGTCTGCAAGAAGGCCACCAAGCTCAGAGAACACCAAGGACCCCACAGTTCAACCATGAGCTACCCATATTCTGTTTTATGGGTAACACATTGCTTTCCTGTGCTATCTTTCAGTGTCTCCCAAGCTGGTCAACTTCAAGCAACATAAACGTTTTCATTCGAAGCACCTATTGTCCTTTCTCTGCTTCCACCATGTGTTTCCTCCATGTTGTGTCTTCATGAGGTCTTTGTCAAAAAAGAAAAAAGAAAAAAACCCATCTCAGCCATTTTGCGGAAGCTGAGATGAAACATCTCTTTCCATGTTGAAGACCAACATCCTATCCATGCACAGTTGTGGGTTAAGACGTAGAAATCATTCTGAGATTGTGTCATTTCCCTTAGGACCATTAATTTCTTCCTTTTCTCCATTTTCTCCAATTCTCATGACTTGCATGGGCGTTGGGATAACTCCCCAGAGGACGGTAACAGGATGAAAAACACTTACGCTTCCAAACGTTGGTGCTTTAACTTAAGGATGGGAAATTTGTGTGCTCAGTAAATGACAAACAGACGCAACAAAGCATCCTCTAATTGTCAAACGGTCAGGAAGAAATTAAGTAGAATGAGAACAAACCTCTCTATTTTTTTTAATAGAACCTTTTTTGGGGAACTGAAAGTTTTGGATGAGTTTAAGGGAAGGAAATAAGGCAAAATCTACAGAAACTGTTTGGGAAAGTCAAACGCCACTTATGAATCCTTCAGAATTCAAGTCAACCGCAATGCCAACCAGCAACGGCACCAACCCCCAAGCAGCCCCCCCAACCAGCATTTCACCTCCCGAAGGCCCTCAGCTGACGTGACCTCCCCAACACAAGACCCATCCCCAGAGCCTCAGCTGGCAATGACCCACATGTGGCCCATCACAAGACCCTCGCTTGACGTGACACAGAGCTCCACATCACAAGACCTTCCAACCACACGAAACCCTTCTGAGCAGAAGAACACCGACATTCTCTAAACTCGGCTGAAGATGTTATCTTAGCTTGTGACAAAACGTTCGGGAATCAACCCACACGGTCGGAATATGAACCTCCAGATAGATAGATAGATAGATAGATAGATAGATAGATAGATAGATAGATAGATAGATAGATAGATAGATAGATAGATGGATGGATGGATGGATGGATGGATGGATGGGTGGGTGGGTGGGTGGGTGGGTGGAAGTAGAGATAGATAGATAGATAGATAGATAGATAGATAGATAGATAGATAGATAGATAGATAGATAGGACACAGACTTAGAGATAGATAGACAGACAGATAGACAGACAGATAGACAGACAGACAGACAGACAGATAGACAGAGAGTGAGAGAGAGACAAAGACAGATAGACAAACAGATAGGTAGATAGACAGAAAAACAGATATAGATAGATAGATAGATAGATATGATAGAGATAGATAGATAGAGATGATAGAGATAGATAGATAGATAGATAGATAGATAGATAGATAGATAGATAGATAGATAGATAGATAAAGAGTGAAAGACAGATAGACAAATAGAGATAGAGAAAGACAGAGAGACAGACGGACGGATGGACAGACAGACAGACAGACAGACAGACAGACAGATAGATAGATGGATGGATGGATGGATGGATGATGGATGGACGGAGAGAGAAAGAAAATTTAATCCATTTTTGTTGTGTGAATTTATATGCCTTAGGAGAAATAGTTTGGGAATCAAAAATGGGATTCCTTGCCAAAGTTTAATAAGAGGTTGTCTTTATTTCTTCAGAAAAGCTGGGCATTGCTCCCAAAGATGGTACCATTAATTAAACTAATTACAACCCCAGCTATATAATCTAGAAAAATATCCATATCTAAAAAGTGATTTATTTATTTATTTCAGATTGCAATGGCACATGAGGATTATTTTCACAGCCATGTTTTGACACGCTGAAATGGATTTGAAAGGTGAACTGTATCACAAAAGGTTGGGGAAAAAATATTTCAAGGAAACGAGGTATGCTTAGCGTTAGAGTTTTGTATATTACTGAAGAGATCTCAGTGATCTTAAATAAAGTCAGCATACACCATTCTCCAAGTGCTATGAATGGTCATGAATGATACCTATCCCTCTCAAGTGTGTGTGTGTGTGTGTGTGTGTGTGTAGGCGTGCACATACACCTTCAAGTCAGTGATAACAACAACAACAACAACAACAACAATGTTGGAAGGGATCTTGGAGGTCATCTAGTCCAACCCCCTGTTCGGGCAGGAAACCCTATACCATTTTAGACAAATGGCTGTCCAGTCTCTTCTTAAAAACTTCCAGTGTTGGGAGCATTCACCACTTCTGGAGGCAGGTTGTTCCACTGGTTAATTGTTCTAACCGTCAGGAAATTTCTCCTTAGTTCTAGGTTGCTTCTCTCCTTGATTAGTTTCCATCCGTTGCTTCTTGTCCTGGCTTCAGGTGCTTTGGAGAAGAGCTTGACTCCCTCTTCTTTGGGGCAGCCCCTGAGATATTGGAAGACTGCTATCATATCCCCCCTCGTCCTTCTCTTCATTAAACTGGACATACCCAATTCCAGCAACCGTTCTTCGTATCTTTTAGCCTGCAGACCTCTAATCATCTTTGTTGCTCTTCTCTGCACTCTTTGTAGAGTCTCAACATCTTTTTTACATCGTGGTGACCAAAATTGTATGTTGACTCCTAATGACTGCCAGGTATAGTCCCTGCAGTTTTCATGGCAAGATTTCAGACACAGTTTATCCTTGCCTATTTCCTAGGGCTGAAAAAGCACTACTGGTCCCCAAACACCCAGTTGGCTTTCATGCCCAGTGCAACTAGAACTCACTGTCTCCTGGTGGATTGACCCAAAGTCACCCAGTTGGTTTTCATGCCTATGGCAGGACTAGAACTCGCAGTCTCTTGGTGATTGGCCCAAAGTCGCCCAGTTGGCTTTCATGCCTAAGGCAGGACTAGAACTCACTGTCTCCTGATGCTTGGTCCAAAGTCATGCAGTTGCCTTTCATGCCTAAGGCAGGACTAGAATTCACCGTCACCTGGTGATTGGCCCAAAGTCGCCCAGTTGGTTTTCATGCCTAAGGCGGGACTAGAATTCACATCACCTGGCGATTGGCCCAAAGTCACCCAGTTGGCTTTCGTGCGGGGCTAGAGTTCATAGCGCCTGGTTCCTAGGCCAGCAGATTAACCAGTAAGAAGTAGAGGCACCAGATCCTGAAATCAGAGGCATGTTTGCCCCAGTAAAATTATAAAAGCTTACACTGTGAAGCTTTAGTTATTTCTAGGGGGGAATATATGGATTTTTCTCTCTCCTGATCACAACTTTCTCTTCCTCAGAAGTTTGGGCACATCTTTATAAGACTAAGAGGCTGATATTCGTCCTTTCTTCCTCTCCTCAAAACTCTGTCATTCCTCTCTGACAAGCTCTTATGTTTGTTTGTGGTTTTTTTTAAAAAAAAACAAGTTTTATTAATTTTCCAGTTTTACATCCAAATATTTAGGAAGCAGCGTGGTGATTGGGTAATCAATAATCCAATAACAAGATCTTTTGTACATGTCTCAGGTTACATCATCAAAAATTCCCTATTTCCCTTAATTACTATATCACTTTCAAGTTAGTACATTTCTAATTATTATTATTATTATTATTATTATTATTATTATTATTATTATTATTATTATTATTATTATTTATTGAATTTTTATACCGCCCTTCTCCCGAAGGACTCAGGGCGGTGAACAGGGCATATAAATAGAAATACAAAAGTTAAAAAAGATTAAATAATTGCCCAAATTAAAACAATCAAAATGTAAAACCATTAAAACCCATTAAAACCCTACGGTTTTAACACGATCAGTTAAGACATTTATCAATATATTTTTACTTATACATATCCCTGTCCTGTTTTTAAATTTTACCTAATTTCAATAACAGTGTTCCAATTTGGCCTTTAAAATCCATAATATTTAGATTTCGGGTAACCCAAATTTCCCTTATTTCATTACATAGTAGCGGTCATATATTGCTTACTTAAATACATTCTTATTTTATTTCACAAATATATTCTATTTCTCATCCTAGTACCTCATCACTTACTAATAAAGTATCCTTTATGGTCTCCTTCCAACTTCCGTCTTATTATTCAAAACTATATTCTAATAGCTAATTTTCATTTCCCTTGTAAATCTAAGTCCTAAATATTAAATCAATTAATATCTTTTAAATAGCCCATTAGCCCATTAAGTGAAGTTTTAGGCTCTTGCATTATAAATAAAAAAAATCCCATTTTTTAAAGTCTAACTCTGGCTTTCTTTTTGGTGCCAAGCAGACTTCCATACCAGCGCCTTTAAATCCTACACATGTTATTTGAATCAAGCCCTTATGTTTGACCAACAAACAAAGAATTAATCCTCTGATTTCTTTCCGTAATATGAAACAACACGCGGGGGACACATAAACAGTCTTTTGAAGAATTATGAAGCAATAACAGGAACACATTCAATTATCACAAGTCTTGAGCTATGACAGCTTTGTAAACATCCTGTGTATCATTGCCTCCTTGAAATACCCGTTATTTTCACACTGTCCAGTTCCAGCCTTATTCCCATTTTTTAAAAATATATATTTAGCCTAACGTTGAAAAAACAGTGCAATATTTAAAACAACACCCTTGTCGAATTTTCTGAATTTTTTTTTTTTGCACAAGGCAGCCACTGAAGATTCTCAGAATTTCATTTGCCTCTTACTGATCTGTAAATAAAGCCTGAACGAACACTAATATTTAACTGGCATTCGATTCATTTATTTTATAAACATAATAGCCCTCCAACATGGGATGGGCCGGTGTGGAAAAATAACTCTTCCCAGTCCAGTCAATTCAGGAACAGATAAAACGGCATCGAGTTAGAATGCAGAATAATAAAGTTGGAAGGGACCTCGGAGGTCTTCTAGTCCAACCCCCTGCTCAAATAGGAGACCGTATAATCATTGCAGACGAGTGGCTGTCTAGTCTCTTCTGAAAAGCCTCCAGTGATGGAGCGCCCACAACGTCTGGTGGCAAGCTGTTCCACTGGTTCTCACAGTTAGGAAATTTCTCCTTAGTTCTAGGCTGGTTCTCTCCTTGATGAGTTTCCATCCATTGCTTCTCATCCGGCCTTCAGGTGCTTTGAGGAATAGCTCGACCTCCTTTTCTTTGTGGTAGTCCCTGAGATATTGGAAGACTGCTATCATGTCACCCCTAGACTTTCTTTTCTCTAGGTTAGCCATAAAAAATGTACGAATGCAAGTATACGAATTTCAAATTTCATTTAGGACATCCCTGCCATCTAGAAGTCTCAGCAACTTTGTCTGCCCTGTTCACAGTCATGTTCTCACCGTTTCCATTCCACATGTTGTGGGAAGTCAGCCCCTCAGGGAAGGAGATATTTAAAGGACAGAATATATTTCCCTAAAGAATTTTAAAAGCAGAAACCAACGCTGCCTTCAAGTCTCCCTCCCCCAAGCAGAAACCAGCTCTGAAGAAATGCAGATTATCTTGTCAGAAAGACTGGAATCAGGAAACTGGGATTAGGAAGAAAGATCCCTAGAATCAACACCAAAAATCTAAGAGTCATCAGCCACAGCCCCAAGGAAGCAGGATACGACCCTTGGGACATAATAGGATTAACCCACCACCATCAAGAATACCAGAAAGGCATACCCAGACTCAGGTCAGAATACATGACACAGGAAATACATAGCCTCAAACAGGAACAGGAAACAACTCCCAACAAAGGCTCCAGAGGGTATAAAACCCCACTCCCTACATGTGCTTTCTCTCTCTTTTTTTCTTCCAGAGCCATCTTCCCATCTGGCTCTCCTCTTCAATAAACTGCAACCTTCTTCATAAAGCAGTTGCCATGTTGTTTATTCCCGGCTTGGACTGAATCACGATGAAGACTTTTCCATCAACAATGTCACGGTCATCTCAGAAGAAATGCCTGAAAAACTCCCTTCCCCTGTCCAAGACAATAACTCCTAAATGTCTGGAAATGGTTACTTTTAAAGCCATCCAAGATAATGGCCATCAACACACCAGCAGAGGGTTGGACTAGAAGACCTCCGAGGTCTCTCTTGACTCTGTTATTCTGTCATGGTATAGGGCAGGGGTCTTCAAACCTGGCCCTTTTATGATTTGCACACTTCAACTCCCAGAATTCCTCAGCCAGCATGTCTGGCTGAGGAATTCTGGGAGTTGAAGTCCACAAGTCATAAAAGGGCCAAGTTGGAAGACCCCTGGTATAGGGTCTCCTGCTTGAGCAGGGGGCTGGACTAGAAGGCCTCCAAGGTCCCTTCCAACTTCTGCATGTCTTTCATTCTGTGACACCTTGCGGCGATGAAGTGTATATATATAAACTGGGTCGTGAGCAATCAGCAGTTGCTTTCAATGGGTGCTGTTTCTGTTGTTGTTTTTTAAAAAATGGGTTTTGATTATATGGTGGGGTGTGGTTCTTTTTTTAATCCGTTGTAAGTAAGCCACTTGGAGTCAACCACACACGAGTCGGGCAGCTGTATACCTTTGTTTAAGGTAAAGGTAAAGGTTCCCCCGCACATGCGTGCTAGTCGTTTCCAACTCTAGGGGCCGGTGCTCATCTCTGTTTCAAAGCCGAAGAGCCAGCGCTTGTCCGAGGACGTCTCCGTGGTCATGTGGCCGGCATGACTAGACGCCAAAGGCGCACGGAACGCTGTTCCCTTCCCACCGGAGTGGTCCCTATTTTTCTACTTGCATTTTTACGTGCTTTCGAACTGCTAGGTTGGCAGAAGCTGGGATGAGTAACAGGCGCTCAGTCTGTTACGTGGCACTTGGGATTCGACCCACCAAACTGCCGACTTTCTGATCGAAAAGCTCAGCGTCCTAACCCACTGAGCCACCGCGTCCCCGACATACCTTTGGTTAGTAAATAATGAAATAATAAAAGTCGCCGGAGGGAAAGTGCTGTATGAAAGGCCGAGGAAAGTACAGCTGGTTTGATTGTGTAAGGCAGGATATTTACAGGCGTGCTGTGGAAAACTCACACCTTCATTAGGAGCCAGGCCATCACGCTCCACCAGAGTGCACTCAACATTTCTGCTCCCTTAAAATCCCTTTCATGCCAACTCCGTTTCATTCCGCTGAACGAGGAGGAATTATTGAGGGAAAACGGCACGCTTCTGGCAACTCACAAGTTTTGGGAGGGGAGTGCTTTATGCTTGGAGGGGGGGAGGGAAACAACAACCTCAGCCATCCCAAGTCACTTGTCAAGTTGCTTTCTGCTCAGCCACGGTGGGGACAGGACGTACAAAACCCCACGTACAAAACGGTCAAGAAGGTGAAATCTGCTTTTAGCTCAAAGAGAAGGGTGCAAGATCAGCTCGCCTTGTGTGAAAGGGAAAAATCAATCAGTGGCAGTCATTTTACAACGGCTAAAACGGATGATAATAATAATAATAATAATAATAATAATAATAATAATAATAATAATAATAATAATAATAATAATAATAATAATAATATAAAGTTGGAAGGGACCTTGGAGGTCATCTAGTCCAACCCCCTGCTCAGGCAGGAAACCCTATACCATTTCAGGCAAATGGCTGTCCAGTCTCTTCTTAAAAACCTCCAGTGTTGGAGCATTCACCACCTCTGGAGGCAGGTTGTTCCACTGGTGAATTGTTCTAACTGTCAGGAAGTTTCTCCTTAATAACCATAATGATAATAGCAATGATAATAATGATAACAACAACAACAACAACAACAACAACAACAACAACAACAACAACAATAATAATAATAATAATAATAATAATAATAATAATAATAATAATAATAATATTGAAAGGAATCTTGGAGGTCACCTAGTCCAACCCACTGCTCAGGCAGAAAACCCTATACCAGGGGTCGGCAACCTCGGCTCTTTTATGACTCGTGGACTTCAACTCCCAGAATTCCTGAGCCAGCATGGCTCAGCTTGGAAGCCTCTCCCTTTCCCCTCAGCATGGCTGGCTCAGGAATTCTGGGAGTTGAAGTCCACGAGTCATAAAAGAGCCGAGGTTGCCGACCCCTGCCCTATACCATTTCAGACAAATGGCTGTCTGGTCTCTTCTTAAAAAAAAAAATTGTTGTTCTAGTTCAGGCGCTACATTGTGTCTGACACCTGGAATACTCCTGCATCTAGTTTACAAAAACAATGTTGAGACTTTGGAAAGACTGGGCAGAGAAGAGCAACGAAGTTGATTAAAGGCCTGGAAATGAAAACGTATGAAGGACGGTTGCAGGATTTGGGTATGGCCAGTCTAGAGAAAGGAATGACTGGGTGGGGGTGGGGGTGTGACTTGATAGCAGCATTCCAATATTTGAGGGGCTGCCACGAAGAAGAGGGGGGGCCGTCAACTTATTCTCCAAAGCGCCTGAAAGCAAGAGGAGAAACAACGGATGGAAACTGATCAAGGAGAGAAGCAACCTGGAATTAAGGAGAAACTTCCTGACGGTGAGGACAATTAACCAGTGGAACGACTTGCCACCTGAAGTTGGGGGTGCTTCATCACTGGAGGTTTTTAAGAAGAGATTGGACAGCCTGAGCAGGGGGCTGGACTAGATGACCTCCAAGGTCCCTTCCAACATCATCATCATCATCATCATCATCATTATTATTATTAACCATTTGTCTGAAATGGGTCTCCTGCTTGAGCAGGCGGTTGGACTATAAGACCTCCAAGGTCCCTTAGAGCTCTATTTTGATTGATTGATTGATGATTGATTGATTGATTGTGTGAGTGACTCCTCACGAACCCATGGACCACAGCATACCAGGTCCCCTATCCTCCATTGTCTCCTGGAGTTTCTCTTGCGTAACGGTTGCGTAACAGTTGAGATCCTACATCCAAGACTGCCTCTGCCTTACTTATCACGATGCAAGAGATTAATCATATAAATCTACTTTCCAGCTCTTCTTCAATCGTTACTTCCTGACAAACTGCAACCTTTGCTGGAAGCCAAGAAGAAAAGAAATCCCAAACTTTCAGTATCGTTGTGCTTCTGATGGTCTACCTGATTGAACCTGCCAGGATAGCGTGAACGGTTATTAGCTGCCAACAATTAAATTAGCCAAGCGTGAACAAGAAATAGCAACGCAGCCGTTGTGCAGCCCAGCGGCAAATCAGGTAGGTAAGCGTGTTCTGAAAAGGACAGGATGCTAATTAATGGTGTCACAATGAATAAGACAGGCAGGGGCTGGAGGGGAGCCAGGTTGTACTTTGGGGTTTAAGGTATTAAATTGTGTCTTTTTTTCCAGCAGCTTTGTGGTCATCTGTGGGGATTTTCTCCCCATTATTGGGTCCATTTGTCACAGAAAATTGCAAGGTTGTCCAAGTATCCTAGTGGAGCCGAATACTCTTAAGGATGGAGCATATTTTAAGGATGAATTTGTAGTCATCCATATCATCATATTTAAGTAACAATAGAACAATCTGTCTATATATACCATCTATCTAGCCGTCTATCATCTATCTATCATCTATCTACCACTATAATGGTAAAGGTAAAGGTTCCCCCGCACATGTGTGCTAGTTGTTTCCAACTCTAGGGGCCGGTGCTAATCTCTGTTTCAAAGCGGAAACAGAGTGGAAACGACTAGTATGCATGTGCGGGGGAACCTTTGCCTTTACATATACATATACATATACATATACATATACATATACATATACATATACATATACATATACATATACATATACATATACATATACATATACATATACATATTGCCCTGTACATCGCCCTGAGTCCTTCGGGAGAAGGGTGGTATAAAAATATAATAAATAAAAAATATAATAAATAAATATACATATACATATATATGTGTGTTTGTGTGTGTGTGTGTGTGTATAATTATCTAAACATTACACACACATATATGTTTGTAATGCACATATAGCTGTAAGAGTTGCTTTGCAGATGGAGGTGGACAGCATATAAATTTAATACATTTATGAAATAAATAAAATAAAACATGTCTTTTATCCTGCTGCATTTTGTATGAACGTGTGAGTCCCATATTTCATTATATCCATTCATGCAATGCTTCCATCTATATTCAATCTGCTCAGAAGTAGCTAGCATCGTCAAATCATCCCTCTGCTGAATAAATGGGGCCATATTTTTAATTTTTCCAATCAGAAAGGCAAATGAGTTCGTCAAAGCACGCTTTCTCCCACAAAAATTCCTGTGAAAGGCAACGGAATCAAACTGATCCATCGGCCGGTTTCAATGATAAAGGACTAATAAGCATTCATAGGGTTAATCAAAATTACAAATTCGAATTTGTGATTGGAAAATGCACAACACGTTGGAGTGGCGAGGCGCTGGCAAGGTTCTGACTTTGGCCCAACCAGGATAGGTTGATGTGCCTAAAATCTTGTATCTTGTAGTAACAGAGCAGTTTGGGCTAGTGGTTAAGGCACCAGGCTAGAAGCGAGGAGTTCTAGTCCCACCTTAGCATGAAAGCTGGGTGACTTTGGGCCACTCAGCAGGAGATAGTGAGTTCTAGTTCCCCTTTAGACATGAAAGGCAGTTGGGTGTCCTTGGACCAATCCCCAGGAGACAGTGAGTTCTAGTTCCCCCTTAAGCATGAAAGCCGGCTGGATGACTTTGGGCCAATCACCAGGAGACAGTGAGTTCTAGTTCCCGCTTAGGCACCAATCACCAGGAGACAGTGAGTTCTAGTTCAGCCTTAGGCATGAAAGCCAGCTGGGTGATCTTGAGCTAATCACCAGGAGACAGTGAGTTCTAGTTCCCCTTTAGGCATGAAAGCCTACTGGATGACTTTGGGCCAATCACCAGGAGACAGTGAGTTGTAGCTCAGCCTTAGGCATGAAGAGCAGCTGGGTGACTCTGGGCCAGTCATTCTGTCTTTGCCCAACCCAATTCACAGGTTGTTATATGGGGAAAATATCAACTGTCTTGAGTTACGTGTAAAAACAATAAAGGCAGTCTGCGAACGAACAAACAAACGAACGAAAAAATAGAAAGGAACTACACAATAATAATATTGGAACTAATTGGAGTGTTCCATCTTGCTAGAGGGATTTTAAACACATGCTCAGTTTCCCCTTGCAAATCCATTCGCAAAGCAGAGGAGTTTTCTGCCAAAAATAATCTTCCATAAATGCAACCAGGTTTGGTTGATTTGGGGGGGAGGGGGTGGTTCAGTACCAATCATATGTATATTTTTCCTCTGCAGTTATGATTCTAATTCATTTATCCGAAAAATACTGTGATTGGCTTACTTTATCACCTCGTGCGTCTTTGGCTTATCTTCATCCTTAGCCATTTTTCTTTCATCTTCTTTAAAAAAAAAATCACTCTCAAGCTCATCCAGATCTTGTTGAATTGGCTTCAAGGCTTGTATCCGAGCCAGATTCTCTTTTAACAAATTATTAGAAAAATCCCACCTGCCCCCTGCCATCTTTCCTGGCGCGGCAGATGAAGTAATAGGAATTAATTTAGCTGTTGAGCATTTGGGTTTGGCTGCCATGCCAATAATTTGTCGCATTGTTGTATTCGTGTTTGTAAAAACAAAGGAATATACAGAAAAATATTTTCTAATTGTCCAGTGATCTCTTGTCTGAGACTGTATAGGACCTATAGTATAGGTTCTCCTGCTTGAGCAGGGGGCTGGACTAGAAGACCTCCAAGGTCCCATCCTACTCTACTCTACTCTACTCTACTCTACTCTACTCTACTCTACTCTACTCTACTCTACTCTGTTCTGTTCTGTTCTGTTCTGTTCTGTCCTGTCCTGTTCTATTTGTTATATTATCTATTCTATTCTATTCTATTCTATTCTATTCTATTCTATTCTATTCTATTCTATTCTATTCTATTCTATTCTATTCTATTCTATTCTATTCTATTCTATTCTATTCATTATTTTATCTATTCTATTCATTATTCTATTCTATTCTATTCATTATTCTATTCTATTCTATTCTATTCTATTCATTATTTTATCTATTCTATTTATTATTTTATCTATTCTATTCATTATTTTATCTATTCTATTCTATTCTATTCTATTCTATTCTATTCTATTCTATTCTATTCATTATTTTATCTATTCTATTCATTATTTTATCTATTCTATTCATTATTTTATCTATTCTATTCTATTCTATTCTATTCTATTCTATTCTATTCATTATTTTATCTATTCTATTCATTATTTTATCTATTCTATTCTATTCTATTCTATTCTATTCTATTCTATTCTATTCTATTCTATTCTATTCTATTCTATTCATTATTTTATCTATTCTATTCTATTCTATTCTATTCTATTCGTTAATTTATCTATTCTATTCTATTCATTATTTCATCTATTCTATTCTATTCTATTCTATTCTATTCTATTCTATTCTATTCTATTCTATTCTATTCTATTCTATTCTATTCTATTCTATTCTATTCCATTCCACTCCACTCCACTCTCAATTTGCTATTCTATTCTATTCTATTCTATTCTATTCTATTATTCTATTCTATTCTATTCTATTCTATTCTATTCTATTCTATTCTATTCTATTCTATTCTATTCTATTCTATTCTATTCTATTCTATTCTATTCTATTCCATTCAATTCCTTGTAATTCTATTCTATTCTATTCTATTCTATTCTATTCTATTCTATTCTATTCTATTCTATTCTATTCTATTCTATTCTATTCTATTCCTATTCTATTCTATTCTATTCCTATTCTATTCTATTCTATTCTATTCTATTCTGTTCTATTCTATTCTATTCTAAAGGTCTTTATCCACAGAATCTGGTTAATATAAGAGATTAAATATCCTTTAATCAGCAAAGAACTAAGAGACGGGCTTGCAACCCATTGCAAGCTTCATTGACTGAAAATATTCTCAGAGGCACACCTTATTCTACCTGCAAAATAAGTAATTTTTAGAAGCTAGCTGCAGATAGCGGGTGATGCTGCAAACAGATCTTCATTACTTTGGGTAGAAGTTAATCATCAGCTTATACAGTAATGTTACTAGATCTTGGCTGTTGCAGGCAATTGACTTCATCAGCTGTGGGGCGACTACATATAATTACGGATAATAGGGTTGATCAGAGAGTGGATGATTTAGGCGCCCTGACAACTGCTGCTAAAGTCTCTAAAAAAAAGATCCTTGTTTGTGAAATAACACCACCCTCCCTTTGAATTTGACTCGATGTTGTTTTCTTGCAAAGGAGAAATAATTTCCCTATTTTCTTCTCCCGGGCATTTTTGAGATGGTATTTTTTCCAACTGAGTTCAAAGCTATGTGATTTTGCAGTGGTTTACCACCTAACCATTAGCCAGCTCTAATTCCACTTAGCCAAAGATGGTTAGGCGATGCAGA
This sequence comes from Vipera ursinii, assembly GCF_947247035.1. NCBI lineage: Eukaryota > Metazoa > Chordata > Lepidosauria > Squamata > Viperidae > Vipera > Vipera ursinii. The sequence continues at coordinate 73,926,577 of NC_139521.1, forward strand.
AAGCAAGGAAGATTACCTTGATGGAGATATGCAAGGCTAAAACTTTATTTTTTTAAAGGCTACAACTGCTAGATAACATTTAGAAGTGGATCAGAGAGACACTTCCCTGCATTATAAGTAGGAGGAGAAGGAACAAAATTATCGGACTTGTAAGATTCTTTTATTGTAGGCAAGCTATAAAAGTAGCCTTAGTTTTCCCCTGGAGTTTATTTTTTTTAAGTCTGGTTTTGATAGAATAGAATATTGGTAGCTCAGGTTCTTGGTGGTCTCTGAGCTGGGTGGTTTTCTTGCAGACGTTTCATGACCCAACAAGGTAACAGTATCTGTGTAACCGTTCTTCGTAGGTTTTAGCCTCCGTCCCCCCCCCCAAATCGTTGCTCTTCTCTGTACTCTTTCTACAGTCTCAACATTTTTTTTGCTGGCTGAGGAATTGAAGTTGAAGTCCACAAGTGCTGGCTAAGGAATTCTGGGAGCTGAAGTCCACAAGTATTTGCTGAGGAATTGAAGTTGAACTCCATGAGTGCTGCTGAGGAATTCTGGGAGCTGAAGTCCACGAGTGCTGCTGAGGAATTGAAGTTGAAATCCACGAGTGCTGCTGAGGAATTCTGGGAGCTGAAGTCCACGAGTGCTGCTGAGGAATTCTGGGAGCTGAAGTCCACGAGTGCTGCTGAGGAATTGAAGTTGAAGTTCACAAGTGCTGGCTGAGGAATTCTGGGAGTTGAAGTCCAAGAAAAAAGAAAGAAAGAAAGAAAGAAAGAAAGAAAGAAAGAAAGAAAGAAAGAAAGAAAGAAAGAAAGAAAGAAAGAAAAAAGAAAGAAAGAACATAATGTCACTATCTTTTCAGCCACAATACAAGTGTTCGGTCATTATAAAAAAAATATCACCTGCTATGTGTCCTGGCACAAAAGTTGGGGCACATCTTTGCCTTTAAAAAAGTAACAAAGCAAGATTAAAAGCTAGAAAGGTTTCCTGCCATTGTGTTAAAATTAATCTATTAATCTCGGTCACAGTTTTGTTCCATACAGCATCAACCTTGCGAACTCTAAAGCTTCCTCCTTCCGTTACGTATTCAAGGTGGACAGTGATTAATATTTATGTGTTACTTATAGGTAAGGGTGTAGATCTATACATACATATGTTGTATATAGTATGTTTTAAATCTGTGTTATGTACGCGTTCACTTGAGAGCAAGCAACTAAATTTCATTTTTAATGTGTGCCATTGTGCCCACAATGATAATAAAGGCTATCCTAATCTAATCTAATCTAATCTAATCTAATCTAATCTAATCTAATCTAATCTAATCTAATCTAATCTAATCTAATCTAATCTAATCTAATCTAATCTGTCCCAGCCTATGTGAGTCCTTGTTTTACTCACAAGGGGAACCCCCTCTTCCAAGAAACAGGCAGGAACCGCAAGAAAAAAACAACCCCTTTTTATTCTCACAGACCTGAGTCGGTGTCCAAGGCAAACAAACACAGTTCACAGAAACTCGATCCTCAACATGAACGGCTGCCTTTGGCAACCAGCACCTCCCACACCTCCCCTTTTATAATTCAGCCAAGGCGTGGCTTCCTAATGCCTTCTCCTTTGCCTTGGAGCCGCCCCATTGCATCCCTCTGTCCTACTCGCTTCTCTTGCTGGCGCTTTCGTGCATCCTGGACTTGTCCCAACTGTTCCTCATCGCTGTCGAACTCAGGCTCCCAACACAGCTGTGTCTCAGCCTGAGTGCGAGTAGAGGGGCCGGGCTCCTCATCTGACTACAAGTCTTGGAGCTCCTCAGAGCCTTCCTCTGACTCTGATGTCACTCCAGCCCCCTCCTCCTCCTCCTCTGAGTCCTCAGACTCAGCTGCCGGAACCACTGGCTGGCGAGGAATCATAACATAATCTAATGTAATCTAATGTAATGTAATCTCATCTCATCTCATCTATGAATCTAAATGGAAGGTTTCTGACGGGGCGATAAATCTTTCCATTTACACACAGTTCATGCAAGCAACAGTTTTAAAGTTGGCGAGGGCTAAGTCATTTTTAAAAGTTCCAAGTGGTTAATGCGGCCTGCCACTCTGGAGCTTTGCGTAAGAATGCTGAAATTGACACCTGTTGGGGAAAGTTAATTTATGCTTTGTAATCGGAGGAGAAAGAAGAGAACATAATTGACGTTTATTTATGGGAGAGAAATTTAGTCCAGCGGCTTCAAGAATCTGGCATTGGCCCTGCTTGTCATAAACGTCGTGATTTTTCTTCCTGCAATCTTGAGCAAAATCGTGATTTTTTTTTAGAAAGGACCATGCAATGCTCAGAAGAATGAGCACAGAATACGGGGGGCGAGGGTGTTTCCTCGATTTACGTCCACAATGGAGCCCAATGTTTCTCTTGCTAAGCGAAATGATTATTTAGGGAATTTTGCCCCATTTTACATTACATTACATCATAAGTCACTTTTTTCAGTGCCATCGTAACTTCAATCGGTCACTAAAAGGAAGGTTGTAAGTCAAGGACTCGCTATATAGAGCAACACTGGAATCTTTTAAAAAGAGGTTAATTCAAACCTCTTGTCTGAGATGGTATAGGTTATCTTGCTTGAGCAGGGGGCTGGACTAGAAGATCTCCAAGATCCCTTCCAGCTCTATTCTATTCTATTCTATTCTATTCTATTCTATTCTATTCTATTCTATTCTATTCTATTCTATTCTATTCTATTCTATTCTATTCTAGTCTAGTCTAGTCTAGTCTATTCTATTCTATTCTAGTCTAGTCTAGTCTAGACTAGTCTATTCTATTCTAGTCTATTCTATTCTATTCTATTCTAGTCTAGTCTAGTCTAGTCTAGTCTAGTCTAGTCTAGTCTAGTCTGATCTATTCTATTCTATTCTATTCTATTCTATTCTATTAAATTCTAGTCTAGTCTAGTCTAGTCTAGTCTAGTCTAGTCTAGTCTAGTCTAGTCTAGTCTAGTCTAGTCTAGTCTAGTCTTATTCTTTCCCATTCTCTATTCTATCCTATTCAAACTGCCTTCGTTGCTTTTGTATAAATATATTTATTAAATTTCCAACTCAAACATTACAATACAAACTAACATAAATGGTTTGTGTGTGGGGGGGGGGGGAGAAATAGCAAAAGAATTTTTAAAAGAATACAACAAGCAAATTTATAACAAAGATGACTTCCGACTTTCTTTTAGCCTGGAGTTAATGACAGTTCAACAGCTCCTCTCTAAATTTAAGTAAATAATGGCAATAGTTCCAAAGTCATGTTAGAAACTACGTATTTCTTCACAGAAAAAGTAGCAGAAGCTTGGAGCCAACTTCCAGTTGATGTAGTGGGTCAGTCAGCATGCAATTGAGTTTAAACATGCTTGGGAATAAACGTATGTCCATCATCCGGCTAAACTAATAAATGACGAAATAATAAAAGAAATAAAAATTAATTAATTAAAAAGCAAACATAAATGTACAAACTAAAAGGGGAGACTTGATAGATGACTGCAGGTGTTTTTTTCTTCCTGACCTTCAGTTTTCTTCATTTCATAAAATGTCCTTCTCCTAATTTTAATCTAATAAAGAATAAATAGCTGAATGTAAATAACCTGATATTAAATCCCCTCTTCAGTGCTCACTGTGTTAAGAGAAGGGGGGAGGGGTTCCCCTCCATCAATGGCCCAGGATATGGTAGGACCCACCTGGGGAAAATCGGTAAAGACTGTTTAAAGTGATTAATTGGATAGTCTTGAATGAATCTATCTATCTATCTATCTATCTATCTATCTATCTATCTATCTATCTATCTATCTATCTATCTACCTACCTACCTACCTACCTACCTACCTACCTACCTACCTACCTACCTATCTATCTATCTATCTATCTATCTATCTATCTATCTATCTATCTATCTATCTATCTATCTATCTATCTATCTACCTACCTACCTACCTATCTATCTATCTATCTATCTATCTATCTATCTATCTAAGGGACGCGGTGGCTCAGTGGGTTAGGACGCTGAGCTTGTCGATCAGAAGGTCGGCAGTTTGGCGGGTCGAATCCGTTTCATCTCCGTTTCAAAGCCGAAGAGCCAGCACTTGTCCGAGGATGTCTCCGTGGTCATATGGCCGGCATGACTAGACGCCAAAGGCGCATGGAATGCTGTTACCTTCCCACCGTAGTGGTCCCTATTTTTCTACTTGCATTTTTACGTGCTTTCGAACTGCTAGGTTGGCAGAAGCTGGGACGAGTAACAGGCACTCACTCTGCTACGCGGCACTCGAGATTCGACCCGGGTTTTTTTTTACTATAAATTTCTGTATCCTGTTTCTTTTGTTTTTTTTCTTTTTCTGTCCTTAGAAGCAATTAAAGGCAATTATTTTACAATGTCAATCAACTGGATAAACCATTACTTAAACTGAGGTGAGCGACCTCCATTTCACAAAAATCACTATTTGTTGTGATTCAGGGTCAGCCTGTGGGTTCGGCAGTTGGGTCGGACGACTCAGAGGAGGAGGGGGGTGTTGAAGAGCTTGCTGAGGGGGTTGGAGAGCTTGCTGATGAGAGCCCTCAGCCAGGCCCCTCCCACCTGGTCACGACGGAGACCCAGCTGTGTGAGCCTGACAGCGTGGATGAAGATGACCCACAGCTGGCCCTGTTCAAGGACGCCTGACGCAGGAGGCAGTCAATCAGGAGTAAACAGAGGAAGGCAATGGGGCACCTTGGAAGGAGGCAGAGAGAAGCCACGCCCTGAACTGTTTAAAAGGGGAATGCTTTTAACCAGTGGGAGGGCTGGTTTGCTGAAGGCAACCACTTGAATAGTTCCTGTTTCATAGCTCCTGTTTCATGGTTGGTGTCTTGTTTTGCTCTGTTTTATGTTAATAAATTTGGCAGGCTTTATTCCAGCCTCTTGCCGTTTGTAAAGGGGTTGTCCCTGCTTTTTCTGCAGGGCCGGAAGCAGGCTGGTACAGAACACTATTTTAAGGTTTTGTGTAGCTATCTTTCTCTCTTTACTCTCTTCAGAATTAGACTGATTTAGGACTAAAGTTCACCTGAGTTTTATATGAGTTTTACTGAACGTACACATTTCAAACTTGTCAGAAGAATGCCACTGAAATCCAATTTTTTCAAACTATTTTGGAATACTGTTGGCAAACCGGTGCAGATAGAAGAAACAAAAATTTCAGTTCACAAAATGTCTCGTTCACTTATAAATCAAGACTGTAAGTGAGTTGATTTTGGCAAAAATTCTGCTTTTATATTGTGCTGTCTCGTTGCGAAAAGCTTAGTCACTGAGACATATAGAAAAACAGCGTCTGTGGAGATTCTCTAAAATTAAGATCATGGTTGTCCCAAAGGTGTTTTTTTTTTTCAAAAGGCAGCTGGACTTTGCTTTTCCTTGAAGACATTTCGCTTCTCATCCAAGAAGCTTCTTCAGTTCCTTCCATCCATCTTGACTTTTTATTGACCCCGCTTCCCTCAGAAAATATCTGCGCCTCCAGTTTTGCCTCCCGCTCCTACAAAAAAAGACGCTGAGACTTTGGGAAAAGTGCAGAGAAGTGCAACTAAGATGATTAAGGGCCTGGAGATTAAAACATACGAAGAACAGTTGTAGGAATTGGGTATGTCTAGTTCAATGAAAAGAGGGACTAGGGATGACATGATAGCGGTCTTCCAATATTTGAGGGGCTGCCACAAAGAAGAGGGGGTCAACCTACGTATTCTCCAGAACACCTGAAGGCAGGACAAGAAACAATGGATGGAAACTGATCAAGGAGAGAAGCAACCTGGACTTAAGGAGAAACTTTCTAAGAGCGAGGACAATTAACCAGTGGAACAACTTGCCTTCAGAAGTTGCGGGTGCTCCATCACTGGAGGCTTTCAAGAAGAGACAGGACAACCCTTTGTGTGAAAAGAGTATAGAGGTCTTCTGCTTGAGCAGAGGGTTGGATTAGAAGACCTCCAGAGTCCCTTCCAACTCTATTATTTTATGTTCTATGCTGCCATCTTCAATGTGGCTGACCATTACACCCTTGGTGGAGCAGTGGGCTAATGCCTCCTTAAGTAACACCAGCTGCCTGCAATTAGTGCAGGTTCGAGTCCCACCAGGCTCAAGGTTGACTCAGCCTTCCATCCTTCCAAGGTAGGTAAAATGAGGACCCAGATTGTTGGGGGCAATAAGCTGACTTTGTAATAATGCTGCTTGGGGGGGGAGCGAAAGTCCTAATAAGCAGGCATATACATAGAATGAAGGCTATTGCTAAGCACATTGATTTGTGCTTTAGATTGTAAGCTGCCCTGAGTCTTCAGAGAAGGGCGGGATATAAATGGGATTTAAAAAAAAGAATACTCGTTGAGTACGGTTTGCCAGCCAACTATAGAACCATCTGGTGGTAATGTCTATTCTTCTCTATATTATCTCTATATATATGGAGAGAGAGAGAGAGAGAGAGAGAGAGAGAGAGAGAGAGAGAGAGAGAGAGAGAATATACGATAGATAGATAGATATAGATAAATATAGATAGATCTATAGATCTGTCTATCTATCTATCTATCTATCTATCTATCTATCTATCTATCTATCTATCTATCTATCTATCTATCTATCTATCTATCTATGCTGGCTCAGGAATTCTGGGAGTTGAAGTCCACAAGTCATAAAAGTGCCAAGGTTGCCTACCCCTGCCCTAGGGCTAGGCTGCTTTATGACTCGTGGACTTCCAGAATTCCTGAGCCAGCCATGCTGAGGGGAAAGGGTAGAGGTTTCAAAGCTGAGCCATGCTGGCTCAGGAATTCTGGGAGTTGAAGTCCACTCCTCAAAGAGCCTTGGTGGAGCAGTGGGCTAATGCCCCCTTAAGTAACACCAGCTGCCTGCAATTAGTGCAGGTTCGAGTCCCACCAGGCTCAAGGTTGACTCAGCCTTCCATCCTTCCGAGGTGGGTAAAATGAGGACCCAGATTGTTGGGGGCAATTAAGCTGACTTTGTAATAATGCCGCTTGGGGGTGTGTGAAAGCCCTAATAAGCAGGCATATACATAGAACGAAGGCTATTGCTAAGCACATTGATTTGTGCTTTAAATTGTAAGCCGCCCTGAGTCTTCGGAGAAGGGCAGGATATAAATGGGATTTTTTAAAAAAGAAATTACTTGGGAGAAAAAATTCTGTCTTTCTCCAAGAGATTTATTTATTTATCTCCTCAAAAGTCTGTTCAAAGAGCTTCATCTCCCAAAGCCTCTTTGTGTGCTGATGTTTTCACTGAACCTTCTTCTTCTTTTTTTTTTTTGTACTTCTGCATATTCCATCTGCTTAACTCTGCCAGGCTGTTTATCGTGCCCTGCTTAAAATAGCAGACGCCAACCTGCTAAATCATTCAATCTGCACGCCAAACACATTTTGGCCCCCCCTTTACCTTCATCAGATCTGCTCTAATGACTCATGCCTCAATTATCATACATATGGAAAGACTCATCCTAGAACGGGGAAATGTTTTCCAAAGGCATCCTCCGATTTTCCTGAAAAAATTGCAGCTCACGCCCGTAAGACCCTGCAACAGCATTATAAAAAATGCCCGGCGGATTAACCACACGGTTACCTTCCATAAAAACTAATCTGACTGTCTTCCCTTTTCTATGCGCTCGGTATATGAGTCCATAAATCCAGAAGGCGATGAACAATTTTAGCCCTGTTGCCTTATGGCAATTGTCGTAGAAGCATTATGAACTTGCCTGGTTAATTATAGCCATTATCAAGGGTTATTGCTGCAAGGGCTATTACCGCCAAACCGCAAAAAAAAAGTTTAAAAAAAATCTTGCATTTCTCCATATGTTCCGTTGTGCTTTTCTGATGTAATGTTATAGCTCTGTTCATAACCCAGTATGGTAACGGGAAGGAAACACAATGAAAAATCCTGTAAATCCTGCCATTATTGCTATTCCTGGATAGGGTTTAGGAAAAGATTCCTGCTAGAAAATTTCTAGCGTGAGCTGATTGACAAGAAGCATGGAGATCATCTAGTCCCACTGCTTGCCCAAGGCAAGAATAAGAGTTGGAAGGGACCTTGGTGGTCTTCTAAAAAGGTAAAGGTAAAGGTTCCCCCGCACATGCGTGCTAGTCGTTTCCAACTCTAGGGGCCGGTGCTCATCTCCGTTTGAAAGCCGAAGAGCCAGCGCTTGTCCGAGGACGTCTCCGTGGTCATGTGGCCGGCATGACTAGACGCCAAAGGCGCACGGAACGCTGTTACCTTCCCACCGTAGTGGCCCCTATTTTTCTACTTGCATTTGTTACGTGCTTTCGAACTGCTAGGTTGGCAGAAGCTGGGACGAGTAACAGGCGCTCACTCTGATACGCGGCACTCGGGATTCGACCCGCCAAACTGCCGACCTTCCGATCGACAAGTTCAGCGTCCTAACCCACTGAGCCACCGCGTCCCTTCGGTGGTCTTCTATCCCAGGGCTTTTCAACCTTTTCACCCATTGCACCACTTTTAGGATATGGCAACATCCGAGTACCACCGGTCGCCTAGCAAGGGGTCAAAAACCTGATGACCAAAAAAAGAAAGAAAGAAAGAAAGAAAAAAAGTGATGAAGTACAGATAGTCCCCGACTTACAACAGTTCGCTTAGTCACTGTTCGAAGTTACAATGGCACTGAAAAAGTGCCCTCCAAGCCACAGCCGAGCAAGACACCTGCCTGCCCGCCTGACGGCGCTCTTCCTCCTGTCCGAAGTTTTCATTGTTGTGAGACTTTCTGTTGAGGATTGGCAGCGGGGGTGGGGTGGGGGGTGTTTGTTTTTTATTCTCCCCCCTGCCATCTGCTGGGTGGTTGCAGCTGGTTTTGGTCACTTCACATGACCCTGGGACACTGTGACCGTCATAAATATGAATCGGTTGCCAAGCATCTGAATGTAAATCACAAGACCCTGGAGATGCTGCAACATTCCAGCTGATCGGCGCTTCTTCTGGGTTCAGCAGAAGCGCCGGGATCAGCACCGAGCTCCAGCTGGATCCTGGCACTGATCCTGGCGCTTCTGCTGAGCCCTGACCGCCCTGCAGCTCCAGCCGTCTCTCGCTCAGGCTTGTGCGGTGCTGCCACCGGTTCAGCTCATTCCCCTCCCCCGCTACCACTTCTCTAGAATGGTTGCATACCACCTAGCAGGTGCCAATGTACCACAGGTGGTACCCGTACCACTGTTTGAAAAGCCTTGTTCTAGCCCAACCTGCTAACATCGGATGTTCTTGCTTTGACAACAGATGAAAATGCAGCCATTTTCTCTATTCCCTTTTTCTTACTATTAGAATTAGTTGGTACAGGGAGGGGAGGACTGGGATGCAAGCTCAGTTAGCCATAATAATAACTCTGATGTGGGAACCCAAGGACAAACTGGGTCCAGAGCTGATAACGTTTTGGCGGGCTGGAGAGCTGGGGAGAAAGCCCGCGCTTTTAAGCTCATTGAGGAATGTGATTTATGATGGTTTATTGCAGGAGGGAATTGTACTTTGTTACTTTGTGCCCAGGAGAGGGGAATTTAGTTTTGGGGTTCAGCTATGTAGTGCCGATACTTCGTTTCCCGAATAAAAGACTCTTTAAGGTAAACAACACCTCGAAGTTCTTCTGAAGGGTTTCATCTGTCGGAACCATGATGTTAACCCCAAAACTACACTTTTTGCCCATCCATCCTGGGGTCCCGAGCTCCAGTCGCTGTCCCTAAAGTCAAGGGATAGACTGACAAAGATTCGGGGAAGATCTCAACATGGAAAAAGAAGGGGCACCTGAGACCAGCACCCCGGCCATGACTGCCGCCTCAGAGGAGGGAACGCAGGCAGCGCGCCGGTGGAGAAGGACTCTTTTCAGGCCTCACAAATGGGGGCAAGGCCCAAGCCGTGAGGACAGATGGTCTGGTTGTTGGACTGAACCCTATCCAGTGGAGACTCCAGACACCTTGAGGCAGTTCTGCCACATTTGCGCGCTTCGAAGGCAGATGAGGCCGAGCTGCAAGGGGAGGCTTCTCGTAAGTCCCGTCCCACGGACCGATGGAGAGCCATGAAATTGACTACTGCTGAGGACTCTGGAGAGTGGAAGTACCTGTTCTGTCCCAGCCTACGTATGTCTTTGTTACTTTACAAAGACAACCCCTCTTTTAACGGCAGACTGGAAAAATAAACCCTTTTTTATTTGAGTTACAGACCTGATAATTGTCCCAGAAAAACAAAAGCAACAGAACACTTTTCCAAAGGAGATCTTGTCCAAAAGCAAAATGGAGCATGAGTCAAACAGGAAATAACTCACGGGCAAAATAAACAGACCATGATCTCTCGACACTGAAGTTCTTTGCAAACGGTTGCCTCCAGCCACCAGCCCTGCCTGCACATTCCCTTTTTGTTATGCAGCCCCCAAGGCGTGGCTTCTCATGGCTTTCTCCTTCTCCCCTGGAGTCACCCCACTGCCTCCCTCAGTCCTACTCATGTGACCTGTCTGCATTTATGAGCGTCTCTGAGGTCTTCCAGCTGTGCTTCCTCCGAGTCCGACTCAGCTTCCCAGCACAGCTGGCTCTCAGATTGATCACAAGTGGAAGGACCAGCCTCTTCATTAGTTTGTTAGTCCTGCAGCTCATCAGAGCCTTCCTCTGACTCTGATGGCTCTCCAGGCCCCTCCTCCTCCTCCTCTGATTCCCCAGACTCAGCTGCCGGGATCACAGTCTGGCATGGAATCACAACAGTACCTGTCCGCAGTCCGTAGTCAATCAGTGGAGAAGTTGGTGGAGAGATTTGAGGGGCTAGAGATGAGAAGTGGGGAGCAACCCTCCCATTCTCCATACGTGAGTGATCATGATGATCAATGGGGCAGATGCCAACTCGTGATGAGGGGAAGCCCCAGTCTCACTTGCGCGGGACAAGCGGCTTCCCCATCCACAAATCCACCTCCATTAACCTCCAGCCCCGCAGGGAGGGACAGCACCAGCTGCCCCTCCGGAAGCCCTGAATGCCGCCGGCGAGACAAGAGCCTGAGCTGCCACCGGGACAGCTGAAGCCCAGACTGACACGACTACCGGCCACCCAGCCCGAGGCCTCTACAGCAATGGGTGATGGCACAGCCTCCACAGCCGGGAGGCCAACAGTTCTTTTGAAGAGTTTCATCTGTTGGAACCATGGCAGGTGAGTTCTAGAACTGCTGCAGGCATGAAAGCAACTGAGTAACTTTGGACCGATCACCAGGAGATGGTGAGTTCTAGTCCACCTTAGGCATAAAAGCCGATTGGGTGATCCTGGGCCAATCACCAGGAGACGGTGAGTTCTAGTCCACCTTAGGAACAAAAGCCGACTGGGTGACCCTGGGCCAATCACCAGGAGACAGTGAGTTCTAGTCCCGCTTAGGCATAAAAGCCAACTGGGTGACCCTGGGCCAATCACCAGGAGACTGTGAGTTCTAGTCCACCTTAGGCACAAAAGCTGACTGGGTGACCCTGGGCCAATCACCAGGAGACGGTGAGTTCTAGTCCTGCCACAAAGCCACAGACTCATGGTTTGCAATGATGACCTTGGGAGACAGAATGAAGAGCGGCAGTCTGGACAACTGGCACCTAAAAGTTATCTCTGTCCATGGAAGGAGTGAAGCTGAGGAAAATGGTTCACAGCAGAGCCTCCTTCATTTTCCGGAGAGTAAAATATCGAGGCGTGGAGAAAGACTTTCAGTCACGGCATGACCTTTGTCCTTTAACCCCCTTCCACACAATCTGTGGGTCCTGTGACGTCCCTCCCAGGGCAGCCATATTGCAAGTTTGCCTGTAGCAAATTCCCAATTTACGGATTGGTAGGTTCCAAAGATTTTCTGCTTTGAAGATAGGAAAGTAAGCGAGTGGGCGTCTAAAGTGCTGGTTAGCTACGGTGTTCTCAGGGGGAAGAGGGTGGGAAAAAAAAGAAATCCAAGATGGCAGCCACATGTGTGCAACAAAAGCTCCACCCTTTTTGAGAAGCGTCACAAAAAGGGGTGGGGCTTTGGTGGCCTGGTTCTGGCGACCATCTTGACTTTTTTGACCACCTGGAGGACCACCACCACCCCCCGGGTTACTCATAAGATGAGATGCTACTTTGGGGTTCCGTTGTAAAGCTTGCTAGAAAAATTGAGAAAGCAAGTTTCTCCGGGGTAGAAATGGGGGATTTTACAGTTGAATTAGTGTTAGTTTCATTGTCACTATAAATGTAGTGTGTGGATTTTATTTCTTTTTTAGGTTACTTTAACTGCTGTTATTTTTAAACTTCTTATTTTTTTATTTTTTATTTTTTATTTGCAGTTGGACAGCAGCCCAGCCAGGGACAAGACTGTCGTTTCGTTTGCTGCTCTTTTGTTGAAGCTCAGTGTGAGCAGCCTGCCTGCAAACAGTCAAAAGTGAGTAAAAGCTGTTCGTAGTTATTCATACGGTTAGGCAGCTGAATTGTTTTCTTGCCCCAAGTAGCTGCTCCTGCTGCTTTTCTCCTCCTCCTCCTCCTGTTCTACCTTCTTCCTCTTCTTCCTCTTCCTCTTCTCTTTCTCCCTCCTCCTCTTCCTCTCCTCCTCCTCCTTCTCCCTCTCCTCCTCCTCCTTCTTCCTCTTCTTCCTCTTCTTCCTCTTCCTCTTCTCCTTCTCCTCCTCCCTCTCCTCCTCCACTTCCTCTTCCCCTTCTCCTTCTCCTCCTTCTCCCTCTCCTCTTCTTCTTCCTCTTCTTCCCCTTCTCCTTCTCCTCCTTCACCCTGTCCTCTTCTTCTTCCTCTTCTTCCTCTTCCCCTTCTCCTTCTCCTCCTTCTCCCTCTCCTCTTCTTCTTCCTCTTCTTCCTCTTCCCCTTCTCCTTCTCCTCCTTCACCCTGTCCTCTTCTTCTTCCTCTTCTTCCTCTTCCCCTTCCCCTTCTCCTCCTTCTCCCTCTCCTCTTCTTCTTCCTCTTCTTCCTCTTCCCCTTCTCCTTCTCCTCCTTCACCCTGTCCTCTTCCTCCTCCTCTTCTTCTTCCTCTTCTTCCTCTTCTTCCTCTTCCTCTTCTCCTTCTCCTCCTTCTCCCTCTCCTCCTTCTTCCTCTTCCCCTTCTCCTTCTCCTCCTTCACCATCTCCTCTTCCTCCTCCTCTTTTTCCTCTTCTCCTTCTCTTCCTCTTCTTCTCCTCCTTCTCCCTCTCCTCCTCCTCCTCCTCTTCCTCTTCTTCCTCTTCTTCCTCTTCCCCTTCTCCTTCTCCTCCTTCACCCTGTCCTCTTCCTCCTCTTCTTCTTCTTCCTCTTCTCCTTCTCCTCCTCTTCTTCTCCTACTTCTCCCTCTCTTCCTCCTCTTCCTCTTCCCCTTCCCCTTCTCCTTCTCCTTCCCCTTCCCCTCCTCCTCTTCCTCTTCTTCCTCTTCCTCCTTTTTCCTCTTCCCTTTCTCCTCCTCCTCTTCCTCTTCTTCCTTTTTCCTCTTCCCCTTCCCCTTCTCCTCCTTGTCCCTGTCCTCCTCCACCTCTCCTTCCTCTTCCCTTTCCCCTTCCCCTTCTCCTTCCCCTTCTCCTCCTCCTACTCCTGTTCTACCTTCTTCCTCTTCTTCCTCTTCTTCCTCTTCCTCTTCTCTTTCTCCCTCCTCCTCCTCCTCCCTCTCCTCCTCCTCCTCCTCTTCTTCCTCTTCCTCCTCTACAAAATATACCATCCTCCTCTCCTGAAAAGGCCACTCACAGGCCCACCTGCCCAATATAACCTGAGCAAGAAGGTCAAATGCCAGTGGCAAAATCGGAAAACAGATTATTTCAAAAATGCTTTTGGTTCTGAACCTGGCCTGCCTCAGGGAGTTAATTTTCGGATTCGGCCCTTCGGTCTGACCGTGCCACTGAATCAAATGTGCATCTTAAAGTGGCATGAAAAAACGGGCCATGTTATGTATAAACAGATGGCAACGATCAGGGAAAAGCCGTGCCTGAAACATGTGCATGAAATGCCTCGCATTAGCCGCCTAGTTATTTGATTGAATCGATTAAGGCTCAGTTCAGGAGGATTGGAAGCTTCAGGTCCCTCTCACTTCTTCATGGATTCACTTCATCCAGGCCTCCTAGGTGGAGCAGTGGAGCACCGCCTTGGTGGAGCAGTGGGCTAATGCCTCCTTAAGTAACACCAGCTGCCTGCAATTAGTGCAGGTTCGAGTTCCACCAGGCTCAAGGTTGACTCAGCCTTCCATCCTTCCGAGGTAGGTAAAATGAGGACCCAGATTGTTGGGGGCAATAAGCTGACTTTGTAATAATGCCGCTTGGGGTGTGTGTGAAAGCCCTAACAAGCAGGCATATACATAGAATGAAGGCTACTGCTAAGCACATTGGTTTGTGCTTTAGAATTGTAAGCCGCCCTGAGTCTTCAGAGAAGGGCGGGATATAAATGGGATTAAAATAAATAAAATAAATAGATGAGGTTCCTCAACAGAGGAACCAAGTTAATTCAAACGTCCGTTTCACAAAACTACGTCTGGATGTTGTCCCCCAACGAATTAAATTCTCACTGTCAGCAACAGGGCAAGGAGATCACGCATGTCTCACACACACGGGGGAAATATGTGGCCGAGGGAACAGCTGCTTTGCATTTTGAAAGGGCTTGCAAGAATTTGGGCAACCGCTATATTGAAAACACGGGTTTCCATGGTGAGGCTTGGAGATGAAGAAAACCTCGAGAAATTGTTTTGGGAAAGGACGGATGTTTTAGTTATGTACCCAAGCTATAAATATCTGACTGCACTGGACTTTCTGGATGGTTTTTGCTGCTGATTTCTTCAAAAACAGCTGCAAGAAAAAGAGCGGTGAGGACTCAGATATTTGGGTTCCGGGCTGCATCCCCATGAGCCTGTCTGGTGAGGATAAATGATGACACCATCACCCACGGTGCACCTTTCACACAAATGCTGCACGAGTAAACAATCAGCAGGATTGTATGATGCATTACCCACGGTGCTACTTTCACACAAATGCTGCACGTGTAAACAATGAGTAAACAATCACCGCGATTGTATGATGCATTACCCACGGTGCTACTTTCATACAAATGCTGCATGAGTAAACAATGAGTAAACAATCACTGCGATTGTATGATGCATTACCCACGGTGCTACTTTCACACAAATGCTGCATGAGTAAACAATCACCGCGATTGTATGATGCATTACCCACGGTGCTACTTTCACACAAATGTTGCACGAGTAAACAATCACCGCGATTGTATGATGCATTACCCACGGTGCTACTTTCACACAAATGCTGCATGAGTAAACAATGAGTAAACAATCACCGCGATTGTATGATGCATTACCCACGGTGCTACTTTCATACAAATGCTGCACGAGTAAACAATGAGTAAACAATCACCGCGATTGTATGATGCATTACCCACGGTGCTACTTTCACACAAATGCTGCATGAGTAAACAATGAGTAAACAATCAGAGGGATTGTATGATGCATTACCCACGGTGCTACTTTCACACAAATGCTGCACGTGTAAACAATGAGTAAACAATCACCGCGATTGTATGATGCATTACCCACGGTGCTACTTTCATACAAATGCTGCACGAGTAAACAATGAGTAAACAATCACCGCGATTGTATGATGCATTACCCACGGTGCTACTTTCACACAAATGCTGCATGAGTAAACAATGAGTAAACAATCACTGCAATTGTATGATGCATTACCCACGGTGCTACATTCACACAAATGCTGCACGAGTAAACAATGAGTAAACAATCACCGCGATTGTATGATGCATTACCCACGGTGCTACTTTCACACAAATGCTGCATGAGTAAACAATGAGTAAACAATCAGAGGGATTGTATGATGCATTACCCACGGTGCTACTTTCACACAAATGCTGCATGAGTAAACAATGAGTAAACAATCAGAGGGATTGTATGATGCATTACCCATGGTGCTACTTTCACACAAATGCTGCATGAGTAAACAATGAGTAAACAATCACCGCGATTGTATGATGCATTAGCGTCTGGGTATCATCCATTCATTCACTCAGATTTAAAGGCTGCCTGTTTCCAGACGATTTCAGCAAGGAAGGAAAAAAGGAAGGAAAGAGGAAGGAAGGAAGGAAGGAAGGAAGGAAGGAAGGAAGGAAGGAAGGAAGGAAGGAAGGAAGGAAAGAAGGAAGGAAGGAAGGAAGGAAGGAAGGAAGGAAGGAAGGAAGGAAAAAATAAAAAGAAGAAAGGGAGGAAGGAACCAGAATAGAAAAAAAGAAGGACGGAAGGAAGGAAGGAAGAGGAAGGAAGGAATAGAAAGAAGAAAGGGAGGAATAGAAAGAAGAAAGGGAGGAAGGGAAGAGGAATAGAAAAAAGGAAGGAAGGAAGGAAGGAAGGAAGGAAGGAAGGAAGGAAGGAAGGAAGGAAGGAAGGAAGGAAGGAATAGAAAGAAGAAAGGGAGGAAGGGAAGAGGAATAGAAAAAAGAAGGAAGGAAGGAAGGAAGGAAGGAAGGAAGGAAGGAAGGAAGGAAGGAAGGAAGGAAAAAATAAAAAGAAGAAAGGGACAAAGGAACCGGAATACAAAAAAGAAGGAAGGAAGGAAGGAAGGAAGGAAAAAATAGAAAAAAGAAAGGGAGGAAGGGAAGAGGAATAGAAAAAAGAAGGAAGGAAGGAAGGAAGGAAGGAAGGAAGGAAGGAAGGAAGGAAGGAAAAAATAGAAAGAAGAAAGGGAGGAAGGAACTGGAATAGAAAAAAGGAAGGAAGGAAGGAAGGAAAAAATAGAAAGATGGAAGGGAGGGAGGGAAGAGGAATAGAAAAAGGGAGGGAGGGACTCTAAGCATCCAGAAGAGAAAGACTGAAAAAATATCCTATGCAGCTCAACCTCCATCGTCCCCCAAGAGATGGGAGATATTGGCAACATTTCCTTTCAGCTTGTTCTGCCTGTTTGTCAGTGGGAGCCTGGACAGTGTGTTGCTCTGGCAGTTTTACTAAGGGGGCATGCACCATATTTTATTAGTTTAAGGAGTCGTGGCTCACAAAGTTTGAGAAACTCTGCCTTTTTTTTCTTCTTCTTTTTTAAAAAAAAAACAACCACCACCAAATCCAATGCTATTTATACACACTCAGGATTTTTGGCCTCCGCCCAGTTTAAGTTCGAAACAATATTCAATCTTGTCCCTGTTTGGAAGAGCAAACCATGACCATGGC
>NC_139521.1:73943903-73946403 GCF_947247035.1 Vipera ursinii
CCTGGTGATTGGCCCAAAGTCACCCAGCTGACTTTCATGCCTAAGTAGGACTAGAACTCACCGTCTCCCAATTTGTAGCCTGATGCCTTAATCACTCAACCAAAACTAGCTCTCGTGGGCATAACAGTGTATTGCTCTGGAAGACAATATGAAATGTTCTTTCAGCTTTCTGATATCATCTGCAACCCTAGAGTTTCCTGTTGGTCTCCCTTCCAAACAGCAAGCAGATCTAATTTTGCTTAGCTTTTTCAAGAGAAGCCATTCAGAAAATGTCGCCCTTTTTTTTAACCTTGAAAATAAAAAATAAAAAACACCACACAGGGGGAGCCACTAGCTTTAATAAAGCTTTTGCTGTCTCTTCAGCTATGAAATATTCCACTGAGGAGATTTGCGAGTTTATTTAAGGCTGTACCTTTGTATCGTACAACAACATTGTTCTGTCTTCCAGTTGTGTTTGGCTAAGAAACTCCCCCCCACCCCCACCCCCGGTTCCCAAACAGCCTTCCCTTCCCTAGATATATGGTTTTGTTTGAGTGCAAACAATACATTTAATTGCTTTTTTGGGGTGCGCCAAGCAGAACAAAAGACGGATGTCGATTCGCCCTTTTGGCTGATTAAATTAATCCCTCCCGTTATGAGAAGATGCGAAATCTTTGTATCGTTGGCTGTGCGTTTTGTGCCTATCTGGTGGAATGCAAAAAAAAAAACAAAAACCAGAGGTGAGTCACACTTTCCTTCCTTCGTAACAGGTTGACATATTTGTGTGAACGAACTCTTAATTAATCTGAAAACCTAAAGCAACACAGCCTACCAATAATTACCTTACCGACTAGACCGTGTTTTGAAGGGGGAAAAAAAAAGTTAGGTGAGTGGGATTTGGGGCGTAGATTGTCCCTGAACGAACGCACAAGGTTGTGGAAACAAATGTACGCTGGTAGCTCATTAGCAAAGCAAGGCCACCATCCTATATAAATTGAGAAAAACAGGCCAAATCAGAAAGCGCGCTTCTACGGTGAGTCAACATATATGTTGAGAAGCAAACGTCACTCCTGTCCACGAGGAAAAAAAAGAACTGCTAAATTCACAACAAAGATCACGTCGCTTCGGATGTCTTTCTATGCCCTGTTCTTGAGGAGGAGAAGCCAAAAAAACCACCTTAAAAGGTTTTTGCAAAAATCTGAAGCAAGGCTTTGCAAAGCAACAACATTCACACCCTGCTTCTCCAAGAAGAGGGCCTGTTTGTGTTGGTCCGAGGCTTCATCCAGCTCTTCTTGAGGCCTTAAATGTCTATGGCAGGGGTCCTCAAACTTGGCCACTTTAAGGCTTGTGGACTTCGACTCCCAGAATTCCCCAGCCAGGCTGGCTGGGGAATTCTGGGAATTGAAGTCCACAAGCCTTAAAGTGGCCAAGTTTGAGGACCCCTGGTCTATGGAGATTCTCGGTCATCCAGCTCACAGTTATCCCAAAGGTCCTTTTTTCAAAAGGCAACTAGACTTAACTTGGTTTTTCCTTGAAGATATTTCGCTTCTTGTCCAGGAAGATTCCTCAGTTCTGACTGAATTCAGGCGCTTTGGAAAATAGAGGGATCCCATCTTCTTTGTGGCAGCCCCTCAAACATTAAGAGACTGGTTATCAGGTCACCCCTAATCCTTCTCTTTGTTAGACTAGGCATACCCAATGTCGGCAACCGTTCTTCATATGTTTTCGTTTCCAGACCTTTAATCATCCAAGTTGTTCTTAATAATAATAATAATAAAGTTGGAAGGGACCTTGGAGGTCCTCTAGTCCAACCCCCTGCTCAAGCAGGAAACCCTATACCAGTGTTGGAGCGTTCACCGCTTCTGGAGGCAGGTTGTTAGAGCTTCTGGAGGCATTGTTAGTGACCCCACACACAACCATTTTGCGGTCTGTTTCTGTTGCTCCCCTCTGGGAGGAGGTTTTGAAGTATTTACAGCAGGAGTACCCGATCCTGTAATAGCTTTGCTCCCTCTGCCATCCATCTGGTAAATGTGCAAGATTTGTTTTTCTCGCCAGGCACGTGTATACATAACCCGGACTGTTGTTTCTCTGTGTCATATAATATTTGTGGGTATATGCATAATTCTGTATCTATCTATCTATCTATCTATCTATCTATCTATCTATCTATCTATCTATCTATTTATTTTTGCCATATTTGTGAAGTGTAAATCGGAGGTGGTGACCCTTTGAGAGCTGCAGGCAACGAAATTTCATTTTAACATACGCCGATTAGGGTACATTCAAAGTGATAATAAAGTTATTATTCTATTATTCTATTCTATTCTATTCTATTCTATTCTATTCTATTCTATTCTATTCTATTCTATTCTATTCTATTCTATTCTATTCTATTCTATTCTATTCTATTCTATTCTATTCTTGGTGGAGCAGTGGGCTAATGCCCCCTTAAGTAACACCAGCTGCCTGCAATTAGTGCAGGTTCGAGTCCCACCAGGCTCAAGGTTGACTCAGCCTTCCA
>NC_139521.1:73951403-73978903 GCF_947247035.1 Vipera ursinii
CCCCCTGCCACGGGTCATAGAAAGAAAGAATCACAGGGCTGGAAGGGACCTTGGAGGTCATCTAGTCCAACCCCCCACCCAAGATCATAGAAATGTAGAATCAAAGGCTTGGAAGGGACCTTGGAGGTCATCTAGTCCAACCCCCTGCCACGGGTCATAGAAAGAAAGAATCACAGGGCTGGAAGGGACCTTGGAGGTCATATAGTCCAACCCCCCGCCCAAGATCATAGAAATGTGGAATCAAAGGCTTGGAAGGGACCTTGTAGGTCATCTAGTCCAACCCCCCGCCCAAGATCATAGAAATGTAGAATCAAAGGCTTGGAAGGGACCTTGGAGGTCATCTAGTCCAACCCCCTGCCCAGGATCACAGAAACATAGATAGAATCATAGGGCTGGAACGGACCTTAGAGATCATCTAGTCCAACCCCCTGCTCAAGGCGGGAGTCTCAAACCATCCCAGTCAAACGGTTGTCCAATCTCTTCTTAAAAACCTCCTGTTTTGGAGCCCCCACTGGAATAGTAGACCTCCCAGGTCCCTTTCCTTATTCCATGTTTTTAAACTTCAGAAGCCTGCTTTTGAGGTTTTGAACGTTATTTTTAGCAGAGAAAGCGAAGAAGAGTAAATAAATGAACCTCGGGCCAAACAGATGAATTTTTCAAGACTTTTATTGGTGTCAAGCGAAACATTTTACAAAGGCAGCAGGCATTCAAACAGAAACAATGGAAAACGGTTCCTAGCAGAAGAAATTCCCAGAAAACTAACCTCATAAAATTATACATACAGACATGGGTTCCTGAAATTAAAATTAAAAAATTTCTATCTATTTTTCCTCTGTTCTGTTATCTGTCTGTCTTATCATCTATATTTCTATCTCTCACTTCTCTGTTCTATGTTATCTATCTATCTATCTATCTATCTATCTATCTATCTATCTATCTATCTATCTCGACCTATGTATCATCCATCCATCCATCCATATCTCTTTCTTTCTCTCTCTCTCTCTCTCTCTCTCTAATCTATCTCTAGATCTATCTATCATCTATATATCTATATCTACCTATCATCTATCTATCTATCTATCTATCTATCTATCTATCTATCTATCTATCTATCTATCTATCTATCTCGACCTATGTATCATCCATCCATCCATCCATCCATCCATATCTCCATATCTCTCTCTTTCTCTCTCTCTCTCTCTCTCTCTCTAATCTATCTCTCTAGATCTATCTATCATCTATATATCTATATCTACCTATCATCTATCTATCTATCTGTCTATCTATCTATCTATCTATCTATCTATCTATCCATCCATCCATCCATCCATCCATCCATCCATCCATCTATCTATCTATCTATCTATCTATCTATCTATCTATCTATCTATCTATCTATCTATCTATCTATCAATCATCCAACCATATTTCTTTCTTTCTTTCTTTCTTTCTTTCTTTCTTTCTTTCTTTCTTTCTTTCTTTCTTTCTTTCTTTCTTTCTTTCTTTCTTTCTTTCTTTCTATCTATCTATCTATCTAGATCTATCTATCTAGATCTATCTATCTATCTATCTGTCTGTCTGTCTGTCTGTCTGTCTATCTGTCTGTCTATCTCTATATTATCTCTCTCTCTAAATCTAAATAAATACATCTCTATGATTTTTTTCTATCTATCTGTCTGTCTGTCCAATCTATCATCTGTCTATCTGTCATCTTTCTTACCCACTCTAAATTTATCTATACCTCTCTAGCATCTCTGTCTATTTGTCTGTCTGTCTGTCTATCTCTCTCTTCTCTCCCCCCTCCCCCGCTTCATCCAATTTATATAACCACCCATTTCAAGAGCAAGTGACTACAACAGAACTAAAAAAAAGACATATTTCCTTCTTCGCCCCTCTGCTTTTTTTTTCTGGCAGAGATACGATTAATCAGCCCAGTTTGGGCTCATTCAGAGCCTTGCAGTTTCTTTGGCTCACCAAGAGACGTGACGGGCCGCGTCCAAAGAAAAAGCTTCTCTTCCCTTCTTTACTCACTCGTTCCCACGCTACCCTCAAATGATCCGTTCTTTGCCGGAGAAAGAAATCCACTTTTACTCCAGGCAGGATTGTGACAGGCTGATGTATGTGCTTTGTGCCAAGCCTTAATAGAGTTCTGCTTTTTGCATCCAAGCTCAAAAGTGAGCAGAATTGGAAACTATACGAGCTTTAGAATTATGCTGCCTGTCCAAAATCTGGGCAACTTAAAAGCCTGAATCACATCACTCTGGGTGACCTAACAGATTAATTTACACCTCTCTATATACTTTCCTTGGCAAGGACTCAAAGCTCTCTTCTGCCCCAAGGATCCTTTTAATCTGAAGACAGATGTGGGAAGAGAGGTGTTTAGAGTACAATAGATCCTTAAGGGGACAATTCAGAGAAGAGCAACTAAGGTGATCCAAGGCCTGGAGACTAAAACATACGAAGAACGGCTGTGGAACTTGGGTTTCGCTAGTCTAAAGAATAGAAGAAAATAGGGGTGACATGATAGGAGTATTCCAGTATTTGAGGGGCTGCCACAGAAGAAAGAGGGGTTCAGCTTATTCTCCGAAGCACCAGAGGCCAGGACGAGAAACAATCAAAGAGAGAAGCAACCTGGAATTAAGGAGAAAGTACCATACAGTGAAGACGATTAACCAGCGGAACAGCTTGCCACCAGAAATCGTGGGGTGCTCCATCACTGGAGATTTTTAAGAAGAGGCCCCTAGACAGTCACTTGTCTGAGACGGTATAGGTTTTCCTCCTTGAGCAGGGGGCTGGACTAGAAGACCTCCAAGGTCCCATCCAGCTCTATTCTATTGTAATACAGGCAGTCCTCAACCTACGACCACAACTGACCCCAAAATTTCTGTGGTTAAATGAGAACATTAGTTAAGGAGCTTGGCCCCATTTTATGACTTTTCTTGCCACCACGCGTTATGGGAATCTTTATATTATCTATCTATCTATCTATCTATCTATCTATCTATCTATCTATCTATCTATCTATCTATCTATCTATCTATCATCCACCTGTCTATCTTCTATTTATTTCTATCAAACTAATATATTGATCTTTTTCTGACTCTGTCATGTGTCTCCTTCTTTCTATTTCTCTCTCTGTGTGTGTGTCTCTCTCTCTGTCTCTCTCTCTCTCTCTCTTTCCATCTATCTATCTATCTATCTATCTATCTATCTATCTATCTATCTATCTCTATATCTATAGCTATAGCTATAAGGGACGCGGTAGCTCAGTGGGTTAGGACGCTGAGGCTTGTCGATCAGAAGGTTGGCAGTTTGGCGGGTCAAATCCCGAGTGCCACGTAAGAGAGTGAGCGCCTGTTACTTGTCCCAGCTTCTGCCAACCTAGCAGTTCGAAAGCACGTAAAAATGCAAGTAGAAAAATAGGGACCACTACGGTGGGAAGGTAACAGTGTTCCGTGCACCTTTGGCGTCCAGTCATGCCAGCCACATGACCACGGAGACGTCCTCAGACAAGCGCTGGCTCTTCGGCTTTGAAACGGAGATGAGCACCGGCCCCTAGAGTCGGAAACGACTAGCACGCATGTGCGGGGGAACCTTTACCTTTACCTTTATCTATATCTATATCTATATCTATATCTATATCTATATCTATATATATATCTATATCTATATCTATATCTATATCTATATCTATATCTATATCTATATCTATATCTATATCTATCTATCTATCTATCTATCTATCTATCTTTCTATCTATCTATATCTGTCTGTCTGTCTGTCTATCTACCTGACTCTGTCATGTGTCTCTCTTCTTTATATTCTCTCTCTCTCTCTCTCTCTCTTTCTTTCTCTCTCTCTATCTCTCTCTCTCTCTCTCTCTCTCTATCTATCTATCTTTCTATCTATCTATCTATCTATCTATCTATCTATCTATCTATCTATCTATATCTGTCTGTCTGTCTATCTAACTGACTCTGTCATGTGTCTCTCATTTTTATATTCTCTCTCTCTCTCTCTCTCTCTCTCTCTCTCTCTATCTATCTTTCTATCTATCTATCTATCTATCTATATGTGTGTCTGTCTATCTAACTGACTCTGTCATGTGTCTCTCATTTTTATATTCTCTCTCTCTCTCTCTCTCTCTCTCTCTCTCTCTCTCTCTCTCTCTCTCTCTCTCTCTATATATATATATATATATATATATATATATATATATATATATATATATATATATATATATATATATATATTTCTGACTGTCATGTGTCTCTCATGTGTCTCTCATCTTTATAATCTATCTATCTATCTATCTATCTATCTATCTATCTATCTATCTATCTATCTATCTATCTATCTATCTATCTATCTATCTATCTAATCTTATATCCTATCACCTGTTCAGAGTGACAGCACATCAGCAAGGTAGACAAAGGACATCCTGTTTGTGCAATAAAAAAAATTAACTCACAATTGTATCCTTTCTTTCTCTCTCATTCTGCTTTCTCCTCTCCTTAACTGCCTCTGATTCAGCCCCTTCCACTTAGTGCCAAGGGAGCGCTGGTGGTTTTCCTGCAAATTACATCTCCCCCCCCTGCTTTTTCCCCCTCTTGAAGGCCTAGCACGACAAACTCACACTAGGGTCTTTCTCCCTGGTGGCCCCAAGTTGCCCATATAATCAGCTGATTGCCTTGCTGCTGGAGTGTTTTTCTTGGCTACTTGATCAATCCAGTGCCTGACATAATTATACCAATTCTTCTAGTTTTACAGATGGGAAATTGGTTACTTTTTACTTTGCTGCACCCAAATTAGCTCCATGCTGAGCAACGGAGTCACTTCCCTGTTCTCCTGCAGAAGGGAAATGAGGGTGCTGAAGAGACTCAGACCGGTCTGAGATGGTATAACCATAGGTTCTGCTGCTTGAGCAGGGGGCTGGACTAGAAGACCTCCAAGGTCCCTTCCAACTCTGTTATTCTATTCTATTCTATTCTATTCTATTCTATTCTATTCTATTCTATTCTATTCTATTCTATTCTATTCTTATTTCTATTCTTATTTCTATTGTATTCTATTCCATATTTTCTATCCTATCCTATCCTATCCTATCCTATCCTATCCTATCCTATCCTATCCTATCCTATCCTATCCTATCCTATCCTATTCTTATTTCTATTCTATTCCATTCTTATTTCTATTGTATTCTATTCCATATTTTCTATCCTATCCTATCCTATCCTATCCTATCCTATCCTATCCTATCCTATCCTATCCTATCCTATCCTATTCTTATTTCTATTCTATTCCATTTTTAATTCTATTCTATTCTATTCTATTCTATTCTATTCTATTCTATTCTATTCTATTCTATTCTATTCTATTCTATTCTATTCTATCCTGTTCCATATTTTCTATTCTATTCCATTCTATTCTATCCTATCTTATTCTATCCTATCCTATTCTTATTTCTATTCTATTCTATTCTATTCCATATTTTCTATTCTATTCTATCCTATCCTATCTTATTCTATTCTATCCTATCCTATCCTATTCTTATTTCAATTCTATTCCATTTTTAATTCTATTCTATTCTATTCCATATTTTCCATTCTATATTTTCTATTTTATTCTATTTCTATTCAAATTCTATTCTATTCTATTATATTCTATTCTATTCTATTCTATATTTTCTATTCTATTCTATTCTATTCTATATTTTCTATTCTATTCTATTCTATTCTATTCTATTCTATATTTTCTATTCTATTCTATTCTATTCTATTCTATTCTATTCTATTCTATTCTATCCTATCCTATCCTATCCTATCCTATTCTTATTTCAATTCTATTCCATTTTTAATTCTATTCTATTCTATTCCATATTTTCCATTCTATATTTTCTATTCTATTCTATTTCTATTCAAATTCTATTCTATTCTATTCTATTCTATTCTATTCTATTCTATTCTATTCTATTCTATTCTATTCTATTCTATTCTATATTTTCTATTCTATTCTATATTTTCTATTCTATTCTATCCTACTCTATTCTATTCTATTCTATTCTATTCTATTCTATTCTATTCTATTCTATTCTATTCTACTCTACTCTACTCTACTCTACTCTACTCTATTCTATTCTATTCTATTCTATTCTATTCTATTCTATTCTATTCTATTCTATTCTATTCTATTCTATTCTATCCTATCCTATTCTTATTTCAATTCTATTCCATTTTTAATTCTATTCTATTCTATTCCATATTTTCTATTCTATATTTTCTATTCTATTCTATTCTGTTCTGTTCTGTTCTGTTCTGTTCTAAGGTTGGTTTTGGTTTTTTTTGTTTTTTAATGCACGCCTTGCACAGAAGGATCATGCAGTTAAACAGCATCTTACTCCCTCTCCCTCTCCTTTAAAAGGTTGCCCAACAGGCAGCAATTCCACTGGCGCTGTTTTGCCAGCCATGGCTAAGTTGGGGAGAGTTATCCTGCTTGAATTGCTGTCTGTCCTGCACCCGTTAAATTGGCTAGGCGGTCTCAACACCAGCTGAGCCTCAAATGTAAGCTCCGCTGAGCTGAAATTGTGATCTTTCTGTCCTACACAGAGACGATTAAGGGGCTGGTGGCTAAAGAAGAGGAAGAAATGGTTGTGGGAACTGGGAATATCTACTCTAACAAAGAGAAAGACTAGGGGTGATAGGATAGCAGTCTTCCAATGCTGCTAGTCCTCAACTTATGATCACAATAGAGCCTCAAATTTAGTGAGTTTTGCCCCATTTACCCCATCTATCTACTATCTATCATCCGCTATGTTTATCTGTCTGTCTATCTATCACCATCCACCCACCCATCTCTTATTCATCTCTCTCTCTGTCTCCATCCATCCATCTCCATCCATCCATCCATCCATCCATCTCTTATTCCTCCCTCTCTCTCTCCCTCTCCATCCATCCATGTATCCATCCATCCCTTATTCCTCCCTCTCTCTCTCTCCCTCTCCATCCATCCATCCATCCATCCATCCATCCATCTATCTCTTATTCCTCTCTCTGTGTGTGTCTCTCTCCATCCATCCACCTCTTTTTCATCTCTCTGTCTTTCTCTCTCCATTCATCCACCTATCCACCCATCCCTCTCTTATTCCTCTCTGTCTCTCTATCTCTCCATCCATCCACCCACCCACCCACTCACCCACCCACCCATCCATCCATCTCTTATTCATCTCTCTGTCTCTCTTTCTCTCTCTCCATCCATAGATCCATCCATCTATCTCTTATTCCCCCCTCCTCTCTCCCTTTTTCTCTTTCTCTCTCTCCCTCCTTCTCTTCTCTTCTCCGTTCTCATCTTAGACTACTTTCCAAAAGAGGAGCAAAATGTCTCTGAGAAGGTGTCAGAAATCAAATTGCTGAAGGAGATGCATACACTCTGTTCCAAAGCAAACTAATTTATATCTTTCTTTTGAAACCCAGTTTGCAGTTAACATTTTGTGAACAATCACGGCGAAAGGGAGAGATTGTTAGGTTTCAGACAGGCAAATGAATAGAGCGAATTGCTAGATCAAAACATCCAAACATTTGATGATCTTTACCCCAACGATGTGCTTAGACACGGACTAAGAAATCGGTTGGAAATGATTTTTTTTCTTTTCTTTTTTGGAAATGCAACATCATTTTATTTGAGGGTTGGCAAGTGCTTTGACATCCAACAGAAACATCTATTTTTGATGTGTTTATAAGCTGAAGACATGCAATTTTCCTCCGTTATTCAGCAGGGACACAAATATCTTTCTTTCCTCTGGCTTAAACTATAAAAAAAAAAGAAAAAGAGAGAAGAAAAACATTAAAAAGTATTGGCATTAATTACCGGGCCTTTTTTTTAAACTACAGCTGTGTGGTCAAAAGTACAGCTATAGATATATATTTTTTCTTAATTTAAGGAAGTTTCCCTTTTTAAACGCTATTAATCAATTACTAATATCCTTAGCATTTTTTGCGTTCACTCCTCTTAATTCCTCCTCCTCCTCCTCCTCCTCCCCTCAAACCCCACTCCCTTCTAGCACTGATGATGTTACCTAGTTTGGTAACGAAACGTCCGCAAGAAAACCACCCAGCTCGGAGAGCACCAAGGGCCCCACAATCCTAGAATCTAGCACTAAGGAAGAATTTCATCAACTTTGCAGATGACACCAAACTGGCAGGAATAGCCAACACCCCAGAAGACCAGGATCCAAAAAGATCTTGACAAACTGGAACAATGGGCCCTATCCAACAAAATGAGTTTTAATGTGGAGAAAAGCAAAGTTTTACATTTAGGCAGGAAAAATCAAAGGAGCAAAGGCTTTCCCTTGAGGACCACCCGAAGGCTTCAGCTGGTGCAGAATGCGGCCGCGCGAGTCGTGATGGGGGTCTCCCGATACTCCCATGTAACACCTCTACTCCGCGAGCTGCATTGGCTTCCGGTTGCCCTCTGGGTGAGATTCAAAGTGCTGGTGATGACCTATAAAGCCCTAAATGGCGAGGGTCCGGGATATCTGAGGGAACACCTGCTGCCAGCATCAAGCTCCCTTCGTCCAGTGCGCTCCCACAGGGAGGGCCTTCTCAGGGTGCCGCCGGTCAAAGATTGCCGGCGGGTAACACCCAGGGGAGGACCTTCTCAGTGGGCGTGCCTGCCCTTTGGAACCAGCTGCCCATGGTGCTTAGGACTGCCCCTGACCTCCGTTCATTCCGCCGGGACCTGAAGACCTGGCTCTTCGAGCTCTCTGGCCCAGGCTGAGAATTTTTAATTTTAATTTTAACTGGGTTTTTGATTTTCTCTCAGGGTTTCATTTTATCTTTTTAAATTTGGTTTTAACTTTTGTATTGATTTTCTTTTAAATATCCTGTAAACCGCCCTGAGTCCTTCGGGAAAGGGCGGTATATAAATCTAAATAAATAAATAAATACAGATTGGGCGAGATGGACCTCGGAGTCCTAGTGGACGATCACTTGACCATGAGCCAGCCGTGTGCAGCCGCAGCAGCCAAAAAAGCTAATACAATCCTGGGTTGTATAAACAAGAGGCATAGAATCAAGATCACACGAAGTATTAGTACCGCTTTATATAAAAACCTAGGGAGACCACACCTGGAATACTGCAAACCGTTTTGGTCACTGTGTCACAAAAAAAGATGTTGAGAGTTTGGAAAAAAAAATTCAGAGAAGAGCAGCTAAGATAATCCAGAAAACAAGAACTCACCATCTCCCGGTGACTGGACCAAAGTCACACAGCTGGCTTTCATGCCTAAAGTGGAACTAGAACTCACATGGTGTAATAAGATGGAGGGTTTGTGTCATTGTAAACTGGGGGGGGGGCACGAAGGGAGGCTCAGCCAATCTCAGTGTATTCATGGTTGAACTTTGATAATAAAGGTTCATTCATTCATTCATTCATTCATGTTGTTGTCTTCTTTTGAAAACAAATCTGTATTTCTAGCATATTTATCTGCATTTTTCTTGTGACCGTGATAAACATATTTGGGAGGGAGATTAAGACAGAGAAGTTTTCAAACTACAAAAATTCATTGATCTGCAACAGTTCATCTAGGGACAATTCAAAGTTACAACAGGACTGAAAAAAGTGACTTATAAGGGTTTTTAACTTCCTGACAGTTAGAGGAATTAACCTGCCTCCGGAAACTGTGAATGCTCCAACCCTGGAGGTTTTTAAGAAGAGACCGGACAGCCATTTGTCTGAAATGGTATAGGGTTTCCTGCCTGAGCAGGGGGTTGGTCTAGATGACCTCCAAGGTCTCTTCCAATATATTATTATTATTATTATTATTATTATTATTATTATTATTATTATTATTATTATTATTATTTAGAGCAACTTGGATGAATAAAGATCTGGAGACCAAAACGTATGAAGAACGGTTGCCAGATTGGGTATTATTATTATTATTATTATTATTATTATTATTATTATTATTATTATTATTATTAACCAGTTGTCAAGCATCCAAATTTTGATCAGCTGACCACGGGGATGCTCCCACGGTCCTAAGTGTGAAAAATGGTCCTAAGTCACTTTTTTGAGCAACTTCAAATGGTCCCTAAACAAACTGTTGTCAGTCAGTGACTACTTGTGTTAAGGAAATTACGTACACGAAGCAATGCATGTTTACCTACGTTTGTTCATTTCTTTGACAGACACAAAGATTTTTCGTTGCGCTCTTTTCTTCTGCTCTTTTCTTTTATTCTTCTTTTAAACCAGTCAAGGAACGTTTTATGGTTCGGAAGCCCAACGGAACTGGCAATTATCATCAGACAAACAAAACCTAACTCTTGAGCATGATAAGCTTCCTTTTCAGCATATCCCTGGCAACATATCTCTACTATCTCAAAATGTAAACAACCATTCTCGGTGAGCAATGAGCTGGAAAAGACATTTGCTCAGCTGCCATATCTGGTTCATATAGCTTGGAGGTTTTGCATTGAGTAAGTAGGTAGACATGCTATCCCCAGTCAGATAGAGAGATGTTTACAGTTTGGGGAAAAAATTCAGAGAAGAGCAACTAAGATGATCTAAGGCCTTAGAGGCTAAACCGTAGGAAGAACGGCTGTGGGACTTGGGTTTGGCTAGTCTAAAGAAAAGAAGAAATTGGGGGGACACGATAGCAGTCTTCCAGTATCTGAGGGGCTGCCACAAGGAAGAGGGGGTCAAATTATTCTTCAAAGCACCAGAGGGAAGGAGGAGAAACAATGGTTGGAAACTGGTCAAGGAGAGAAGCATCCTGGAATTAAGGAGAAAATTCCTGACAGTGAGGACAATCAACCTGTGGAACAGCTGGCCACCAGAAATCATGGACGCTCCATCACTGGAAATTTTTAAGAAGAGACTGGACATTCACTTATCTGAGACAGTATAGGTTCTCCTGCTTGAGCAGGGGGCTGGACTAGAAGACCTCCAAGGTCCCTTCCAACAACAACAACAACAACAACACCAAAAGAAGAAGAAGAAGAAGAAGAAGAAGAAGAAGAAGAAGAAGAAGAAGAAGAAGAAGAAGAAGAAGAAGAAGAAGAAGAAGAAGTTGGAAGGGACCTTGGAGGTCATCTAGTCCAACCCCCTGCTCAGGCAGGAAACCTTATACCATTTAAGGCAAATGGCTGTCCAGTCTCTTCTTAAAAACCTCCAGTGTTGGAGCATTCACCACCTCTGGAGGCAGGTTGTTCCACTGGTTAATTGTTCTAACTGTCAGGAAGTTTCTCCTTAGTTCTAGGTTGCTTCTCTCTTTGGTCAATTTCCATCCGTTGCTTCTTGTCCTGCCTTCAGGCGCTTTGGAGAATAGCTTGACTCCCTCTTCTTGAGGACTTCAACTCCCAGAATTCCTGAGCCAGCATGGCTCAGCCTAGAAACCTCTCCCTTTCCCCTCAGCGTGGCTGGCTCAGTAATTCTGGGAGTTGTAGTCCACGAGTCATAAAAGAGCCAAGGTTGCCTAGCCCTGTTGTAGGCCTTCAGGTGCTTTGGAGAACAGCTTGACTCCCTCTTCTTTGGGGCAGCCCCTGAGATATTGGAACACTGCTATCCTGTCCACCCTCGTCCTTCTCTTCATTAAACTGGACATACCCAATTCCAGCAACCGTTCCTTGTATGTTTTAGCCTCCAGTCCCCTGATCGTCTTTGTTGCTCTTCTCTGTAGTCTGTTGTTTTATATTCTACATTCCATTCTTCTGGCAAACATCAGTGGAATGGTAATAGCAACTGATGCCAGTGCAAGAATTCGGAAGCAGAAGAAAAAAAAAAAAGCACAATGTTGGAGGCCTTCACTTTATTTCCAAGATAAAACTACATAGAAGGTTTACAGGGAAACAGCAAGGATGAAAGCTGTTAAAATTGGGCTACAGGTGCGAAGACTGATCAGGCCTCCACTGTGAAAAATTCAGTGCCACAAAAACTGTCCTTGGAGAGAAAGAGAGCAGAGTGAAAAAGACAATCTGGGACGCACCAGGAAGACCCGTTTGGGAGCCTCCGTTCTTGCGATCCGAACGTTGCCATTCCTTAGGAAGAGGAGCGTTAATTAATATAATAGGTTTGTCTATGAAGGAAACAAAGCACGGCAGAGAGAAGCAGCAATCAACCTTGATTTTATTGGTTGATTTATACTTCGTAACCCCACTTCTATTATTATTATTTTTTATGAAGTCTTGCCTTGGGCACCAAAGTTGGGTGACTTTGGGCCAATCACCAGGAGATGGTGAGTTCTAGTCCTACCTTAGATATAGAAGCCAGCTGAGTAGCTTTGTGCCAATCACCAGGAGGCTGTGAGTTCTAGTCCCACTTTAGATATGAAAACCAACTGAGTGGCTTTGGGCCAATCACCAGGAGATGGTGAGTTCTAATCCTGCCTTAGGCATGAAAGCCATCTGTGTGACTTTGGTCCAGTCACCGGGAGATGGTGAGTTCTAGTTCCACCTTAGGTATGAAAGCCAGCTGTGTGACTTTGGTCCAGTCACTGGGAGATGGTGAGTTCTAGTTCCACCTTAGGTATGAAAGCCAGCTGTGTGACTTTGGTCCAGTCACCGGGAGATGGTGAGTTCTAGTTCCACCTTAGGCATGAAAACTAGCTGGGTGGCTTTGGGCCAATCAGTGAGTTCTTCTCCCACTTTAGACATGAAAGTCTAGACAGAGACAGAGCCTTGGTGGAGCAGTGGGCTAAAGCCTCCTTAAGTAACACCAGCTGCCTGCAATTAGTGCAGGTTCGAGTCCCACCAGGCTCAAGGTTGACTCAGCCTTCCATCCTTCCGAGGTAGGTAAAATGAGGACCCAGATTGTTGGGGGCAATTAAGCTGACTTTGTAATAATGCCGGTTGGG
Organism: Vipera ursinii; assembly: GCF_947247035.1. Lineage (NCBI taxonomy): Eukaryota > Metazoa > Chordata > Lepidosauria > Squamata > Viperidae > Vipera > Vipera ursinii. The sequence goes on from NC_139521.1 coordinate 73,964,254, forward strand.
GGTGTGTGAAAGCCCTAATAAGCAGGCATATACATAGAATGAAGGCTACTGCTAAGTTTGTAAGCCACCCTGAGTCTTCGGAGAAGGGCAGGATATAAATGGAATTAAAAATTTTTTAAAAAGTCAGTTGGGTGATTTTGGGCCAATCACCAGGAGGCAGTGAGTTCCAATCCCGCCTTAGGCATGAAAATCTGCTAGAGTGACTTTAGGTCAATCACCAGGAGCCTGTGAGTTCTAGTCCTGCCTTAGGCATGAAAGTTGGCTGGGTGGGAGTTCTAGTCAAGCTGGTTGGATGATTTGGGGTCAATCAGCAGAAAGCTGCGGGTTCTAGTCCCACCTTAGGCATGAAAAGTCTGGATGACTTTGAGCCAACGCTCTTTCTCAGCCCAGCCCACCTCACAGGATTGTTGTGTGGGGAAAAACAGGAGGAATATTAGATATGTTCACCATGGTGAGATATTTTTAAAAATAACAAAGGCGGAATTTTTTTAAAAAAAAAACTTTTAACAAGAAAAAGGCAGGGAGACAGACCACAATAGGCCTGTAGAGGAACAACCTCGCTTTTAAACTTAGCTTAGGGTTTAATTTGGAAAGAACGAAACTCTTGAGCCAAAAGGAGCAAAGGAAAATGGAGTTGGAGTTGGAGATTTACAAGGAAGAATCAAAACAGTCCCAAATTCTCTTTAGCCCGGAGGGTCTGTTTTGGCATTTGAGTAAAGGAAGGCGGGGGGGGGGGGGGAATATGTGCCGAGTTGTTACTTTAAATTACCCTGTCAACAGGGTAATTATCATTCCCACGATAAATCGTTTTGGGGAGGGAGGAATCAAAGGAGGAGCAAAGGAGGGGAAAAAAATCTTATGGAGAGATTCCTACAGAGGAATTATGGAGTCTGTCATGTCTACCCCTATAACGGTCTGGCTTGGCACAGGAGCCAAACAGGATAGGGATGGAGTTAGGATGGCCAAAAAAAAAAATTGCAATCAGCCTGCCTTCCATGGAGAACCTGTAGACTGCACCATTCAGAAAGAGAGCAGAGAAAATATCTACAGACCCCTCTCACCCCCTGGAGATGACTGGTTTAAACCCCTCGGGATACCGCTATAGGGCATTGCGTGCCAAAGTAGCTAGACCCAGGGGCAGTTTCCCCACCCCCACCCCAGGCCATCCCTTTGCTGAACCTCTAACTCCCACAGGGCTGTTTTATGCCTAAGCACGTTTAGCCATGTAATACAGTTTGGCTGCATGACTATTATCCTCCTCATTTTTTTCTACTACCTTCTTCTACTAGTACCTGTACCAATAATACTTGGCTGTTTGTTGTGTATACTGAGAGTTTCTGCATGGGAGACAAATTCCTTGTGTGTCCAATCACATTTGGCCAATGAAGAATTCTTATTAAAGAATTCAATAAAGGCCCCTTCCAGTTCTATTCTGTTCTGTTCTTATTCTATTCTATTCTATTCTATTCTATTCTATTCTATTCTATTCTATTCTATTCTATTCTATTCTATTCTATTCTATTCTATTCTATTCTATTCTATTCCATTATTATTCTATTCTATTCTATTCTATTCTATTCTATTCTATTCTATTCTATTCTATTCTATTCTATTCTATTCTATTCTATTCTATTCCATTATTATTCTATTCTATTCTATTCTATTCTATTCTATTCTGTTCTGTTCTGTTCTGTTCTGTTCTGTTCTGTTCTGTTCCATTCCATTTCATTCCCTTATTATTCTATTCTATTCTATTCTATTCTATTCTATTCTATTCTATTCTATTCTATTCTATTCTATTCTATTCTATTCTATTCTATTCCATTATTATTCTATTCTATTCTATTCTATTCTATTCTATTCTATTCTATTCTATTCTATTCTATTCTATTCTATTCCATTCCATTCCATTCCATTATTATTCTATTCTATTCTATTCTATTCTATTCTATTCTATTCTATTCTATTCTATTCCATTCCATTCCATTCCATTCCATTCCATTCCATTCCATTATTATTCTATTCTATTCTATTCTATTCTATTCTATTCTATTCTATTCTATTCTATTCTATTCTATTCTATTCTATTCTATTCTATTCTATTCTATTCTATTCCATTATTATTCTGTTCTATTCTATTCTATTCTATTCTATTCTATTCTATTCTATTCTATTCTATTCCATGCCATTCCATTCCATTCCATTCCATTATTATTCTATTCTATTCTATTCTGTTCTGTTCTGTTCTGTTCTGTTCTGTTCCGTTCCGTTCCATTTCATTCCATTTCATTCCCTTATTATTCTATTCTATTCTATTCTATTCTATTCTATTCTATTCTATTCTATTCTATTCTATTCTATTCTATTCTTCCTATTGTATTGTATTGTATTGTATTGTATTGTATTGTATTGTATTGTATTGTATTGTATTGTATTCTATTCTATTCTATTCTATTCTATTCTATTCTATTCTATTCTATTCTATTCTATTCTATTCTATTCTATTCTATTCTATTTTGTTCTATTCTATTCTATGTTCCATTCCATTCTTATTTGCAGGAGAAGAAACCCAGAAGTTTCTTTTTAAGGAGCAGTTGAGGAAGTGACTGAAGAGTTGCCCACAAAAAAATAAATAAAGTTTTAAAATGTCTCTTCTCTTGGAAAAAAAGACCCCGGGTTCATTTCTTAGGCAACCACGCAGCCCTGTTTGATTCAGAGGGTGTGAGATTGGCTTCTCAAAAGAGAGTATCTTAGTTGTGAAACCTGCCTGTCATTTTCTTGGCTCAGGCATCAAATAATACCGCACTTGTTTTCATGAGGAACAGACCTGTTTTAAAATCACAGTGGAAGACATTTTGGGGTTTGTTCTTTTTTTTTAAAAAAAAAAATAGAGCTAGAGAAAAATATATTTCCCTCGTCTATCTGCAGCAGCAGTGTTCAAATTCAATTTTTGTTCGTTTGATTGCTTTTATCCTGCCTTTCCCATTTTTACAAATAAGTCAAGACTCCACAAACACACACAATGATCCTCGAATTATGACTGGAACTGGGCCCAACATTTATATTAAAAGTGAGACATTTGTTCAGTGAGTTTTGCGACCCTTTCCTGCCACCGTTGTTAAGTGAATCGCTGTGGTTATTAAGTTAGCGACAAGGTCGTTAAGCGAATCTGGCTTCCCCCCCCCATTGACTTTGCTTGTCCGAAGTTCGCAAAAGGGGATCGCGTGAATCCGGGACGCCGCATCCGTCATAAGTACGAGTCAGTTGCCAAGCATCTGAATTTTTATCCCGTGACCACGGGGATGCCACAACGGCCGTAAGTGTGAAAAACGATCACCAGTCGCTTTTTTCAGGGCCTGGTAATTTTGAACGGTCTCTAAATGAACTGGGGTAAGCTGAGGACTACACTAGTGGCCAAAATGGTGGAAACCTTTTGGGAAAAGCGTACAGTAGAAATGCCACCTTTGGTTAAGTTTCCACCCATTTTTCCTTCTAATTTCTTTATGACTGTAGCCTTGTTCACGGAATAATACTATTTTACGTCGCTTTCTGGGTGGCCAGTCAACTCTTTGCACCGTTGCTTTAATTTTATTACGTTTTACAAGCTCACTAAGTGAAAGAACACAAAAAAAAAACCAATCGACTTGATGGGGATCACATAACACACTGACAAATGTCCTCCTCTCGGCTTCAATACACAACATCGATAACCGGATCATACCGTGATCCGATTGGCTCGTTGCCGAAACAATATGACACCCGATTGGCTCTCTAAACGCTCGTGCTGATCGGATGAAGGAAAGCTACCCGATATCAACCTAAGCAAGTTGTGCTTCCTTTTTCTGGTGATTTGGCTATATAACTTTCCACAGAATACAGTACAGATAATTGAACAAGCCATGTTGCATTACATTCTCGATTAAATTCTCTTTCCATTGATATATAATGTTAGGGAACGCGGTGGCTCAGTGGGTTAGGATGCTGAGGTTGTCGATCAGAAGGTCAGCAGTTTGGCGGGTCGAATCCCGAGTGCCGCGTAGCAGAGTGAGCGCCTGTTACTCGTCCCAGCTTCTGCCAACCTAGCAGTTCGAAAGCACGGAAAAATTCAAGTAGAAAAATAGGGACCACTACGGTGGGAAGGTAACAGCGTTCCGTGCGCCTTTGCCGTCTAGTCATGCCGGCCACATGACCACGGAGACGTCCTCGGACAAGCGCTGGCTCTTCGGCTTTGAAACGGAGATGAGCACCGGCCCCTAGAGTCGGAAACGACTAGCATGCATGTGCGGAGGAACCTTTACCTTTACATTATTATTATTATTATTATTATTATTATTATTATTATTATTATTATTATTATTATTATTATTATTAATTTAATTTGTATACCGCCCTTCTCCCAAAGGACTCAGGGCGGTGAACAGGGCAATACAATATGGTACTACTCCCACCCAAAAGTGGTGTTATTGGCCATCAAACCTCGAAAATACCCTTTTCCCCAAAAAGCGTTTCCACAATTTTGGCCACTACTCTACCTGTTTATTGATTGATTATGTGCTGGCTGATCAATGTCCAATCTTATCAATCATAAGGTAAGATTTTCTCCGAGCCGGGCTACGAATATTCTTGAAGAGGGAATTTTGAACCTTTGCAAAAATTGTCGAAAGTAAAGCAGAGAGACGGACCTCCTCCGTCTGTTTCTCAGGGCTTTCATCAGCAATGCTTTTTAAAACTCGCCTTTCCTCTCTTGAGTGTGGAATTGTTTTCTTGTTTATTTTAACCTACTGGATTGTGCGATGAAAGGTACCATCAAGTGGCAATAAACTTAATTTGCACATATTGTAGGTTTCGTTCGAGGGGTTTTTTCCCCCAAAAAAAAACCTGACTTAAATCTTCTTCTTCTTTCATCTTCTCCTGAAAATTCCTGGCTGTTTAAACTTCAAGGCTCTTTGTGGGTGCGGGTGCGGGTGTATATTTGTGCTGGCAAGGCTATTGTTCCCCCACCCCCCACCCCACTCCCATGCATTAGGAATGTGCTTTCAGAAAAACACAACTTTTGCGCTAGCAAAAGAGTAGCAATGACCCTGGCAGAAGCAAAAAAATAAAATAAAAAAGTGTTGAAGGCTGGGAATTATCTGGCAACAGCTGCTAAATTAAATATCAAAATGATATTTTGATTTGATTCCACTGGGGAGACAGGCTGAGGATACACACCTAAAGAGGCACCAACACACCAACATGCAAACATGCACTTAGAGATGTGGCGAAATTAGGTTGAAACTGCAGGTGCTCCTCCTACGCTACGGCCTCTGCAACAGCAACAAACCTTTCCTGAGGATTTCCCGAGAGGAAAGCGGGGGGGAAAAGGATCATTGCCAAAGCAGTCAAAAAAGTCAAGATGGCAGCCTCAGTGGTGCAGTGGAAGCTCCAGCTTTTTTCTTCCCCCCCCCCTTAATGTGGGTTGCACCCCGCGGGTGCCTTGCCTGCTACAAATTAAAACTGAAAAAAAGAAACCCCCAAAGTTAAAAGGGGACATGCAAATCTAAATTGTCATTTTAGATTTCTTGCAGACATTTCATGGCCCGACTAAGTAACATCATCAGTGCTAGAAGGAAGGGAGGCTGTGGATTGGAGGAGGAGGAGGAGGAGGAGGAGGAGGAGGAGGAGGAGGAGGAGGAGGAGGAGGAGGAGGAGGAGGAGGAGGAAGAGGAGGAGGAGGAGGAGGAGGAGGAGGAGGATCATGGGGTCCTTGGTGCTCTCTGAGCTGGGTGGTTTTCTTGCAGACGTTTCATCACCCAACTAGGTAACATCATCAGTGCTAAAAGGGAGTAGGGTTTCCTGTCTTTTTGTGTACTAATGGTTTGCCCTGAGAGTGCTTTATTGGAGTGTGCTTGGTGGTTCCTTGATTAGGCTGTTGTTCAGTCTTGGATTCTTTGTCTGAGTTGTAGTTCCTTGATATACCCAATCTACCAATACTGATGGGGCAAGCGACTAGTGTGTAAACAGAGAGCAAAACCCACTCCCTTCTATCACTGATGATCTTACCTAGCTGGGTAATGAAACATCTGCAAGAAAGTTTCTCAGAGACCACCAAAGACCCCACAGTCCTCCTCCTCCTCCTCCTCCTCCTCCTCCTCCTCCTCCTCCTCCTCCTCCTCCTCCTCCTCCTCCTCCTCCTCCTCCTCCTCTCTACAACCCCACCTCCCTTCTAGCACTGATGATATTACTTGGGTCATGAAATGTTTGCAAGAAAACAAGCTCAGAGAGCACCAAGGACTCCACTCTCCTCCTCCTCCTCCTCCTCCTCCTCCTCCTCCTCCTCCTCCTCCTCCTCCTCCTCCTCCTCCTCCTCTCCGCAAACCTGACTTCCTTCTACCACTGATAATGTTCCCTGGTTGGGTAATGAAACATCTGCAAGAAAACAAACCAAGCTCAGATCCACGACTATTTTTTTTTTTACTATTGATTCCTGTAAATGTCGTGATTTTTGTTCTCTGATTATATGTGACAGGTGACTGATAAAAGAGTTGAGCTGACCAGCTTCGGAGGTGGACGCTTAATTAAACAAGGGAGATCTGCGTGCCAGAACTGATTTGCAGCTCAAGTTTTTTTTCCCCCCCACACAGAATTGACAAAGCACCTTTGACTCCCAGGTCTGTGCCTTTTTTGGAAACGCATGGGCAATTCCAAGACTAACAGTTACCGTATTTATCGGCGTATAACACGCACCGGCGTATAACACGCACCTCATTTTAAAAAGGAAATTCAGGAAAAAAACCTTAAATTATATCGGCGTATAACACGCACACATCATTTGCCCCCTATTTTCAGGAAGAAAAAGTGCGCGTTATACGCCAATAAATACAGTAATTGGCAATGAGGATGTCTGGTTGTGAGCACCGAGAAGCGCGTTCTGAATTTCCACGAGCTCAGCTGCGACCAAAACATATTTACCCAGCTTTTGAATTGTGGGAGGACAGCACACACACACACACACACACACACACCAGAGAAAGAAATATTTTGGGAATATTAAAAGGCCAGAATATTATATTTCCCCAAAAGGATTGTTGCAGGAAAAATCTTCACCAGGATCCAGCCCAAGCCGGGAATAAACAAAATGGGAGGCTGCTTTAGAAAGAAGGTTGCAGTTTATTGGACAGCAGAGACAGACAGACAGAAAGACAGCTCTAGGGTGGGGGGAAAAGTGATCACACGGAGGAGAGTGGTGGGTTTTTTATACCTTCTGGGGCTCTTGAGGTTGTTTCCTGTTCCTGTTTGAAGGCTTTGTATTTCCTGTGTCGTGTACTTTGACCTGAGCCTGAATGTGTCCTTTTGATATTCTGATGCTGAGTTAGTCCTATTATGTCCCCAAAGCTCATGTCTTTTAGAGTTTGGGTGGGTTATGTAGATTTTAGGGGTCTTTGTCTTCCTAATCTCATCGTCTTCTAGCTTCCTGGCTCCAACCTTCCTGAATGGATTATTAACATCTGCATTTCTAAAAGCCGGCCTCTGCCTAGTTTCTGCTTGGGGGAGAGGGGCTTTTTTTTAAAGATCTTCTCCATTATTCCTTTGGGGAAATATATTCTGCCTTTTTAAGATTCCCCCAAATATTTCTTCCTCTGGATTCTTCCCACAGGCAGAAAAGCAGGCCCAGTTTTCCTAATAGCCCCAGGCAGAGACCAGCTCTGTAGAAATGCAGATTTGGCGATTAATTCAGAAGACTGGGGCCAGGAAGCTTGGAGCTGATGAGATTAGAAAGACAAAGACCCCTAAAATCTACCCACACACACACACACCACACACCCAAACTCTAAAAACATGACCTTTATGACATAATAGGATTAGCCCATCACAATCAAAATACCAAAACGACACGTTCAAAAGCTCAGGTCAAAGTTCATGCCACAGGAACAGGAAACAACTCCAAACAAAAAAGCCCAAAAAAGTATAAAAACCCACCATGTGTTCAGCTTTCCCAGAGCCACCTTTCTGTCTGGCTCTGCTCTTCCAATAAACTCCAACCTTTGTTCTAAAGCAGTCTCCATTTTGATTATTCCCGGCTTGGATTGGACCCTGATGAAGATTTTTTTCTTTTAACAGAATTGTGCGGGTTTTGGTTTTTGTTTTTAGACTGTGTTTTCTATTTATTAGGCCCTTAATGTCATTTTTTCTAGCGGGTTTTATTGCATGCAGATAGTCCTCGGCTTACCGCAGTTCATTTAGTGAGCTTTCAAAGTTACAACGGCACTGGGAGAGAAAAAAAAGGGACTTATGACCGTTTTTCACACTGACGACCGTTGCAGCCCCCCCCTGGTCACGTGATCAAAATTCAGACACTTGGTAACTGACTCATATTTATGACGGCCACAGTGTCTTGGGGGTCACGTGATCCCCTTTCGCGGCCTTCGGACAAGCAGAGTCAACGGTGAACGCCAGATTCACTTAACAACCAGGTTACTAACTGAACAACTGCAATGATTTACTTTACACCAGTGGCAAGAAAAGTTGTAAAATGGGGCCAAAGTGTGTGTGTATGTGTGTGTGTATGTGTATGTGTCTCTCTGTGTGTGTATATGTGTGTGTATGTGTGTGTGTGTGTATATATATATATATACAGTATATACAGTATATATATATATATATATATATATATATATATATATATATATATATATATATATGTGTGTGTGTGTGTGTGTGTGTGTGTGTGTGTGTGTGTGTGTGTGTTTTTCGTAGATTCTCGCGGGGTGTCTGTATGTGTAGATCTAGAGTCTCGGGTTTCTTCCCGCGTTCCTTTCATCTTCAGAAAGTTGTGGAGACGTTTCGACGAAATCCCATCCGTCATCATCAGGCCGGAGTGTTCATCCTGCTGTGTGTGTGTGTGTGTGTGTGTGTCTGTGTGTATATGTGTGTGTGTATATGTGTGTGTGTGTTGTGTTTAGTTTAGTTTAGTTTTATTGTATTTGTATACCGCCCTTCTCCCGAAGGACTCAGGGCGGTGAACAGGGCATACATAAAAATACAGGATTTGTGTGTGTATGTGTGTGTGTATATATATGTGTGTGTGTGTGTATGTGTGTATATGTGTGTGTACGTGTGTGTGTGTATGTGTGTGTATATATGTGTGTATGTTTGTGTGTATGTGTGTCTGTGTCTGTCTGTGTGTGTGCATGTGTCTCTCTGTGTGTATATATATGTGTGTATATTTTTATTTTTTATTTTTTATTTTAATTCCATTTAAAATAAAAATTCCATTTTAATTCCATACAAGCTTAGCAGTAGCCTTCATTCTATGCATATGCCTGCTTATTAGGGCTTTCACACACACCCCCAAGCGGCATTATTACAAAGTCAGCTTATCGCCCCCAACAATCTGGGTCCTCATTTTACCTACCTGGGAAGGATGGAAGGCTGAGTCAACCTTGAGCCTGGTGGGATGCGAACCTGCACTAATTGCAGGCAGCTGGTGTTACTTAAGGAGGCATTAGCCCACTGCTCCACCAAGGCTCAATATATGTGTGTGTGTGTGTGTGTGTGTGTGTGTGTGTGTGTGTATATGTGTGTGTGTGTGTCTCTCTCTCTGTATATATATATATGTGTGTGTGTTTGTCTATGTGTCTATGTGTGTGTATGTGTCTGTGTGTGTGTGTCCGTGTGTGGTTTCTGTCAGACACCCCACTGAGCCAAAACATCTGCTTCTCTTTATGGAGTTGCAACTTCATCCCTAGTCTGTTTTTTGGGGCGGCGGCGGGGGGGATGTTGTTTTTGTTTTGAAAGAATTATAAAAATGTACTCCCTCTCCTTAAAGAACTGAAGCCAAGAGCCAGACGGGAAGATTCAGAAATATTTTCCCCGGGCGCAGATCGGCAGCTGATGGTATCAGCAGGAGAACAAATCACTTTGGGCTTCAGCATATTTTTCCTCCTTCTCATCCGAAAAGGCAACCTAGAAGGCAAAAGAGGCCTGTCTCTCCTTAAACGCCCTTGGGGGAAGCTGAGGGTGGGATTGGGGAGAGATGGCAGCAGCCTCATTAATTACGGTTTGAGAGGATACCCGAGTCCCGAAACCCAGGCTAGAAGCACATCAGAGCGAAGTTACACAGACCAGGGAGTCAGCCAGCTCAAAAAGGAAAGAGGGACCTAAGGAAGAGAGGCGGCCAGCGGGGGATGCCCTGCTTTGCCAAGCAATCCAGAACAGAAGGAGAGAAGGGCAGGTAAAAAAAATACCTGCTGGGGACAAATGGGCTTGATACAGAAGCCAGCTCAAAACTGATTGCAGAAAAAGATTTCTTTTTTAAAGCAAATAAACAACATAGGTGACATTTCTCTCCTTCTCGTCCGGCCGTCTGTGTGTCTGTGGTGTCTGTCTGTCTGTCTGCCTACCTGTCTGTCTGAGTCTGTCTGTCTGTCTGTCTGTCTGTCTGTCTATCTATCTATCTATCTATCTATCTATCTATCTATCTATCTATCTATCTATCTATCTATCATCTACTTATCTCTGTTTACTTATCCATCCATCCATCCATTATCTATATCTATTTATCTATCTATCCATACATACATACATCTCTACTATCTATCATCCACCTAGTTTATCTATCTGTCTGTCTGTCTGTCTGTCTCTCTCTCTCTATCTATCTATCTATCCAGCCAGCCAGCCAGCCAGCCATCTCTACTATCATCCACCTAGTTGTCTGTCTGTCTATCTATCCATCTTTTACTATTTATCATTAATCTATCTTTACCTACTGTATTTATTTATCTAGCTATCTATCTACTTATCTATCCATCTCTACCTATCTACTATCTATCATCTATCTGTTTATCTATCCATCTATAGTTTGTCTATCACCATCCATCCATCCATCTCTTATTCATCTCTCTGTGTCTCTCTCCATCCATCCACCCATTTCTTATTCTCTGCCTCTCTCTCCATCTATCATCCATCCATCCATCCATCCATCTCATCATCCATCTCTGAGTCTCTCTCTCTCATCCCATCTCTCACTCTCTTCCTCTCATCCATCTATCATCCATCCATCTTCATCTCTCTGTGTCTCTTCTCTCATCCATCCACCCATTCTTCTTCTCGTCCTCTCTCTCTCTCCATCCATCTATCCATCCATCCATCCATCTCTTATTCATCTCTCTGTGTCTCTCTCTCCATCCATCCACCCATTTCTTATTCCTCTGCCTCTCTCTCTCCATCCATCTATCCATCCATCCATCTCTTATTCATCTCTCTGTGTCTCTCTCTCCATCCATCCACCCATTTCTTATTCCTCTGCCTCTCTCTCTCCATCCATCTATCCATCCATCCATCCATCTCTTATTCATCTCTTTCTGTATGTGTGTTTCTTTCTCTGTCTGTCTGTCTGTCTCTCTCTCTATGTCTCTCTCTCTGTCTCTCTCTCCCTCTCCTCTCTCTCTTCTATATGATCGTCATAACTATTCATTTAAAGTGAAAGTTAACAACAGCACTGAGAAAAATGACTTATGACCAGGTCCTCACACTTCAGACTGTTCTAGCATCCTCACAGTCGCATGATGAAAATTTGGGTGCTTAGCAACTGGCATGCATTTTTGATGGTTCCAGGTGGTCATGTGACCTTCCCAGTTCAATTCTGACAAGCTGAGTTAATAAAGGAAGCTGGATTTGCTTAATCACGGCATGGTTCACTTATCAGCTGCAGTGATTCACTTAACAATCATGACCAAAAAACAAAAACAAAACAAGTTATAAAATTGGGCATGTGGCTCACAACAATTGCCTTGTTTCCCAACAGGAATTCTGATCCCAGTTGTGTTGTACGTGTTGAAGGAACAGTCTTCATCGTGGTTCAGTCCAAGCCGGGAATACACAACATGGTGACTGCTTTAGAAAGAAGGTTGCAATTTATTGAAGAGGAGAGCCAGAGAGAAAGATGGCTCTGGAGAAAAGAGAGAGCGAGCACATGTAGGGAGTGGGTTTTTATACCCTCTGGAGCCTTTTGTTTGGAGGTTGTTTCCTGTTCCTGTTTGAGACTTTGTATTTCCTGTGTCATGTATTTTGACCTGTATCCTTTCGGCCTCTGTGGGTTAATCCTATTATATCCTGTCTTAGACTTTGGGTAGGATATGTAGATTTTAGGTGCCTTTGTCTTCTTAATCTTCTAGCTTCAAACCTTCCTGAATGGATTATCACATCTGCATTTCTACAGAGCTGGCCTCTGCATGGGGGGAGGCAGACTTGGGGCTATCAAGAAAAACTGGGCATGCATTTCTGCCTCTTTAAGATCCTTTGAGGAAATACATTTTTCTGCCCTTTTAATATTTCCTTCTCTGGGGGGGCTGACTTCCCACATAAGTCAAGGACTAGATGTAACGGCAGTTTCCCAGGAGGTCTAGTAGTAAAACGTCTGATCTTTAGCTTTTTAAAACTCACCAGCTGGGATGGTACAACTTCGGAAAGGTGCAGAACGGCACGAGAATGCAAACTATATGGAGATTTCCCCTGCCGTTAGTCCTTGTGCTAGCAAGGTGAATCCATGAATTAGAGGCCATCAATCACCAGGAGCTGTTCAATCAGCTTCTGTGTTGGATGCAGAATATTAGTGGTGAGGTTAAATTTAAAAAGACAAAGAAAAAAACACACAAGTTTTCTGATGATTCACTAAAGCAGGGGTCTTCGAACTTGGCCCGTTTATAACTTGTGGACTTCAGCTCCCAGAATTCCTCAGCCGGGCACGCTGGCTGAGGAATTCTGGGAATTGAAGTCCACTTCTCTTAAAGTCTATATCAGGGGTCTTCCAACTTGGCCCTTTTGTGACTTGTGGACTTCAACTCCCAGAATTCCTCAGCCAGACACACTGGCTGAGGAATTCTGGGAGTTGAGGTCCACAAGTCATAAAAGGGCCAAGTTGGAAGACCCCCGCACTATAGGATAATCCAAGCCAGCATTCTGTCCAGCCTCAAATACTGAGAGTGCATGTCACTTTAAGAAGAGACGTGCTGTATGCGTGTCCCCCTCAGAGACAGAGGAGTCTCAGCTCTGACACGGTGATTATGGAATAACCATGCTACTTAGATTTGAATGCCAAGTGAAGATTGGTTAGATAAAGAAGAATATTTGTAGCTCACGGCTGAAATGAGAGTTCCTTGATGCTCTCTGAGCATGCAGGTTTTCTTGCAGATGTTTCATTTCCCAACTAGGTAACATCATCAGTGCGAGGAGGAGGAGGAGGAGGAGGAGGACCACCGTTGGGTCCTTGGTGCTCTCTGAGCTTGGTGGTTTTCTTGGAGATGTTTCATTACCCAACTACGTAACATCACCAGTGCGAGGAGGAGGAGGAGGAGGAGGACCACCGTTGGGTCCTTGGTGCTCTCTGAGCTTGGTGGTTTTCTTGCAGATGTTTCATTACCCAACTAGGTAACATCATCAGTGCTAGGAGGAGGAGGAGGAGGGCAACCAACTTCTTGAATTGGACCTGGAAGCAAGCCAGCCACCAGTGCAGTTCACACAAAACAGTGGTGTTATATGGGCCACCCTGGGGGTCCCTAACACTGTTCACACTGGTCCATTTTGTGCCTGATGTAGTTTCCCAAGGATTCTCAAGGGGAGCCCCTTGAAGACTGCATTGCAGCAATCCAAGCACGATATGACCAGGACTTGAGTGACTAGGTTTTTTAAAGATGAGATTGGACAACCGTTTGTCTGAAATGATATAGGGGTTCCAGCCTGAGCAGGGGGTTGGAATAGAAGACCTCCGAGTTCCCTTCCAACTTTGCTATTCTGTTATTCTGTTGTTATTCTGTTATTCTTCTGTTACTCTGTTATTCTCTTACTCTGCTGTTCTCTTACTCTGTTGTTCTGTTATGGATTTGTAACTGGCTAGCAAACCGCACTCAACGAGTAGTCCTTAAGGGTACTACATCTATAGAAAGTAGTGGCACACCACACAGTAAGGTTCTGTCTTAGGCTCTCTGCAATGTGAATGAATGAACCTTTATTGTCAAAGTACAACCATGTATACATTGAGATTGGCTGAGCCTCCCTTCGTGCTCCCAACCCCCAACTCACAGGGACAACAAACCCTCCATCTTATTACACCATGTGAGCTAATCGCACAACACACCGGCCTCGCAAGTCAATTATGCATAAAGTTTATAAAATTATATCCCGTTCAAGAGCCTAACAGCCCATGGATAAAAGCTGTTTTTCAGCCTGTTGGTGCGGCTGGCTATACTCCTGTATCTCCTGCCTGATGGTAGGAAAGTAAAGAGGTACCGACCAGGGTGTGAGTCATCCCTGAGAATTTTCCTCACTCTTCCAAGGCAGCGGGCCCTGGCGAGGTCATCCAGTGGTGTCAGGGGACAGCCCACGATGTCTTGTGCTGTGCTCACCTCCCTCTGTAATGCTTTCCTATCCGTGGCTGTCAGACCAGCATACCAAACCACAATACCATACGAGAGGACGCTCTCTATAGTAGACCGGTAAAAGAGGGTCATTAGCTGTTGTTCTACCCTGTTCTTCCGCAAGACCCTGAGAAAGTGAAGTCTCTGTTGGGCCTTTCTAGCCACCTGGGTTGTGTTAACTTTCCAGGTCAGATCTTCACAGAGGTAGACTCCCAGAAATTTAAAGGAGGAAACTCTCTCCACATAGTCCTCCCCGA
>NC_139521.1:73983903-74041798 GCF_947247035.1 Vipera ursinii
CTATTCTATTCTATTCTATTCTATTCTATTCTTATTTCTTATTCTTATTTCTTATTCCATTCCATTCCATTCCATTCCATTCTTATTTCTTATTTCTTATTCTATTCTATTCCATTCTATTCTTATTCTTTCCTATTTTCTATTGTATTCTATTCTATTCATTATTTTATCTATTCTATTCTAATTTTCTATTCTATTCTATTCTATTCTATTCTATTCTATTCTATTCTATTCTATTCTATTCTATTCTATTCTATTCTATTCTATTCTATTCTATTCTATTCTATTCTGATCTCCCACACCAAAACAAGGCTTCAGGAAAAATTGCACTGATGGTTGGGGGAAAAAGTCCTGGGACTTTGTTTATTTACAGATAGATCTTGATTTACAAGAGCTCATTTAGTGACCGTTCAAAGTTACAATGAGAGTGAAAAAAGTGACTTACGACCGTTTTTCACACTTACGGCCATTGCAGCATCCCCGGGATCACGTGATCGAAACTCAGACACTTGACAACTGACTTGTCTTTATGACCGTTGCTGTGTCCCGGGGTCACGTGATCCCCTTTTGCGACCTCTTGACAAGCAGAGTCAATGGGGGAAGCCAGAGCCACTGAACGACTGTCTTATTAGCTTTAAAAAACCCGCAGCGATTCGCTTAATAACCATGGAAAGAGAAGGTCGTAAAATGGAGCAAAACTCACCTAAGAAATGTCTCGCTTAAGAGCAGAAATTTTTAGCATGCAAGTATGTATCCGATCCAAGAGCCTTGGTGGAGCAGTGGGCTAATGCCTCCTTAAGTGACACCAGCTGCCTGCCATTAGTGCAGGTTCGAGTCCCACCAGGCTCAAGGTTGACTCAGCCTTCCATCCTTCCCAGGTAGGTAAAATGAGGACCCAGATTGTTGGGGGCAATTAAGCTGACTTTGTAATAATGCCGCTTGGGGGGGGGTGTGAAAGCCCTAATAAGCAGGCATATACATAGAATGAAGGCTACTGCTAAGCACATTTGATTTGTGCTTAGATTGTAAGCCGCCCTGAGTCTTCGGAGAAGGGCGGGATATAAATGGAATTAAAATAAATAAATAATAATAAATAAACTATCAACCTAAATGTTGGAGGTGTGGTGGCGAAGACGCAACGTATTTTCATATATGGTGGACCTGTAAAAAGGTTAAAGCTTTTTGGATTAAAATCTGCTGGAATATGCAGAAGATCTTTAAGCAAAGGATAAAGTTTTGTCTGCAATTGTTTTTACTGGGCATAATTACGGATACTACTGTTGTGGACACTAAGTTGATGTTGAACTTAATTGCAGCAGCAAGACTTTTAGTAGGTCAATATTGGAAGAAGGAAGAACTGCCGACCATAAAAGAATGGACTTTAAAAGTTTCTGACCTGGCGGAAATGGCAAAGATATCGGCGTATTTAAAGGACCATTCGCAACAACGTTATATTACGGAGTGGAAAAAATGGATTGATTACATCCAGAATAAATATGGGACTAAAAAGTTTCATTTAGCATTTGTATAAGTTTTGATGTGATATTAGTATTGCTTGTAGTCATTTCATATGAGCTAGAGTGCGATAGACTTAATAGCTTATTGTTGTTAGCATATGGCTGTTTATGATTGTTTTTACTTTTATACCTTGTATTTAGCTCTGGGAAGTCGGGGACGGGGAGGGGGGAAGGGGAGGGGGGGAGGGTCGGGAAGGGTTGGGTAGGGGGTGGGGGGGGAGGGGTTGTTAAGGATAAAATGTATTGAAAAACATTTCAATAAAAAAAGAGCAGAAATTTTGAGCTCGATTCTCGTCGTAAGTCAAGGATGATCTGTATAGCCAGTCCATTGGAAATTTGGACATTCGCCAAAAGGACCCACATAGCCTCTTCATTTCTGACAAAATTTGACCTGTTTTTCTAACTTCTTCATAATTTGAGACCAATAGCAACGTTCCTCATGGACTGCCACACCTATCCGTTTTTTTCAGTAACGGCATCTACAAGATTCTGGTTTTGGTTTTAATTTTTTTTTTTTTAAAAAAAAATATCATTTCAGAATCTTACAAAAGAGAAAACAGAAGCTATTTGAGTAGTTTCCTACTGAAAGTCAGTCGCAAATGTGTTAGTCAGATACGCATTACCCAACTCGGATTTGCGTAATGCAGTTAGCATAATTATAAACATATTGAATGTATCGCGTTAATGTTTGCTGCATCTTTTCCTCATATTGGTTTTTTTTCTCAGTTTTTTTTTCTTTTTGCCATTTATGATAAAGTAGGCATTTCAGTCTACAGGTGCCAAAAGCTTCAAGCTGCAGTAAACAGATTCTGAAATTATCTTTAATCATATTCTAATCACTTTGCTGCCCCTTTTGGACAGAATTTTAAATTTCAGATAGAGAGGAAGGGGAAATAATTTGTCCTCTCTGGGAAAACTAGACGTCTGCCCTTAATTCCATCTCATCTGTAATTGGTAATTGGTCTTTTATAGATTTTGTTTATTGATTTATCAGAATTTTTACCCTGCCTTTATTATTTTTATAGGTAACTCAAGACAGCAAATACAACTAATAGTCCTTCCTACTTCTATTTTCCTCAGAAAAACAACCCTGTGAGGTGGGATGGACTGAGAGAAAAGGACTGGCACAAAGTCAGGCAGTCGGTTTTCATGCCTAAGGCGGGACTAGAATTCACTGTCTCCTGGTGTTGGCCCAAAGTCACCCAGTTGGCTTTCATGCCTAAAATGGGACTAGAACTCACCGTCTCCTGGTGATTGGCCCAAAGTCACCTAGTCATCTTTCATGCCTAAGGCAGGACTAGAACTCACCGTCTCCTGGTCATTGGCCCAAAGTCACTGAGCTGGCTTTCATGCCTAAGGCAGGACTAGAACTCACCATCTCCTGGTTTCTAGACTGGTGCCTTAATCACCACATCAAACTGGCTTTGTGGCATTCATTTTCTCTAGAGATCTATAAAACCTGCCTGGGCAAGGGGTCGGGCTAGAAGACCTCCAAGGTCCCATCCAACTCTGTTATTCTGAGTTGTCATTTGCTTACGGTTTGACCCTTCCTTTAAGGTTATCATCTTACGTCCTGTTGAGTTTCACATGGATCGAGTTTCTGATTCTTCCCCTCCGCGTACCTCCCCTTTTCCCCAACGGCGGAAGCCATCCCACTGAGAATTAAAAAATAAAATTCAAATTCTCACGGTCGCTTTCGGATAGCAGAAGTCACCTCTTTTCATACCGATCTTTCAACACCCTTGAAAAATTCACCCTTCTTTGGAAAGTTCAGAAACACGGAGAGCCGTGTTTGAAGACGAGGGAAATTATCATCGTTCTATTTTTTTTTAATTAAGGTCTTGTTTATTCACAAGATACTTGATTGTCAGTGTGTGGAGGGCCTCTCATTACCGTACAAGCTGTTCGGTTCTTCGAACGATCTCAGTTACTTGGCACAATATAGCCGTTAACCTAGTGATGTATAAACGAGCTGGGAGTATATTTAGATACACTTCCGATGACATAACCCAGTTCCATTTCCGTTCGTCACACAATCAAAGTGCCAGCATTAATTCCATTAATTCCATTTGTGAAGAGGTGTGAAGAGTGAAGCAGAAATGTGAAGTGTCAAGACCACTTTATAATGCCTCGGTCAGTCCACACTGGGAATATTGCATCCAGTTTGGATCACCACGATATAAAAAAAAGATGCTGAGACTCTGGGAAGAGTGCAGAGAAGAGCAACAAAGATGATCAAGGGACTGGAGGCTAAGACATATAAGGAACGGTTGCTGGAATTGGGTATGTCCAGCTTAATGAAGAGAAGGACGAGGGGGGACAGGATAGCAGTCTTCCAGTATCTCAGGGGCTGCCCCAAAGAAGAGGGAGTCAAGCTATTCTCCAAAGCACCTGAAGGCAGGACAAGAAGCAACGGATGGAAACTAATCAAGGAGAGAAGCAACCTGGAACTAAGGAGGAATTTCCTGACAGTGAGGACAATTCACCGGTGGAAGAACCTGCCTCCAGAAGTGGTGAATGCTCCAACACTGGAAGTTTTTAAGAAATGACTGGACAACCATTTGTTGGGAACGTCATAGTGTCTCCTGCATGAGCAGGGGGTTGGACTAGAAGACCACCAAGGTCCCTTCCAACTCTGTTACTCTATTATTCTGTTAAGATTTCAGGGGGCTGGAGTGACCCTAATTATTTTTTTTCCCCTGTTTTCATTTACCGGGCTCTGAAGAACCCATCTCAATGTCTTCTGCTAGACCGGATCCCTCCATCGTCATCATCAATCAATTAGCTTCTTAGGGACAAGCACCTTAAAAAGTAAATTCCTAAATTGAGTGTTAACACAGCTGGGTTGTTTTCCTGTGCAAAGAATACGCTAAAGGCTGTATCAGACCTTTGTATGACATACTACCATAAAAAACACTGTGCAATTCAATTTAAATTTCATTGAATGCGACTAATAGAATTAGTCTGTGCTCAGGCTACACAAGATTGTGGCTTTGATTCCCAAAAGGTGCTTGGTAGTGGTGCTTGTGTTTGTGTTTGTGTGTTTTGTGTGTGTGTGTGTGTGTGTGTGTGTGCGCGCGCGCGCGTGTGTGTGCGCACTGGTGGGATTCAAATACCTGAATAACTGGTTCTCTGTGTGAATGCAGGCCTGGGCCTCCGAGGCCTAGAATAGACTTCCGGAAGTGGCATCCACACACTTTCAGCGGGGCGTTCTAGGCCTGGGAGGCCTCCTCCAGGCCTCCGAGGCCTAGAAAGGACTTCCAGAAGTGGCATCCACGCATTTCTGGTGGGCTGTTCTAGGCTTGGGAGGCCTCCTCCAGGCCTCTGAGGCCTAGAACGGACTTCTGGAAGCAGTGTGCATTCAGCCAGTTCTCTGAACTCAACAAAATTTAGCTACCGGTTCTGCCGAACCAGTGCGAACCGGCTGAATCCCACCACTGTGTGTATGGCAACGTAACAAATTTCTGCAACTCTTCAAACAGCCCTTTCATTTCCTGGGGTTGTGTGGGAGTTGTGTGGAATGTGTGTTTTTGTGTCTGTTCTTAAGAGGTGCAGAGAGAAGTTCTGTTCCTGGTCGTAAGTGACCCTTGGGTGAACTATTTCTAAAGGACTGCCACCACACTCTATGTACACAAGCCTATCCTCATTTGGATTCCCTAGAAGAACAGGTGGCAACCTTCTGAAGTTTATTCAAGAGGTTGTGGGGACTGTTCTGATGTTGAAAAAGGTGTTCTTGTAGCTACAGAATCAGCTGTGAACATCCACAAGGCTCCATTGGTTGATTGCTATCACCGTTAGGAAGTTTCTCCTTAATTCCAGGTTGCTTCTCTCCTTGATTAGTTTCCATCCATTGCTTCTTGTCCTGCCTTCAGGCGCTTTGGAGAATAGGTTGACCCCACTTCTTCTGTTCTTCATATGTTTTTGTCTCCAGGCCTTTAATCATCTTAGCTGCAGTTTTTCCAAAGTTTCAACATCTTTTTTGCCATGGTGGTGACCAAACCTGGGTGAACAGAACCAGAATAGAGCTAGAAGGGGCCTTGGAGATCATCTAGTCCAACCCCCTGCTCAAGCAGGAGACCCTACACCATTTCAGACAGGTGACTGTCTAGCCTCTTCTTAAACACCTCCAGTGATGGAGCGCCCACAATTTCTGGAGGCAAGCTGTTCCGCCGGTTAATTGTCCTCACTGTTAGGAAGTTTCTCCTTAATTCCAGGTTGCTTCTCTCCTGGATCAGTCTTCTTGTCCTGGTTTCATGTGCTTTGGAGAATAGATTGACCCCCGTCCTCTTCTTTGTGGCAGCACCTCCAATATTGGAACACTGCTATAAGGTCCCCCCTTTTCCTTCTTTTCTCTAGACTGACCCAATTCCTGCGACCGTCCTTCATATGTTTTTGTCTCCAGGCCTTTAATCACCTTAGTTGCTCCTCTCTGCACTTCTTTCAAAGTCTCAACATCTTTTTTTTTTCCTAACGTGGAGACCAAAACTGGATGCGGTATTCCAGGGGTGGCCTTTCTAAGGCTTTATAAGGTAAAGGTAAAGGTTCCTCCGCACATGCGTGCTAGTCGTTTCCGACTCTAGGGGCCGGTGCTCATCTCCGTTTCAAAGCCGAAGAGCCAGCGCTTGTCCGAGGACGTCTCCGTGGTCATGTGGCCGGCATGACTGGACGCCAAAGGCGCACGGAACGTTGTTATCTTCCCACCGGAGTGGTCCCTATTTTTCTACTTGCAATTTTACGTGCTTTCGAACTGCTAGGTTGGCAGAAGCTGGGACGAGTAACAGGCGCTCACTCTGCTACGCGGCACTCGGGATTCGACCCGCCAAACTGCCGACCTTCTGATCGACAAGCTCGGCATCCTACGTAACCCACTGAGCCAGGCTTTATAAAGCAGTACTAATACTTCTCGTGATTTTGATTCTATGCCTCTGTTTATACAACCCAGGATCGTGTTAGCATTTTTTTGGCGGCGGCTGCACACGGCTGGCTCATGGTCAAGGGATCGTCCACTAGGACTCCAAGGTCCCTCTGACAGTTAACTCTGTTTGAGCCAGGTTTTGCCCCAGTCTGTACTTGTACCTTTGGTTTTTCCCGCCTAGGTGTAGAATCTGATCTGATTGCTGTTGTCAGAGTTAGGTTTACCGACTTTTCTGTTTGGGTTTTATTTTTGTAAGCTGCCCAGAGTCCTTGTGAGTCAGTTGGGGTGGGGTGGGGCATATAAATGTTATTTAGAAATACATATACCCATCCCTCTGTAGATGCTTGTGACAAAAAGCATCAAAGCCTCTTGTGATTTCAGAGGAGGCCTGAGAAGGCATTGAAGGAAAGGGGAGGAAAAAAAACAGCTCCGGCAAAACAGATTCTCCCGCCACTCAAATCTGACACCTGATGACTCCCCAGTTTAATTTCACCTCTTCCAGCCTGAACAAGCCGGTTGGAATAAATCAGCAATGATTCAGGCCTAACCTGATCATAAATCTCTGCAACAGGAGCTGACGGAGGGAAGCAAGGAGGTGATAGAGAAAATGTAAATGATCAGGTTGAATATTCAGTAGATAAACACAGCCAAGGAGAGTTGAAAGGGAGAAGGGTCACCCGCCCAAGGAATGGTTGTTGTTTTGTTCTGTTGTTTTGTTTTTCCCTTGTAGGACCGGGTTTCTGATGGAAAAGGCGAGGCGGTAAGAATTTACAGAATCAACGAGTTGGGGAGGATCTTAGAGGTCATCTAGACGAACCTTCTGCTTTCAGGAGACGATCTCCAAAAGCATTCTGAAGACTTAGCTTTCCCATTCCTCTGTTTGAAACCTTCTAACGGAATAGAGTTGAGCTGGAAGGCACCTTGGAGGTCTTCTAGTCCAGCCCCCTGCTGAAGCAGGAGAACCTACACCATCTCAGACAGGTGAATGTCCAGCCTCTTCTTAAAAATCTCCAGTGATGGAGCACCCACAACTTCTGGAGGCAAGCTGTTCTGCTGGTTAATTGTCCTCACTGTTAGGAAGTTTCTCCTTAATTCCAGGTTGCTTCTCTCCTTGGTTAGTTTCCATCCGTTGCTTTTTCTCCTGCCTTCTGGTGCTTTGGAAAATGAATTGTCCCCCTCCTCTTTCTGGCAGCCCCTCAAATACTGGAATACTGCTATTGTGTCTCCCCTATTTCTTATCTTCTTTAGACTAGCCAGACCCAAGTCCTGCAGCCGTTCTTCGTATGTTTTGGTCTCCAGGCCTTGGATCATCTTAGTTGCTCTTCCCTGATTTTTTTCCAAACTCTCAACGTCTTTTTTGTGATATGGTGACCAAAATTGGCTGCAGTATTCCAGGTGTGGCCTTACTAGGGTTTTATAAAGCGGTACTAATACTTTGCGTGATCTTGAATCTATGCCTCTGTTTATACAGCCCAGGATTGTATTAGCTGTTTTGGCTGCTGCTGCACACGGCTGGCTCATAGTCAAGTGATCGTCCACTAGGACTCCAAGGTCCCTCTCACAGTTTATTATTTATTTTATTTATTATTTAAATTTATATACCACCCTATTCCCATAGGACTCAGGGCGGTTTACAGGAAGAATTAAAATACATAACATAACAAAATTAAAATCAGTTAAAACTATGATTAAATTACAGTCCCTGAAGTTAAACTAAAACCCAATAAATTAATTAGTTAAAACCCCTCAGTCTGGGCCAAACAGCTCGAAGAACCAGGTTTTCAAGTCCCGGCGAAATGAGCGAAGGTCGGGGGCAGTCCTGAGTTCCGTGGGAAGTTGGTTCCATAGGGCCGGCGCGCCCACAGAGAACGCCCTTCCCCTGGGAATAACCCACCGGCATTCATTAACCGGCAGTACCCTGAGAAGGCCCTCCCTGTGGGAGCGCACAGGACGATGGGAGTTGATGCCGGCAGCAGGTGTTCCCTTAGATAATCCGGACCCAAGCCATTTAGAGCTTTATAGGTCATTACCAGCACCTTGAATCTCACCCGGAGGGCAACCGGAAGCCAATGCAGCACACGGAGTAGAGGTGTTACACGCGAGTATCGGGAAACCCCCATCACAACTCGCGCGGCTGCATTCTGCACCAGTTGAAGCCTCCGAGTGGTCCTCAAGGGCAGCCCCATGTAGAGAGCGTTGCAGTAGTCTAGCCGGGAGGTCACGAGCGCATGGGTGACTGTGCGTAGGGCATCTCGGTCCAGATAGGGCCGCAACTGGCGCACCAGACGAAGCTGGGCAAAAGTTGGTGTTTATGAGTCAGGTTTTGTGTCATTTCATGGGCCAGCCTGTTCTAGCAGTTGACAGATTTTTACCTCAGGAAGTTCTTCCTAATAACTAGAGGTAGTCCTTGACTCACCACCCCAACTGAGCCTCAAATTTCAGTTGCCAAGGGAGGCAGTTGTTAAGTGACTTATGCCCCCTTTTACGACCTTCCTTGCCACCGCTCTTAAGGGAATCCCTGCAGCTGTTAAGTTACTAACGTGGTCGTTAAGTGAATCCGGCTTCCCCACTGACTTTGCTTGTCAGGCGGTCACAAAGGGAGATCACGTGACCCGCCCCCCCCTCCCCGGGCCACTGCGACCGTCATAAATAGGAGTCAGCTGCCAAGCCTCTGGATTTTGATCACGTGACCCTGGGGACGCTGCGATGGTTGTTAAGTGTGAAAAACGGCCATCGGTCACTTTTCCCCCAGCGCCGTTGCCATTTCAAACCGTCACTACATGGGCTGTCGTAAATCGAGAACTGGCTGCATCTGAATTTTGATCACGTGACCGTGGGGGAATGCTGCGACGGTCGTAAGTGTGAGAAACAGTCGTAAGTCACTTTTTTTCCGTGCCGTTGTAACAGTGAACTAAATGCATGGTGGTCGAGGAATACTTGTATCATGAGGTAGTTCACCTCAGCGTGCGACGCCTAACACAACAGAGAACGCCTCCATTTCCTTCTCTTTTCTTTTCTCGTTCAAACTTTTACTGCTTTGTCCAAATATAAAAAAACGCAAAGAGGAATTCAAAAAAAGTAAGAGAAAAATGGGAGGAGGGGGAAGGAAGGGGGGAAAAAAATAGAGAGTGGAAAGAGGGAAAAAGAAAGAAAAAAGGCACCCACGTACGGCACTCCTTAGCGCAGTGGAAAGAAATGACATTACAGCCGTGCCTCTTTACTTTTACGCCGCAGTTTGTGCAAGCCGTTTCTATAACAATTTTGCTAATTTATTTATTTTTTATTTTTTTATTTTAATTCCATTTATATCCCGCCCTTCTCCGAAGACTCAGGGCGGCTTACAAGCTTAGCAGTAGCCTTCATTCTCTGTATATGCCTGCTTGTTAGGGCTTTCGCACACACACACCCAAGCGGCATTATTACAAAGTCAGCTTAATTGCCCCCAATAATCTGGGTCCTCATTTTACCTACCTGGGAAGGATGGAAGGCTGAGTCAACCTTGAGCCTGGTGGGACTCGAACCTGCACTAATTTTATTTTATTTTATTTTAATTCCATTTATATCCTGCCCTTCTCCGAAGACTCAGGGCGGCTTACAAGCTTAGCAGTAGCCTTCATTCTATGTATATGCCTGCTTATTAGGGCTTTCACACACACCCCAAGCGGCATTATTACAAAGTCAGCTTAATTGCCCCCAACAATCTGGGTCCTCATTTTACCTACCTGGGAAGGATGGAAGGCTGAGTCAACCTTGAGCCTGGTGGGACTTGAACCTGCACTAATGGCAGGCAGCTGGTGTTCCTTAAGGAGGCATTAGCCCACTGCTCCACCAAGGCTGTCATTCGCAAAAATAAAACCAGAATTTTATTTTTATTGTTTTCCATTGCAAGCACAAAATCCGGAAGCCATTTCAAAATAGGAACGAGGCGAGACATATTCGCTTCTTGGGATAAAATAATCAATTTGCCTTTGCTGTGGGGAAATAGTACGTGCTTTTGTTAACTCGTTAATCTTTACCATAATTCATGGTAAAACAAATGAGAACTCTTGATTGATTTGTTCCGTGAACGTTAACAGCACCACAATTCCCAAACACTTGTCTGAACCTTCTGGTGTCGGATGTTCTTGCTTTGACATCTGGCTTTTATCCCAGTTTCCCATGCTCCTTGGTCCAAGCTTTAATATTTCCTTTACCTGTGTGTTATTCTTCCGAGATCTGACAATCCAACAGTAGAGCTTAAAGAAAATCTCTCTGTGTTTTTAATTAATACGCATGGGTTTATTTACTAAATCATGATTATCCTTTTGCTACCCACAAAGTAATCCAAGAAAAAGGAATAATTTTTCAATCATTGGTATAGATCCAAAATGGTTGATCAGGAAGAAAGAAAGAGATGTTGAAGAACAGTAACCAGAAATTTAGCAGGAAGGAAGGAAGGAAGGAAGGAAGGAAGGAAGGAAGGAAGGAAGGAAGGGAGGGAGGGAGGGAGGGAGGGAGGGAGGGAGGGAGGGAGGGAGGGAGGGAGGAAGGAAGGAAGGGAGGGAGGGAGGGAGGGAGGGAGGGAGGGAGGGAGGAAAGGAAAGGAAAGGAAAGGAAGGAAGGAAGGAAGGAAGGGGAGGGAGGGAAGGAGGGAGGGAGGGAGGGAGGGAGGAAAGGAAAGGAAAGGAAAGGAAAGGAAGGAAGGAAGGAAGGAAGGGGAGGGAGGGAAGGAGGGAGGGAGGGAGGGAGGGAGGGAGGAAAGGAAAGGAAAGGAAGGAAGGAAGGAAGGGGAGGGAGGGAAGGAGGGAGGGAGGGAGGGAGGAAAGGAAAGGAACAGTGGTGTAGCGTGGGGGGTGCAGGGGGGGCCGGCCGCACCGGGCGCAACATCTGGGAGGGGCGCGCTCGCACTGAGCTGCTCAGGGAGCCCCAAGGGCTGCACAGAGTTGGCTTGGCTCCGCTCTTGAGCTGCTCTTTCTTGCAAAGCGAAATGAGTCCGGCAGGTGAGATGGGCGGCCACATAAACTGAATAATATAAATAGAAGCGGCCAACTCTCCACCCAGGCTCAGGCCAACCGCAAGCGCCCCGCAGGCGCCCTGGCAGGTTTGGCCGAGCGAAGACGGACCCGCTGGCCGGCCGGCCTAGCTTCGTGCGCATGCGTGGCTTTATTTAGCGGGGCTCACGTGCGAGCTTGAATGCAGCGGCTCTTGCAGGTCGGAGCCCCGCCCAGCCGCCCTCGAGAGGGACCCGGAAGCATCCCGCATGCACGCGACTCTTCTTGGAAAGTCTACGCCGCTGCGGGGCGCGTCTTTTCAGCAGTGCCGTGACGTCACCACCCGCCCCTCTATTTCCGCTTCCGGTTGCCTTGCCCCGGGTGCTGACAACCCACGCTACGCCACTGGAAAGGAAAGGAAAGGAAAGGAAAGGAGGGAGGGAGGGAGGGAGGGAGGAAAGAAAGAAAGAAAGAAAGAAAGAAAGAAAGAAAGAAAGAAAGAAAGAAAGAAAGAAAGAAAGAAAGAAAGAAAGGAAGGAAGGAAGGAAGGAAGGAAGGAAGGAAGGAAGGGGAGGGAGGGAGGGAGGGAGGAAAGGAAAGAAAGAAAGAAAGAAAGAAAGAAAGAAAGAAAGAAAGAAAGAAAGAAGGAAGGAAGGAAGGAAGGAAGGAAGGAAGGAAGGAAGGAAGGAAGGAAGGAAAGGAGGAAAGGAAAGATAGATAGGAAGGGAGGGAGGGAGGAAAGGAAAGGAAAGAAAGAAAGAAAGAAGGAAGGAAGGAAGGAAGGAAGGAAGGAAGGAAGGAAGGAAGGAAGGAAGGAAGGAAGGAAAGATAGATAGATAGATATATAGATAGATAGATAGATAGATAGATAGATAGATAGATAGATAGATAGATAGAAAGGAAAGAAAGAAAGAAAGAAAGAAAGAAAGAAAGAAAGAAAGAAAGAAAGGAAGGAAGGAAGGAAGGAAGGAAGGAAGGAAGGAAGGAAGGAAGGAAGAAAGAAAGAAAGAAAGAAAGAAAGAAAGAAAGAAAGAAAGAAAGAAAGAAAGAGAGAAAAAGAAAGAAAATGGGAGGGAGGAGGAAGGGAGGATGTCCTATAACAACTGGATAAATGAAGTGCTGCAATTGTCAGCATCAAAATAATAATCAGCGGATAAATTTGTTCATAGAATATGTGATTGATTGATATTGATTACCTGCCACCAAGTTGCCTTTGACTCCTAGCAACCCCATCGATTTAATAATAGATGTTATTATATTATATAATAATAGATGTTGGATTTTAAAAAAAAATATATTCAGCCTACCAGTTTCATTAAGTCTTGGTTTAATTTGTCTCCCCATTCTTCTATATTTCTATATTGTGGACGCATATCATCCATCTGAATTATTGGAGGGTTTTGAAAAAAATTGTTAAAAGCAAAATCTAAGATTCTTCTCCGTCTGTTCCTTAGTACATTGCAGTGATTTAATTTTTTTTTAAAAAACACCTCGATAAGAGTAGTATCTCTCTTTTGGGAGATTCAAGGTTAAGTAGAGATGTGACTTTGCAATTTTGCATCCAGATTTTTCAGATACGAAGTTGGTTGAAAACTGAGTTTGCTGTAGCCTCACCAAGTTCAAAGCAGATAACCCTGCCAAGTTAATATATATATATATATATAAATCAAGCTTATCTCGTGTAAGATAATTAACATAATTTTTGTCATCCAACACTGCATATTTTGAAAAGGGTCAGACAGAGAGACGAAGAGATCAGTACCAAACTAATTTTAATGTCTATGTCATGAAAACAATATTCAGCTCCAGTGATTTTTACAGGATTTTAAGGTTACATTAAAGTACCTTTGAAATTCAGATTTCATATCCAACATTATTGAAAAAGCTTTTTAAACAAGCATTTCGTGCAAGTAATGATTTTCTACTAATGTCTATGATTATTTCTTTAACACTGTTTCCCCAGTGTTAAGATTTTTGAACACATACACACAATGCAATTCCTAATTCATGCTTTTTAAATATTCATGGCTTTTATCTTTCCTGAATTTTGTAATATATATTTTCTCTATTTATTTATTTATTTATTTATTTATTTATTTATTTATTTATTTATTTATTTATTTATTTATTTACTCTAGGTGTATACCTTTTTTTTCCAAAACACAAACTTTCTTTCTTGGATGCAATTTTCTGAAATATATCTCTATATAAAAAAACCCTAACTGAATTACAGGGAGAATTTTTTTTCCTCATTTAGGTGAAGCCTCTATAAATGTGAAATATTGCTTGTTATATATTTTTTTTTCTTCAACGGACAGGAAAGAGACAGAACAGAAGGTGGAAATTTTGTCAGAGTGGCAAAAAATCCCACAATCAACACATTTCTTTCCTGCTGATCCTGGCTGGTTGCTAAACTTCACACAGTTTCATCTCTTGCGCTTCTATCTAAAAAAGCTTTTTGCTGCTTGCATGATGAATCTGGACTGCTGGCTCAAATGTCTAATTAACAAGAGTTGCTCTTAATTCGTGCATAAATAAGTCTCCGTTGTTCTGGCAGGGAACATACCTCTTGTTGAAAAGCTGTGATCGTAATATCTTGCAAAATCTGCTAAAAAGAAAAAAAACTTTTATTAGCTACCGATGCAGGAAACTTGAACAAACCAAGGTTCGTGTGTTACGTCACCTGGTGACCATCTTTTGTGTGGTGTTCATGCCACAGCAAATCAGTTTGGATTTGGAGATATTTCGATTTTGTTTTGTGCTGCACTGAAAGACTACACTTGGAATATACAGTAGCATCCAGTTTTGGTGACCGAGATGCAGAAAAAGATGTTGAGACTCTAGAAAGAGTGCAGAGAAGAGCAACAAAGATGGTCAGGGGACTTGGAGGCTAAAACATACAATAAATGATTGAGGGAATTATGTATGTCTAGTTTAATGAAGAGAAGGGTGAGGGGGGACATGATAGCAGTCTTCCAATATCTCAGGGGCTGCCCCAAAGAAGAGGGAGTCAAGCTATTCTCCAAAGCCCCTGAAGGCAGGACAAGAAGCAACAGATGGAAACTAATCAAGGAGAGAAACAACCTGGAATTAAGGAGAAATTTCCTGATATTTAGAACAATTAATCTGTGGAATGACTTTCTTCCAGAAGTGGTAGATGCTCCATCGCTGAAGGATTTTAAGATTTTAAGCTACTGCTAAGCTTGTAAGCCGCCCTGAGTCTTCGGAGAAGGGCGGGATATAAATGGAATTAAAATTAAAAAAAATTTAAAAAATAAGAAGAGACTGAACAGCCATTTTGTCCAGAATAGTTGTTTTGTCAACTCCTGCTTGAGTTGGGGAATTGGACCAGAAGAACTACAAGGTCCCTTCCGACTCTGTCATTCTGTTATTCTGAAATAAAAGCAGGCAAAAATAGGGTGGGAGGGCCAGGCAGCCTAGAGTTTGTATTATCCATATATGTCTATCTATAAAAAGGTAAAGGTTCCCCCGCACATGCGTGCTAGTCGTTTCCGACTCTAGGGGCCGGTGCTCATCTCCGTTTCAAAGCCCGAAGAGCCAGCGCTTGTCCGAGGACGTCTCCGTGGTCATGTGGCCGGCATGACTAGACGCCAAAGGCGCATGGAACGCTGTTCCCTTCCCACCGGAGTGGTCCCTATTTTTCTACTTGCATTTTTATGTGCTTTCGAACTGCTAGGTTGGCAGAAGCTGGGACGAGTAACAGGCACTCACTCTGTTACGCGGCACTCGGGATTCGACCCGCCAAACTGCCGACCATTTGATCGACAAGCTCAGCATCCTAACCCACTGAGCCACCACATCCCTATATGTCTATCTATAGTTTATAGATAATATGTCTATCAGTAGTTATACAGAGAAGGGACCAAAATTTGCAGAGCCCCTGAAAACAATCTGGAAAATTTTAAGGAGAGATTGGACAACCATTTGTTATTCTGTGGGCTGGAGAGACCCCAATTAATTTTCCCCCTGTTCTCAATTACTGGATTCTGAAGAAGCCACCCCAGTGTCTTCCTGGAAGATCATGAAAGGGAGAGCCTTGGTGGAGCAGTGGGCTGATGCCTCCTTAAGTAACACCAGCTGCCTGCAATTAGTGCAGGTTCGAGTCCCACCAGGCTCAAGGTTGACTCAGCCTTCCATCCTTCCAAGGTAGGTAAAATGAGGACCCAGATTGTTGGGGGCAATAAGCTGACTTTGTAATAATGCCGCTTGGGGTGTGTGTGAAAGCCCTAATAAGCAGGCATATGCATAGAATGAAGGCTACTGCTAAGCTTGTAAGCCGCCCTGAGTCTTCAGAGAAGGGTGGGATATAAATGGAATAAAAATAAAAATAAAAATAAATAATGCCGCTTGGGGTGGGGGGCGAAAGCCCTAATAAGCAGGCATATACATAGAATGAAGGCTATTGCTAACCACATTGGTTTGTGCTTAGATTGTAAGCCGCCCTGAGTCTTCGGAGAAGGGCGGGATATAAATGGGATTAAAAAAAACTAGAATTAAAAGAGAATTAAAATTTCCTGACAGCAAGAACAATTAATCTGTGGAACAGCTTGCCTCCGTACGTTGTGGGTGCTCCGTCACTGGAGGTTTCCAAGAAGACAGCCATTTGTGCATAATAATAGAAGGTGTCTTGCTTAATTAGGGAGGTTGGACTAGAAGACCTCCAAGGTCCCATCCAGCCCAGTTATTCTCTGTTCTGTATATAGCAAGCGAGAAGTCAGCCTCTTCATCACAACGTATATAATTATTACTTCTGCTTCGGCACAGAAGCTATAATGGGGACTGTAATTCTGATTTATGCTGGCTGTTATTAAGGACAGTTGCAATACCCTGGAAAACTCCCAAAGGCTTTAGCTGAGCAGTAAGGCTGGCTGGCTGAATCTTCCTTCTGCAATTTCCCCCCAATTTTTCCTCACATAATTTAATAGGAAGCAAATGACACTCATTCCCCACAATAGAAGAATGGATGGCCAAGGGGGTGGAATTGGCAGGGAGGGCAAAAATGATAGTTTTAATTAAAAGGAAGACTGGATCCAGCTTTCTTTCTACTTGGAAACCGCTTCTGGACTTGGTGCTGAAAACTGGGGGGGATGGGGGTTGGGGAGGAAAAAAGAAAAAAAGAAAAAAGGCTGCAAGGACAAGAATGTCTGCTGTACAGAAATGGCTCCAGTCGTTTAGAACTGCGAAGCAAACGGTTGACGTTTTTTGTATTCAGCGGTCAGACCCCGACTTACGAGCCCAAAATTTCCACTGCTATTGAAGACAGTCGTTAAGTGAGGTTTGTCCCATTTGACAACCTTTCCTGCCACATCTGGGAAATGAACCACTACAGTTGTTAAGTTAGCCACACGGTTCTTAAGCGAATCGGGCTTTCCCCCTCCCCCTTGACTTTGCATGTCAGAAAGTGGCAAAAGGGGGGATCGCGTGACACCCCCCCCCCCGGGGACACTTGCAACCATCATAAATATGAGTCGGGTGCCAAGCGTCTGAATCTTGATCATGTGACCACGGGGAATGCTACGAAGTGTGGGAAACGGTTGTGGGTCGCTTTTTTTTCAATGCTGTTGTAACTTCAAACAGTCGCTAAATGGACCATTGTTACCTCAAGGACTTCCTGTATTGCACTGAAATAAATCAGAAGTCACTACTTTTTTTTTCTTTCCTTCACTCTTTCTCTCTTCCTTCTTTAACTTTCCTAACTGTGGTTTCTATTGCATTCTATGATATAATAAACTTCAGTAATCTATCTATCTATCTATCTATCTATCTATCTATCTATCTATCTATCTATCTATCTATCTATCTATCTACCTACCTACCTACCTACCTACCTACCTACCTACCTATCTATCTATCTATCTATCTATCTATCTATCTATCTATCTATCTATCTATCTATCTATCTATCTATCTATCTGCTCAGGCAGGAAACCCTATACCATTCCAGACCAATGGCTGTCCAGTCTCTTCTTCAAAACTTCCAGTGTTGGAGCATTCACAGCTTCTGGAGGCAGGTTGTTCCACTGGTTAATTGTTCTAACTGTCAGGAAGTTTCTCCTTAGTTCCAGGTTGCTTCTCTCCTTGACTAGTTTCCATCCGTTGCTTCTTGTCCTGCTTTCAGGTGCTTTGGAGAAGAGCTTGACTTCCTCTTCTTTGGGGCAGCCCCTGAGATACTGAAACACTGCTATCATGTCCCCCCTCATCCTTCTCTTCATTAAACTGGACATACCCAATTCCAGCAACCGTTCCCTATATGTTATAGCCTCCAGTCCCCTGATCATGTTTGTTGCTCTTCTCTGCACTCTTTCTAGACTCTCAACATCTTTTTTACATTGTGGTGAGCAAAACTGGATGCAGTATTCCAAGTGGGGCCTTACCAAGGCACTGTAAAGCGGTATTAATACTTCATGTGCTATCTATCTATCTATCTATCTATCTATCTATCTATCTATCTATCTATCTATCTATCTATCTATCTATCTATCGATTGATCTATCTATCTATCGATCTATCTATCGATCTATCGATCTATTTATCTATCTATCTATCTATCTATCTATCTGTCTGTCTGTCTGTCTGTCTGTCTGTCTGTCTTTGTCTGTCTCTGTCTCTGTCTCTCTCTTTCTGTGTGTGTGTGTGTGTGTGTGTGTGTGTGTGTATCCCCTTTTTTCAACCGTCTGACAAGGAAAAGTCAATGGGGGAAGCCAGAATTCACTTAACGACCGTGTTACTAACTTAATAACCACAGTGATTCCCTTAATAACGTTGGCAAGGAAGGTCGTAAGCTACGGCAAAATTCACATAGGAAATGTCTCGCTTAAGCAGCCGAAATTGCTAAGTCGAGGACAGCCTGTAATGAGAAGAAGACGGACGTAGCTGAAACGTTTGAAGTCTGAAAAGGAATTCTAAAGGCTTTACAGAACATTCTTTTAAAGCCCCCCCCCCCAAAAAAAACCCACTCTATTAACTGGTTGGATTCCCTAAAAATGAATCTTATGGATAAAGCTATCGCCGATTTTTGAGGATGTCGTTGAACCATGAACGGCGGAAAAAATAGAACGGAAAAATTCTCAGGAGGGGCAAGTGGTGGCCGCTTCCCAATTCTTCGCAGTTAACTGACAGCAAAACCGGGTATTTTATTTCAACATAAAAGTCATCAAGGCCCCAGCGCGGTAATTTCCTTTGAAAAGCAATTCCTATAATCAAATCTATTTTTCAGCTGTATCTACACCAGAGAAAGAAGCACGCAGTGCTTATCAACCAGACGAGCCCTTTTATAATAATGAAATGCAATAAAACGGAAAGGAAAAAGGAAAAACCTCAACAATGTTAGGCTGTCCTGAAAAATAAATCACATTATAGAGAAATTTCCCCAGCCTCTCTCTCTATATAACGCTAAGAGGCTAAAATTTATTAAATACATAGTGCAGGAGTTTAAGATAGTCACCCGGTCGTGAAGTGAATCTGGTTTTCCCCCACTGACTTCGATTGCCAGAAGGTCGCAAAACGGGATCACGTGACCCCGGGGGGACTTTGTGACCGTCGTAAATAGGACACAGTTGCCAGGCATCTGAATTTTGATCATGTGACCACGGGGATGCCGCAACGTGCGCAAGTGTGAAAACGTTATAGTCCTAAGAAGATAAGTAATAGAAAAGATGGATGATAGTAACAGAGCCCTACTACTGCTACGTAGTTTGACAATACTGAAGAATAGAATAGAATAGAATAGAATAGAATAGAATAGAATAGAATAGAATAGAATAGAATAGAATAGAATAGAATAGAATAGAATAGAATAGAATAGAATAGAATAGAATAGAATAGAATAGAATAGAAGAGTAGAGTAGAGTAGAATAGAATAAATATTGGACTATAGAATAGAGTAGAGTAGAGTAGAGTAGAGTAGAGTAGAGTAGAGTAGAGTAGAGTAGAGTAGTGTAGTGTAGAGTGGAGTGGAGTGGAGTGGAGTAGAGTAGAGTAATAGACTAGACTAGACTACACTAGGCTAGGCTAGGCTAGAGTAGAGTAGAGTAGAGTAGAGTAGAGTAGAGTAGAGTAGAGTAGAGTAGAGTAGAATAAATATTGGACTATAGAATAGAATAGAATAGAATAGAATAGAATAGAATAGAATAGAATAGAATAGAATAGAATAGAATGGAATGGAATGGAATGGAATGGAATGGAATGGAATGGAATGGAATGGAATGGAATGGAATGGAGTGGAGTGGAGTGGAGTGGAGTGGAGTGGAGTGGAGTGGAGTGGAGTGGAGTGGAGTGGAGTGGAGTGGAGTAGAGTAATAGACTAGACTAGACTAGACTAGACTACACCAGACCAGACCAGACCAGACCAGACCAGAATAGAATAGAATAGAATAGAATAGAATAGAATAGAATAGAATAGAATAGAATAGAATAGAATAGAATAGAATAGAATAGAATAGAATAGAATAGAATAGAATAGAATGGAGCTGGAAGGGACCTTAGAGATCTTCTAGTCCAGCCCCCTGCTCAAGCAGGAGAATACCGTCTCAGACAACTGACTGTCCAGCCTCTTCTTAAAAACCTCCAGTGATGGAGCGCCCATGATTTCTGATGGCAAGCAGTTCCACTGGTTAATTGTCCTCATAGTTAGGAAGTTTCTCCTCAATTCCAGGTGTTGTGTGAATTAGTTGTTTAACAGAGTGATGGCATGATAGGGGGGGGGAGACTGTCCTTGTGTCCAGTTGTTTAGGTGTGCAATGCCCCTATAGCCATCAGTTGCACAGCAGATTTTTATGTGAGCAGAATATGAATGGAAATGAATGTTATTGTGCTCTTCTGATCTAAACCAA
Source organism: Vipera ursinii (assembly GCF_947247035.1). Taxonomy (NCBI): domain Eukaryota; kingdom Metazoa; phylum Chordata; class Lepidosauria; order Squamata; family Viperidae; genus Vipera; species Vipera ursinii. Next base: position 74,004,158 of record NC_139521.1, read on the forward strand.
CACAAAGTAGCCCATTGTTTTCGGAGAAATTAACAACTCGGGAAAATTAGCAGGACTGAAAATTAACAGTGCAAAAATGGATGCATTTTTCATAAACATAGGCTTTAAGATCCAGAAAAAAAATTAAAAATCAGCATCACAGTCAAATCTGTCAAAAGTTAGGAATACTTAGGAATCAATACACACTCCCACCATTATTTTTTTTTACTAAATTAGGTATGTTAAACTACTGCCAGCTGCTAAAAGTAATGAAAAAACGACTTATCCATTTTGGGCAAAACAGCTGCCTTGACGATGTTTGGTATTTCCAAAGTGGTTTTATTATTTCCAAAGGAAACATCTGAATTCTACAATTTGGGGTGCCTGATAACAAACCGTTACAAAACGTGGGTTTCATAGAAAAAGACTGAGTAGGGTTGTTGTTATTTTTTTTTAAAAAAAAATCTATTATTTTTGAAATCGCCAAGAAGGAAGAGGTTTCCCAAATACTTATTTTATTTTACTTTAGTATTTTCCTAACTCCTGTTCCCGTTTACTATTTTCCCCACAACAACAACCCTGTGAGGTGGGTTGGGTAGAGAGAAAGAATGACTGACTCAAAGTCACCCAGCTGGCTTTTATGCCTCAGGTGGGACTAGAACTCACCATCTCCTGCTGATTGGACCAAAGTCACCCAGCTGGCTTTCATGCCTAAGGCGGGACTAGAACTCACCGTCTCCTGCTGATTGGACCAAAGTCACCCAGCTGGCTTTCATGCCTAAGGCGGGACTAGAACTCACCGTCTCCTACTGATTGGACCAAAGTCACCCAGCTGGCTTTCATGCCTAAGGCGGGACTAGAACTCACTGTCTCCTGGTGATTGGCCCAAAGTCACCCAGCTGGCAGATATATCAGAATCAAACTGGTGGTTTGAACAGTTCATAAGTCTGTGATCTTCCTACAATTAAGCAAATCCTGTTGCTGATGCCAAGAACTTTTGTTTCCTATTTTATGATCACTTCACCCTGCCATCTTTTATATACCGGTAGTCCTCGGCTTACGACAGTTCATTTAGTAACCGTTCAAAAGTGACAACGGCACTGACTTAGGACTGTTTTTCACAGTAGCATCTCCCATGGTCACGTGAACAGAATTCAGATCCTTGGCAACTGACCCATATTTGTGGTGGTTGCAGCATCCCAGGGTCATTGTGGAGACTCTGGAAAGAGGGCAGAGAAAAGCAACAAAGATGATCAGGGGACTGGAGGCTAAAACATACAAGGAACAGTTGCTGGAATTGGGTATGTCTAGTTTAATGAAGAGAAGGACAAGGGGGGACATGATAGCAGTCTTCCAGTATCTCAGGGGCTGCCCCAAAGAAGAGGGAGTCAAGCTCTTCTCCAAAGCGTCTGGAGGAAGGACAAGAAGCAACGGATGGAAACTAGTCAAGGAGAGAAGCAACCCGGAACTAAGGAGAAACTTCCTTTACAGTGAGAACAATTAACCAGCGGAACAACCTGCCTCCAGAAGCGGTGAAGGCTCCAACACTGGAAGTTTTTAAGAAGAGACCGGACAGCCATTTGTCTGAAATGGGATAGTGTTTCCTGCCTAAGCAGGGGGTTGGACCAGATGACCTCCAAAGTCCCTTCCAACTCTATTATTGTGTTCCGTTCTATCCCACCAGCTCCAAAAATTTTTCAACTTCAAGAAATCAATGGGGGAAAAGGAGATTAGGGAAGTGGTTAGGAAAAAATATTAAGTTGGACAGGCAACCAAATTTGGAGATGGTCATGCAAGGATCTAGGCCAGACATGTCAAATACAAGGCCTGGGGGCTGGATCCCGCCCGCGAAGTGGTTTCATGCGGCCCATGAAGCCATCCTGGAAACAGTGAGGGAACGGCCCCCACTGCCTTGGCCCTGGCCCAGAGACCCTCCTTCTGCCAGAGACCCTCAGATCTGTCCCACTCCTGCCCAGGCCCCCATAGGCACCCTTGATGCGAACGATGTAGAGCTGGCCACGCCCACCCAGTAGGCCATACGCACTCCAGTCACGCCCACCCAGTAGGCCACGCCCACCCAGGCCACGCCCACCCGGCCCCCTGAGGGCAACCGCAATGCTGATGCGGCCCTCAATGAAATTTTTTTATTTATTTTTTTATTTTATTTTAATTCCATTTATATCCCGCCCTTCTCCGAAGACTTAGGGCGGCTTACAAGCTTAGCAGTAGCCTTCATTCTATGTATATGCCTGCTTATCAGGGCTTTCACACACACACCCAAGCGGCATTATTACAAAGTCAGCTTATTGCCCCCAACAATCTGGGTCCTCATTTTACCTACCTGAGAAGGATGGAAGGCTGAGTCAACCTTGAGCCTGGTGGGACTCGAACCTGCACTAATTGCAGGCAGCGTTTCCCAACTTAAGCATTGTTCTTTCCACTGCTAGAATCTCTCTCTGTGTGTGTCTCTTTCTCTCTCTCTCTCTCTCTTTGTGTTTGTGTGTGTGTGAGAGAGAGAGAGAGAGTAAGCCACAAAGTCAAATTCATAAAGGCTAAATAACTCATGCCCTTGAGGCCTTCCAAAGCCAAAAAAGAGCATTGAGGATGTCCTATTTATAGCCATTAGTCAGCCTGTCTCAACAATAATGCTTTCCAGAGATGATATCGAACTGATGGGAATTGTAAGTCCAGTTCTTCTCAAGGCTGCGGAGTCCTTGGTGCTCTCTGAGCTTGGTGGCTTTCTTGCAGGTGTTTGGTGAATGGACAAGGCAACATCTTCACGGCTTCTCAAGGCCGGCAAGCTGGAAGGTCCTTGGGCAGCTCAATACGCTAAAGCTGAAGTCTCAGCTCATCAAGCACTGAGCGTCACGACTGTTCTATGGGAAATTGTGCGCGTGGACGTCAAAGCTCAATGAGAACGTCCATTCGTGGCTTAGTTGACGGGCTCCCACCAGGTTCTTCTCTGCCCTTGGGTTACCTTCCCTCATCCTAGTTGACTGAAGATCTGCCCTCTGTTTCAGATTGGCTTCGGTGATCGAGAACAATATCGAACAAACAATAGCGAACTTATGAGCATGTCCGCGTCACTTCCTTGGGAAAGATATCGTATTTATTGGCTTTGTACTGATAGATTCTCGATCGATTTATACGTTATTATCATAATTCGTTCGATAGGGCCACCCAATCAAAAGCATTCTGAGTGATTTCCAGTGAAGTAAACAGCGACTCCAAATAACAAACTGGAAACAAAAAACAAAAAAACCCCCACCTGGGAATGCAGAATTGTAACTTGGTTCCAGATCCTCATAACCTGAATTAGACTGTTGTTTCTTTGTGTCACATAATATATGTAGGTGTATGCATAATTCTGCATTTATTTATTTTTTGTCATATTTATGTAGTGTATATTGGAAGTGGCGACCCTTTGAGAGGTGTATGTAACGAAATTTCATTTTAATGTATGCCGATTAGTGTACATTCAAAGTAACAATAAACTTACTATTCTATCTATCTATCTATCTATCTATCTATCTATCTATCTATCTATCTATCTATCTATCTATCTATCTATCCATCCATCCATCCATCCACCTGTCTATCTATCTATCTATCTATCTATCTATCTATCTATCTATCTATCTATCTATCTATCTATCTATCTATCTATCCATACACACACACACACACACATGGATAGATAGATGATAGATAGATAGATAGATAGATAGATAGATAGATAGATAGATAGATAGATAGATGATAGATAGATAATCACATATCTATATTTATATCATCTCTATATCTTACATTTATTTATCTCTATCTCTATCATCTATCATCTATCTTTCAATCTATCTATCAATCTATCTATATCATCATCTATCATCTGTTTATATCATCTATTTATATCTTACATCTATTTATCTCTCTCTATCTATCTATCTATCTATCTATCTATCTATCTATCTATCTATCTATCTATCTATCTATCTATCTATCTCTACCACCTATCTATTTGTTTATATCTCACAATCTACAGTATATCTTACATCCATTTATCTCTATCTCTATCTATCTATCTATCTATCTATCTATCTATCTATCTATCTATCTATCTTTTTATCTTTCTATCTATCTTCTAGAGAGTTGTAACTTCGAACACTGAACAAACTGTTGCAAGCTGCAGACCCCCTTACTTGATGAACTGACCTTCCCATTTCATGAGCAAAGCAATTTCTCCCCAATTCTTGAAAGGAAAATCAGATATTCTTCAACGGTTTCCCAAGGGCAGGATTTTTGCCTTCGCTGTGGCAGTACCAACAAGTTTGGAAAAGTGCAAAAAAAAAAATGATGTCCCCCTCCGTTGTCTTCCTGTGGGATTTGACAGCAATGTGGGAGGCCAGTAAAACTACATCCAAGGATTATGCAAGGGAAACACAACTGCATTCACACACTTCCTTTTGGCCACCCTTGCCCCAGGGTTTATGTAAGCAGAACACTTTTTTTTTTTCCCTGGACCTATTTCTCTGAACATCTCTTCTTCCACAAAAGCTTTTTGGGGAAAATGCCGATCGCCAAAGTTGTGAGAACTAGCAAAAGGAGAGAAAGTAAGCAGAATAGATTTGTCTTGGGCATAAAGAGAGAACAAACCCCACTCCCATATAGAACTGATTATGTGACTTATTTGTGAAATGAAACGTCTGAAGGAATATCACCAAGTTCAGAGAGCACCAAGGACCCCACAGTCCTCCTCCTCCTCCTCCTCCTCCTCCTCCTCCTCCTCCTCCTCCTCCTCCTCCTCCTCCTCCTCCCTTCTAGCACTGATGATGTTACCTAGCTGGGTAATGAAACATCTGCAAAAAAAACACCAAACCAAGCTCAGAAAGCACCAAGGACCCCACATTTCATCCCTCAACTACAAATATTTTCTTTTACCAATCTACAGGATAATGTGCAAGATGACACATAGGTGGTCCTGCCAATACAACGTGGATTCCTTATAGATAAGGAACCTCTAACGTTCCCTCAGCGTGCAGAAAGGGCCACCGATACCAGATCTTTCCATGCCACCAAAGAAAAAGTTAGATTTCCTTTTTATCTTGGGGAGGATGGAGTGGGAGACACTTTGCGTTAGCTTTCCAAATGCAAGCTCTTCTGAATTCTTGAAGGCCCAGTTCAGATGAGCGTGTGACCTTCCACACCATAATATCCACGGTCACGGCATCCCACAATCAAGACCCACCTTTAGTGACAGGGAACTAACTCTGAAAACCTCCATATGTTTCTAACAGTCTATATTTTGTTGTTGTTGTCAGCTGCGAAGTTGTGTCCGACCCATCGCGACCCCATGGACAATGTTCCTCCAGGCCTTCCTGTCCTCTACCATCTTCTGGAGTCCATTTAGGCTCACGCCTACTTGCTTCAGTGACTCCATCCAGCCACCTCATTCTCTGTCGTCCCCTTCTTCTCTTGCCCTCAACCTTTCCCAGCATGAGGCTCTTCTCCAGTGAGTCCTTCCTTCTCATTAGGTGGCCAAAGTATTTGAGTTTCAACTTCAGGATCTGGCCTTCTAAAGAGCAGTCAGGGTGGATCTCCTCTAGGACCGACCGGTTTGATCGCCTTGCAGTCCAAGGGACTCGCAGGAGTCTTCTCCAGCACCATAGTTCAAAGGCCTCGATTCTTTGGCGCTCAGCCTTTTTTACGGTCCAAGTCTATATTTAGGCCACCAGAAACACACGTCTGGCTCAGCTAGGTGGCCTCTTCTAGATGACCTTGAATGGACAAAGCAGCAAAACTCATCAGCAGCTAAAGGAGAAACTTTCAAGAATCCCCCAGGTTGTTGGCTAAACTGAGAAGCTAAAATCAACAAAGAAAGAAACAAAAGCCCCATTTCTTCGGAACGAAAAGCAAACAACTTCAGCTGCCAAGAAAACGACAAGGATAAGTACCTTGTTGTCACTAGGAGGTAAGCTGTGGAAGACTTTTAGCACATATGTAGGCCTCGTTCCATTAAAATTCTGCAGTGGCATCTCCATGCTGATTGATTGATGCATCCGGGGGGGAAAAAAAATCTGCAGGTCTTTTCAATCAACGTTGTACCCAAGATTTATTGATTATTAGCCTGTTATTCATTCTATTTGCAGCATTTATGGACTGTCCCTATAGCAAAGCGTTTACAGCCCTTTAAAACCAGAAAGGGGAAAAAAAAGTGATGAAGCAACAGTCTGTTGAAGGAAAAGTCTTTGTCAGAGGTCAGTCCAAGCCGGGAATAAACAACATGGCGACTGCTTTAAAAAGAAGGTTGCAGTTTATTGAAGAGGAGAGCCAGACAGGAAAATGGCTCTGGAAGAAAAGAGAGGAGAGCACATGTAGGGAGTGGGGTTTTATACCCTCTGGAGCCTCTTGTTTGGAGTTGGTCCTGTGGCATGAACTTTGACCTGAGTGTGTGCCCTTTGGCATCTGTGGGTTAATCCTATTGTCCTGCCTTAGAGTTTGGGTGGGGTATGTAGATTTTAGGTGTCTTTGTCTTCCTAAGCTCTAGCTGGGGGCCTCCAACCTTCCTGAATGGATTATCACTTCTACATTTCTACAGAGCTGGTTTTTGCTTGGGGGAGGGAGACTTGGGGCTATTAAGAAAAACTGGGCATGCTTTTCTGTCTCTTTAAAATCCTTTAGGGAAATATATTTTTCTGCTCTTTTAACATATCCTTCTCTGGGGGGGGGCTGACTTCCCACAAGTCTTTAAAACTCCTTACAGACTCATAAAAACAAGCCCCAAGCCAAAAAAAAAAGATTGACCACCTTCTCCAATGAACCAAATTTATTTTTTATCGCCTTATAAAATGAAGACATGGAGAGGGGTGTGGCATGCTAACAGCTTCTGAGAATTTGATACCCTCTCAATTTTCCTCAACAGCCCTAATGTCTAGAATTCAGGGGTCTTCAAACTCGGCCCTTTTATGACTCGTGGACTTCAACTCCCAGAATTCCTCAGCCAGGCACGCCTGGCTGAGGAATTCTGGGAGTTGAAGTCCACGAGTCATAAAAGGGCCGAGTTTGAAGACCCCTGGTCTAGATAGGCCATTAATAAAAGTAACACCTGCCCAGATGCTAACCAGCCAGCAGCAGATGTTAATGATGCTGATGTTATGAGCCAGCAGTGTGTGGCAGCAGCAGCAAAAAAAGAAAGCCAATGCAATCCTAAGTTCCATTAGCAGAGGGACTGAATCCAGATCACTTGAGGTACTAGTACTGCTCTATAAAGCCTTAGTAAGGCCACACCTAGAATACTGTATCCAGTTTCGGTCACCACACAATAAAAAAGGTGATGAGACATGAAAGGCAGCTGGGTGACTTTGGGCCAATCACCAGGAGACGGTAAGTTCTAGTCCCATCTTAGGCATGAAATCCAGCTGGGCCAATCACCAGGAGACGGTGAGTTCTAGTCCCACCTTAGGCATAAAAGCCAGCTGGTGACTTTGGACCCATCACCAGGAGAAGGTGACTTCTAGTTTCACTATATGCATGAAGTTGGTTGGGTGACTTTGGGCCAATCACCAGGAGATTGTGAGTTCTAGTCCCGCCTTAGGCATGAAAGCCAGCTGGGTGACTTTGGGCCAATCAACCAGGAGATTGTGAGTTCTAGTCCCGCCTCAGGCATGAAAGCCAGCTGCGTGGCTTTGGGCCAATCACCAGGAGATGGTGAGTTCTAGTCCCACCTCAGGCATGAAAGCCAGCTGGGTGACTTTGGGTCAATCACCAGGAGATGGTGAGTTCTAGTCCCGCCTCCGGTGTGAAAGCCAGCTGGGTGACTTTGGGTCAATCACCAGGAGATGGTGAGTTCTAGTCCCGCCTTAGGCATGAAAGCCAGCTGGGTATCTTTGGCTAGTCTTTCCCTTTCCACCCAACTCACCTCAGAGGGTTGTTGTTGTGGGGAAAACAGGAAGAGGAAAATGTGTTGGCTATCTTGGCTGCCTTGAGTTACTGTGTAAAAATAATAAAGCTGGGTTGCAAATACATAAAAGTGATAAATAGCTTGCGAGGCTGAAAACGCTTCTACCACATCTAGGCTATAAACTCAACTTGCTTGTCTTATTAGATGGAATATAATATCTACTGTAACCTAGGGTTAGATTTATGGCCTTAAGAAGAGGCATGCAGCCTATTTACCCTGATTAATACCGAAGGAAACTCTAACCTGCCTTGAATGCATTCCAAATTCTGCAGAGCACTATGGAGCTGAGGACACCAGGTTGAATTGTTTAACATTTTCAGAGGCAGGAATTTTCTCTTCAGACTCCAGTGAACTAGATGGCTCCTTGACATGCCAAAGATCCAGTGTCCCATCCTTCACATCCCCAGCCAGAGACCTACCGGAGCAGCATAATATTAAGAACTGTGATGAATGGTTGAAGATAAGATTGGGCGCAGCCCTCAACTATAAGTCAAATGAAGGGTTATGCGCAGGGAGGGATCTTCAACCTTGGCCCTTTTATGACTTGTGGACTACAACTCCCAGAATTCCTCAGCCAAACAAAAAAACACATTTTCTGATGATTCACTAAAGCAGGGGTCTCCAAACTTGGCCCGTTTATGACTTGTGGACTTCAACTCCCAGAATTCCTCAGCTGGCTGAGGAATTCTGGGAGTTGAAGTCCAGAAGTCATAAAAGGGCCTAGTTTGAAGACCCCTGATATAGACTTTAAGAGGAGTGGACTTCAACTCCCAGAATTCCTCAGCTAGTGTGCCTGGCTGAGGAATTCTGGGAGTTGAAGTACATGAGTCATGAAAGGGCTGAGTCTGAAGACCCCTGATATAGACTTTAAGAGGAGTGGACTTCAACTCCCAGAATTCCTCAGCCAGCGTGCCTGGCTGAGGAATTCTGGGAGTTGAAGTCCACAAGTCATAAAAGGGCCAGTGTTGAAGACCCCTGGGTTATGGTATTAGAAACCAGTTGTTGTCTCCTTTATACTTCAGAACATTCCAGGAACAGGACTTTGGACTTCCACCAAGAATCATGTCTGAAGCATTTTTGACAGGCAAATGTCTATAGAGACTGTCTGTCATCCAGGTCATGGTTATCCCAAAGGTGCTTTTCCAGGAAGCAACTGGACTTCCTTGTTTTTCTTTGAAGACGTTTCGCTTCTCCTCCAAGAAGCTTCTTCAGCTCTGACTGGATGGTGGGGAATGGCAGGATGTATACGCCTTGCAGACAGTTGGTCATTTGCCTTCTTTTAGAGTCGTTGAGGCCACCTGGAGGTTTGTCTGTGTCCTCAGGGATCACCTGAGTAGTGCAAATGGGTGTGAAGCCTTCCTGGAACTGCTCAAAGAGGCCATCCTTGCAGTGGTGGGATTCAAATACCTGGACATCCGGTTCTCTGCGTGGATGCAGACCTGGGCCTCCGAGGCCTAGAACGGACTTCCGGAAGTGACATCCATGCACTTCCTGTGGGCTGTCCTAAGCCTGGGAGACCTCCTCCAGGCCTCCGAGGCCTAGAACGGACTTCCAGAAGCAGCATGGGTTCAGCCGGTTCTCCGAACTCAACAAAATTTAGCTACCGGTTCTACCAAACCGGTGCGAACCGGCTGAATCCTACCACTGCGTCTATGTCAAGAGGCTGGATACATAATTATATTTGTATTATGTAACATCAACCCCAGTTCATGAGAACAGTTAGCCAGTGGAACCACTTGCCTCCAGAAGTTGTGGGTGCTCCATTATTGGGGGCTTTTTAAGAAGAGCCTGGACAGCCACTTGTCTGGAATGGTATAGGATCTCCTGCCTGAGCCAGGGGTTGGACTAGAAGACCTCCAAGGTCCCTCCCAACTCTGCTCTTCTGTATTCTAAATGAGAACATAAGGAAGTTGACCCAGGTGAAAGATCAGGTCCAAAAAGAGTAGGCGGAAAAACAAAAGTGGTTAGCGACTTGTAGGTCTCCAAGGAAGAATTCCTTCTCACAATTCATGGGAAGATTTGCATATCCTGTGTAATTCTCAGTTCTTCTTCCAACTTGCTACTCGTAGCATTCTCTTGGCGTTGGTGTTATTCTGCAGCCACCAAGGACCTCTAATTCCTCTATTTACTCTTTTTTTAAAAAAAAAACCTCAACTCTGCAAAGGAAAATTAATCTTGCGAAGGAAGGGAAACGCCGTTGGACGTTTCTCCTTTAGCTCTGAGTCATCGCTCCATCACTGAAGGTTTTTAAGAAGAGACTGGACAGTCATTTGTCTGAGATGGCATAGGTTCTCCTGCTTGAGGGCGGCGGGGGGGGGGCTGGACTAGAAGACCTCCAAGGTCCCTTCCAGCTTTATTCTATTTCAAAGTTGCTCATTGTTTTATTGTTGCTATCAACCATTCCCACAAACAGCTGCCGGCGTTTTTTTCCCCCCGTGGCTTGTTGAATTGCAAAATATTACGGTGTTTAAAATGGACCCTCCTTTGCAATAAATAGGAGGGGGGAATCCTGGGGGGGGGAAAGGGGGGGATTTTATTAAAAGGTCCACATCTGCAAGTTCACAATTAATAACAGAGACCAGCTTGCTGGCATGATTATACCCGTGTTATGGAGACAATGCCTGGGCATTTTCAGAATACGTCGAATCTATTCTCTTGCGGCATTCCAAAGAAGAGGGTTGAAATATGTCCCTCAGGAAAGGGCAACCCAAAGGATGCTTATAAATACACATAAAAATTATTACTTTGGGGTGGGGGGGGAAATCATTAAAAAAAAGCAAACTTTCTATTCATGACGAAAGGGGAGAGAGGCCGAGAGGGGGGGTGACTTCGTTGCAGAAAACAGATGAGTTGGCAACAGAGATGAGATTCAGAGGTTGCAGAATCTGTGTCTCGGTCTCTTGCGCTACATCCACATGGAGAGAAGTAAGCGGCAGGGTACCACAAGGCTCCGTCTTTAGACCCAGCACTCTTCAACATCTTCATCGAAGACTTAGAGGAGGGAATGGAAGGGGACTGCATGAAACCTTGCTCAATAGTAGTAACTGTGAGAGGGATCTCGGAGTCCTAGTGGACAATCACTTCAATATGAGCCAGACGTGTGCTGCAGCTGCCAAAAAAGCCAACACAGTGCTAGGCTGCATTAACAGAGGGATAGAATCAAAATCAGGTGAAGTACTAATACCACTTTACAAGGCCTTGGTAAGGCCACACCTGGAATACGGCATCCAGTTTTGGTCACCCCGATGTAAAAAAGATGTCGAGACTCTAGAAAGAGTGCAGAGAAGAGCAACAAAGATGATTAGGGGGCTGGAGGCTAAAACATATAGGGAACGGTTGCTGGATTTGGGGATGTCCAGTTTAATGAAGAGAAGGGCGAGGGGGGACAGGATAGCAGTGTTCCAATATCTCAGGGGCCGCCACAAAGAAGAGGGAGCCAAGCTATTCTCCAAAGCACCTGAAAGCAGGACAAGAAGAAGCGACGGATGGAAACTAGTCAAGGAGAGAAGCAACCTAGAACTAAGGAGAAACTTCCTGACAGTTAGAACAATTAACCAGTGGAACCACCTGCCTCCAGAAGCGGTGAATGCTCCAACACTGGAAGTTTTTAAGAAGAGACTGGACAGCCACTTGTCTGAAATGGTATAGGGTTTCCTGCCTTAGCAGGGGGTTGGACTAGATGACCTCCAAGGTCCCTTCCAACTTATTATTATTATTATTATTATTATTATTATTATTATTATTATTATTATTATTATTATTATTATTATTATACCACTTTGCGGGCCGGATCCGGCACCCAGGCCTTGTGTTTGACATGTCTGCCCTAGTAAGACCACACCTGGAATACCGCAGCCAATTTTGGTCTCTATATATCGCACACCCGGTTTACCTTTCTCCTGCCTTTATCGCTTTTATAAAGGACTGGCGGTGGCAAGCGTGCCTCATATTCTTTCTCCTCCTATTTTCCCCATAACAACTGCCCTGTGAGGTGGGTTGGGCCGGCTCAAAGGTGGGTTGGACTGGCTCAAAGTCACCCAGCTGGCTTTTATGTCTAAGGCAGGATTAGAACTCACAGTCTCTGGTTGGATTGGTCCAAAGTCACCCCGGGCAACTTCCGTGCCTAGGCAGGACTAGAACTCACCGTCTCCTGGTGATTGGCCCAAAGTCGCCAGCCCAACATTTCTCTAGTTTTTTTCTATTTGAATTTTTTATTATTATTAATTTCGTCAAAGTATAAAAATATAAGGGGGAAGAAAGCATGGAAAACGAAAAGAAAGGTGGGGAATGGGGGATAGTGTAAAGGAGAAAAGAAAAAAAGAAAAAGTCATTAACTGCCGACTCTCTTTAGCACAACGTTACAACCACAACTTTTTGCTTTTACACAAGAGATGTACAAGCCATTTCCACAAGAATAAGCCTATCTAGTTTATATATTTTTTTTTCTCATGGCAAGGACAAAATCCGGAAGCAATTTCAAAATAGAGACAACATAAACTGGACTGGGCTGAGAGTATTAATTGGGGTTTTCATTGGGTTTTAATTGGGGTTTTATATTTATTCAAGGTCTAAATGTCATCATTTTAACCGTTCTCAATTTTTGTAACTGTCGTATTGTTATTTTAAAAACCTTGTGAACCGCCCTGAGTCCTACGGGAGAAGGGCGGTATAGAAGTCTAATAAAGATAAAGTATATTCCCTTCTTTGGGTAAAGGAATCAATTTAACCGTCTCTCCTTCTCTTTCTTGTGGGGAATAGTATATGTAATAATAAGCCACACTTGGAATTCTGCATCCAGTTTTGGTCACCACGATGTAAAAAAAGATGTTGAGACTCTAGAAAGAGTGCAGAGAAGAGCAACAAAGATGATGAGGGGACTGGAGGCTGAAACATACAAGGAACGGTTGCTGGAATTGGGCATGTCTAGTTTAATGAAGAGAAGGACAAGGGGTGACATGATAGCAGTCTTCCAATATCTCAGGGGCTGCCCCAAAGAAGAGGGAGTCAAGCTATTCTCCAAATCACCTGAAGGCAGGACAAGATTCAACGGATGGAAACTAATCAAGGAGAGAAGCAACCTAGAACTAAGGAGAAACTTCCTGACAGTTAGAACAATTAACCAGTGGAACCACCTGCCTCCAGAAGCGGTGAATGCTACAACGCTGGAAGTTTTTAAGAAGAGACTGGACAGCCATTTGTCTGAAATGGTATAGGGTTTCCTGCCTGAGCTGGGAGTTGGACTAGATGACCTCCAAGGTCCCTTCCAACATAATAATAATAATAATAATAATAATAATAATAATAATAATAATAATAATAATAATAATAATAATAATAATATCATCTTTTTTAACCCTAAAGGAAGAAGACACTTTTCCCCCCAGTTTTAGTAATTTACTAATTCTGGGGAGTACTTAGGTATTATATATAAAGGAGAAAAGGTCATCAGCCCTGATCATCCCAACAGCCACAGTGGCAGAGATGGAGGGCACCTGTCAATCAACCCACCTCAGGGAAAGCTACACCAACTGTTTTGCGGTCTAAATCTTCAAATACACTACACGTAACTGGATTTCAAGAAAGATTTGCTCCGTTGCAAGCACAGATTAATTTGGAGAGACACAGAGCGAAAGCTACAGACACCTCTTTCTGCTTCTCTGCCCATCTTAAATGTCCTTCTTCTTTTTTTTTTTTTACTCCCAAGGAGAAAGAAACCCAGAACTGTTTTCGTAAGCAATTCCTGCATACGAGGACAAAACCCAACCCGTGGTGGCCCGTTCTCGGCTTGCAAAATCATATCCCCGGGGACTCTGCAAGATGAATTTTCAGCTACAGAGGGGGACAAAACCCTCAGGGCGGGGGGGGGGAGGAAAAACACGGAGCGAAGCAAAGTTCGACTGGCTGTTTCTTTCTCTGGACAGCTGGAAAAAGGCAGAAAAACAGGACGGCAGGAGAAACTTCGGAGCACAGATGGTGCTGGCAGGAACAGGCTTTCGGTAGAAGCTGGACAGCTGTGCAGTTAAGAATGCCAGTTTCTGCTTCACTTCACAGCTGAAAGCAGAGCCAGGCCATTCCTGAACTCCTCCATGACCTGGGATTGAAATCTTTTAATCCAATTAAAATCTGAGAATAGAATAGAATAGAATAGAATAGAATAGAATAGAATAGAATAGAATAGAATAGAATAGAATAGAATAGAATAGAATAGAATAGAATAGAATAGAATAGAATAGAATAGAATAGAACAGAATAGAATAGAATAGAATAGAATAGAATACGGAATGGAGTGGGATGATGAGGATGATGGAAGGGACCATGGAGGTCATCTAGTCCAACCCCCTGCTCAGGCAGGAAACCTTATACCATTCCAGACAAACGGTGGAATGGAGTGGAATGGAATGGAATAGAATAGAATGGAACAGAACAGAACAGAACAGAATAAAAATAAAAATAAAAATAAGAATAGGATAGAATAGAATAGAATAGAATAGAATAGAATAGAATAGAATAGAATAGAATAGAATAGAATAGAATAGAATAGAATAGAATAGAATAGAATAGAATAGAATAGAATAGAATAGAATAGAATAGAATAGAATAGAATAGAAAATGGAATGGAATAGAATAGAATGGAATGGAACGGAACAGAACAGAACAGAACAGAACAGAACAGAACAGAACAGAACAGAACAGAACAGAACAGAATAGAATAGAATAGAATAGAATAGAATAGAATAGAATAGAATAGAATAGAATAGTAGAGCTGGAAGAGACCTTGGAGGTCTTCTAGTCCAACCCCCTTCTCAGGCTGGAAACCCTATACCATTTCAGACTAATGGCTGTCCAGTCTCTTCTTAAAAACCTCCAGTGTTTGGAGCATTCACAATGTCTAGGGCAGGGGTAGGCAACCTCGGCTCTTTTATGACTCATGGACTTCAACTCCCAGAATTGCTGACTCAGGAATTCTGGGAGTTGAAGTCCATGAGTCATAAAAGAGCTGAGGTTGCCTACCCCTGGTCTAGGGGCAAGTTGTTCCACTGATTGATTGTTCTAGTTGTCAGGTAATTGTCCAAGCTTGCAACTTTAAGACCTGCGGACTTCAGCTCCCTGGCTGTGGAATTCTGGGAGCTTAAGTCCAGAGGTCTTAAAGTCTCAAGCTTGGATACCACCCCTTGCTGTAGCGGTTCAAGGCACTAAGTTAAAAAAACCAGCTGTTGGATCCTTCTAATGCTGCCTTAAAATGCAAAGGCAGCTGGGTGACCTTGGGCCGGTCACTTCCTCTGGGCCCTTGGAAGCAAGCAAAGGCCAACCATTTGTGAAATCTTGCCAGGAAAACTCGAGGGATTCATCCAGGCAGTCGCCAGGAATCAACGTGAACTCAAAGGCAAGAAAATCCCAGGGATCAACCTTCCCTTGAGGACTTCACTCCATCGGATTAACTTCGCACGTTTCGTTTCCAAAACCACAAAAGGCTCCATTCGTACGACACGCTATATTCAAAACTCAGGTTCCTGAAAAAGCCACACACTCTCTTTTTTTTTTTTTTTTTGCACACTAATTGCAAAAGATCTGGAGTGTACAGGTGGTCCCCACCAGTTGGGACCAAAATTTCCTTTGCTATAATTCAACAGATGTGACTTGCCCTACCAGATGGAGTACGACACGAGGGAACACCTGTATGAGTACGGATAAAAGAACAGATAAATTTGGGTGTAAAGAGGCCCTACAACAAGAGGGATAAGAGATATAAGTAATATGGTATTTTTCGTAATATATAAAATGTCAAAATATTGGGATGATGTGTGTGAAGGAAAAGTTTGAAATTTAAAGGTAAATTACGCTGAAGAGAATCAGGACAAAGGCATGACTGAAATACTAAGGAGAAATTAAGCTTGAATAAGAACTTTGAAAATAGGATATATAGTGATTTAAGAAATCAATTTTAATAATAATAATAACTGCAAGAAATATCATTTGCCTGTAAGCAAGAACTGGTGGGATCATAAAATAGAGAAAGTCATAGAAAATGATAAAGTTAAACTGCTCTGGGACTTCAGAATTCAAACAGACAATCACCTGCAACACCCCAGGACTTAACACTTGTCGATAAGAAAGACAAAAAAGTCTGGATAGTGGACGTGGCGGCACCTGGAGACAGCAGAATAGACGAGAAAGAACTGGAGAAGATAACAAAGCACAAAGACCTACAAATAGAAATGGAAAGACTATTGCAAAGGCAAGCAAGTGTGGCACCAATAGTAATAGGCACCTTGGGTGCAATCCCAAAACAACTGGAGCACCGCTTGGACACCGTTGGCATTGACAAATTCGCCATTAGTCAATTGCAAAAGGTGGCCTTACTAGGAACTGCTTCCATCCTGAGACGATATCTGTAACACCATCAAACATCCACATCTGCCTATCCCGGGTCCTTGGTAAGGACTCGATAGGAAGACAAAAATGCCAAATCCAGTCTGAACATCTGGCTGACTGTGCAATGATCAATAATAATAAAAGTTGGAAGGGACTTTGGAGGTCATCTAGTCCAACCCCCTGCTCAGGCAGAAAACCCTACACCATTTCAGACAAAAGGCTGTCCAGTCTCTTCTTAAAAACCTCCAGTGTTGGAGCATTTACCGCTTCTGGAGGCAGGTTGTTCCACTGGTGAATTGTTCTAACTGTCAGGAAGTTTCTCCTTAGTTCTAGGTTGCTTCTCTCCTTGACTAGTTTCCATCCATTGCTTCTTGTCCTGCTTTCAGGTGCTTTGGAGAAGAGCTTGACTCCCTCTTCTTTGGGGCAGCCCCTGAGATACTGGAACACTGCTATCATGTCACCCCTCACCCTTCTCTTCATTAAACTAGACATACCCAATTCCAGCAACCATTCCTTATATGTTTTGGCCTCCAGTCCCCCAATCATCTTTGTTGCTCTTCTCTGTACTCTTTCTAGAGTCTCCACATCTTTTTTACATCGTGGTGACCAAAACTGGATGCTGTATTCCAAATGTGGCCTTACCAAGGCATTGTAAAGTGGTATTAACACTTCACATGATCTTGATTCTATCCCTCCATTAATGCAGCCTAGAATTGTGTTGCCTTTTTGGCAGCTGCAGCACACGGCTGGCTCCTGTTTAAGGGATTGTCCACTAGGACTCCGATATCCCACTCATAGTTGCTACTATTGAGCAAGGTACCACCTATCCTATACCTGTGCATTTGGTTTCTCTTGCCTAAATGTAGAACCTTACTTTTTTCACCTATATTTCAGTGAAATATAAACTGATCAGAGAAGAGGTTATAGGTAGCTGTCATAAGATAGATAAAGCAGTATAGTATTTTTATAATGCCTGAAATATGAAAACATTGGGATGGTGTATCTAAATGGAAAAATCTGGATATTTAGATGATTAATAGTGAGCAAATTATGACTGATAAGAATTGTTTGAATATTAAGGTGGAAATTAAGCTTAAATAAGAACTGTGGGAACAGGTGAACTAATGAGATGATTTTTAGAAAAATAACATAAGTCGATAAGAAAAAAATGTCATACATGGACGTTATTATTTGTACGAACATAAAATAAAAGGTTTATACTTAACCATTTATGCACTGAAAATATTAAGAATGCTATTTGTTTAAGGTTGAAGAAGGAGAATATTATTGGGAGAATTGTGAAGTCTCTTGTTTTAGCTCAAGGGGCCTTCAAACCCGGCCCTTTTATGACTTGTGAGGAAGATTTGCTCTGCTCTGCAACCCTCCCTCCCTTGTAGCACTGATGATGCTACCTAGTTTGGTAATGAAATGTCTGCCAGAAAACAACCAAGCTCAGAGAGAATGAAGAACTCTACAGTTCCTCCTCCTCCTCCTCCTCCTCCTCCTCCTCTTCCTCCTCCTCCTCCTCCTCCTCTTCTCCTGCTCTGCAAACCCCCCTCCCTTCTAGCACAGATGATGTTACCTAGTTTAGTAATGAAACATCTGCAAGAAAACCACCAAGCTCAGAGAGCACCAAGGACCCCACATGTATTGTTGTTGTTGTTGTTGTTGTTGTTGTTGTTGTTGTTGTTGTTGTTGTTCTTCTTCTTCTTCTTCTTCTTCTTCTTCTTCTTCTTCTTCTTCTTCTTCTTCTTCTTCTTCTTCTTCTTCTTCTTCTTCTTCTCCTTCTCCTCCTCCTCCTCCTCCTCCTCCCCCTTCTTCTAGCACTGATGATGTTACCTAGTTTGGTAATGAAATGTCTGCAAGAAAACCACCAAGCTCAGAGAACACCAAGGACCCCACAGTCCTTCTCCTCCTCCTCCTCCTCCTCCTCCTCCTCCTCCTCCTCCTCCTCCTCCTCCTCCTCCTCCTCCTCCTCTTCCCCTGCTCTGCAAACCTCCGTCCCTTCTAGCACTGATGATTGGTAATGAAATGCCCGCCAGAAAACAACCAAGCTCAAGAGAAGACCAAGGAACTCAGAGACCTGGTAGCAACGCCACCGCTATCTCTCTCTCTCTCTCTCTCCCGCTGAGGGAACGCCGAATCTTCACCATGAAAATCTGAAAGACATTTTCAAACATCCGGAGGACAAGACAGCAAAACACAAGCGTCTCCTACTACGGAGACAGAAAACAAGCAAGCAATCGTAACGGCAGAGAACATTCCAGGGTGGTGCTCAGTAATAGCTCTCCTAACACCAATTTTTGAGAAAAAGTTATGAAGTTCTTCAGAAGTCTCGGGTCAACAGAATCCAACTTTCGCCCAAGAACAAAGTGTGCATTCCAACAAATGATGCGCAAAGCAAGGATTCGAAATCCGACCCAGGTCAATCTGGGTGGTTTTAGTAAGGAGAACATGAATCTGGTTTGGGAAGGACCTCACCCCCCCCCCCAAGGACTGGACACGGGGAGGGGAGAAAAAACCCTGCTTTTTAAGTCCTTTGGAAGACTTCGTTGTCTTTTCTATCACAAAATAACCGGAAACCCAATAATTTGACCGCTGCTTTGTCAAAATTGATTGGCATGATTGGAAAGGACTCCAGGCTCCAAAAAAAAAAAAAAGGCATCTGGTGTCCTATATGGCTCGCAGAAATAAAGTACAGGTGATCCTCGACTTACGACGACAACTGAGCGTAAACTTTCCATTGTTAAGCAAAGGGCTCGTTAAGGAACTGTGCCCCGTTTTATGAGCTTTTTTTGCCACAGTTGCTAAGCAAATCACAGCGGTTGTGAAATTGAATCACATGGTTATCGATAAGCAAATCTAGCTCCTCCCATTGAGTTTGCTTGCAGGAAGCTGGCTGGGAAAGTGACAAGTGGCGATCACATGACGGTGGGAAGCTGGCAACCGTCATAAGCACCTGCCAGTTGCCGAGTGCCTGGATTTTTGTCAAGGGACCATGGGGATGCTGCCCCCGTTGCATGAAAATCATTTTTTTCAGCACCGTTGCAATTTCCAAGGGATCGTTAGTAAATTGAGGGTTCCTTGTAATTCAGCCAAGAAAATAAGGTATGAATGTACAAGTAGCCACCATGAAATGGGAGAATAGAATAGAATAGAATAGAATAGAATAGAATAGAATAGAATAGAATAGAATAGAATAGAATGGAATGGAATGGAATGGAATGGAATGGAATGGAATGGAATGGAATGGAATGGAATGGAATGGAATGGAATAGAATAGAATAGAATAGAATAGAATAGAATAGAATAGAATAGAATAGAATAGAATAGAATAGAATAGAATAGAATAGAATAGAATAATGATAGAAATAGAATAGAATAGAATAGAATAGAATAGAATAGAATAGAATAGAATAGAATAGAATAGAATAGAATAGAATAGAATAGAATAGAATAGAATAGAATAGAATAGAATAGAATAGAATGGAATGGAATGGAATGGAATGGAATGGAATGGAATGGAATGGAATGGAATGGAATGGAATGGAATAGAATAGAATAGAATAGAATAGAATAGAATAGAATAGAATAGAATAGAATAGAATAGAATAGAATAGAATAGAATAGAATAGAATAGAATAATGATAGAAATAGAATAGAATAGAATAGAATAGAATAGAATAGAATAGAATAGAATAGAATAGAATAGAATAGAATAGAATAGAATGGAATAGAATGGAATGGAATGGAATGGAATGGAATGGAATGGAATGGAATGGAATAGAATAGAATAGAATAGAATAGAATAGAATAGAATAGAATAGAATAGAATAGAATAGAATAGAATAGAATAATGATAGAAATAGAATAGAATAGAATAGAATAGAATAGAATAGAATAGAATAGAATAGAATAGAATAGAATAGAATAGAATAGAATAGAATAGAATAGAATAGAATAGAATAGAATAGAATAGAATAGAGCTGGAAGGGACCTTGGAGGTCTTCTAGTCCAGCCCCCTGCTTGAGCAGGAGAACCTACACCGTCTCAGACAAGTGACTGTCCAGTCTCTTCTTTACAATCTCCACTGATGGAGCGCCAACGATTTCTGGTGGCAAGCTGTTCCACTGGTTGATTGTCCTCACTGTTAGGAAGTTTCTCCTTAATTCCAGGTTGCTTCTCTCTTTGGTCAGTTTCCAACCATTGTTTCTCGCCCTTCCCTCTGGTGCTTTGGAGAGTAACGTGACCCCCTCATCTTTGTGGCAGCCCCTCAAATACTGGAACACTGCTATCATGTCTCCCCTATTTCTTCTTTTCTTTAGACTAGCCGAACCCAAGTCCTGCAACCCTTTTTTCATATGTTTTGGTCTCCAGGCCTTGGATCATCTTAGTTGCTCTTCTCTGAACTTTTTTTTCCAAACTCTCAACATCTTTTTTGTGACATGGTGACCAAAACTGGCTGCAGTATTCCAGGTGTTGCCCTACTAGGGTTTTATAAACCGGTAAAAATCCTTCGTGTGATCTTGATTCCATGTCTCGGTTTATACAACCCACAATTGTATTACCGTATATACTTGAGTATAAGCCGAATTTTTCAGCCCACTTTTTGAGCTGAAAAATTCCACTTCGGCTTATACTCCAGTCAACAAAAAAACTTACCGAGGACTTGTGCGCGGCGGAGGCTTTGGAGCTTCCGGGATCGCGCTCACCTCTCCCAAGCCGCCGTCCGGAGACCTGCCGAAGTTTGGGGAGGTTTGGGGAGGTGCGCGCGCACCTCCCCAAACCTCCCCAAACGAAGCCGGGTCTCCGTTCCTCCGCCCCCTGCCAGCCTGCTTCTTTCCGCTGTGGAAAGAAGCAGGCAGGCAGGGCACAGAGGAACGGAGACCCGGCGACGTTTGGGGATGTTTGGGGAGGCGCCCAAACCTCCCCAAACGTCGCCGGGTCTCCGTTCCTCCGCCCCCTGCCAGCCTGCTTCTTTCTGCTGTGGAAAGAAGCAGGCAGGCAGGGCACAGAGGAACGGAGACCCGGCGACGTTTGGGGATATTTGGGGAGGCGCCCAAACCTCCCCAAACGTCGCCGGGTCTCCGTTCCTCCGCCCCCTGCCAGCCTGCTTCTTTCCGCTGTGGAAAGAAGCAGGCAGGCAGGGCACAGAGGAACGGAGACCCGGCGACGTTTGGGGATGTTTGGGGAGGTGCCCAAACCTCCCCAAACGTCGCCGGGTCTCCGTTCCTCCGCCCCCTGCCAGCCTGCTTCTTTCTGCTGTGGAAAGAAGCAGGCAGGCAGGGCACAGAGGAACGGAGACCCGGCGACGTTTGGGGATGTTTGGGGAGGCGCCCAAACCTCCCCAAACGTCGCCGGGTCTCCGTTCCTCCGCCCCCTGCCAGCCTGCTTCTTTCCGCTGTGGAAAGAAGCAGGCAGGCAGGGCACAGAGGAACGGAGACCCGGCGACGTTTGGGGATGTTTGGGGAGGCGCCCAAACCTCCCCAAACGTCGCCGGGTCCCCGTTCCTCCGCCCCCTGCCTGCCTGCTTCTTTCCGCTGTGGAAAGAAGCAGGCAGGCAGGGCGCAGAGGAACGGAGACCTGCCGACGTTTGGGGAGGTTTGTGGAGGTGCGCGCGCACCTCCCCAAACCTCCCCAAACTTCGGTAGGTCTCCGGGCGGCGGCTTGGGAGAGGTGCGCGCGATCCTGGAAGCACCGAAGCAAGTCCTCGGTAAGCTCTGGGCGGTCACTTGCTTCGCGTCTCCTGAGGGAAGGGGGGGCGACTGGAGCAGGCGTGTTTCCTCGCCTGCTGGGCACCGCGATTTGCCCGGGGAACGCACGTGGAGCGAGGAAGCGGACAGCCAGGGCTTCCCGGAGAGCCAAGGCCACACAGGGTATTCTTGTGTATTCAGGCTTGCAAAATGGCGGATCGAGCCTCTGCTGGCGGCAGAGGCTTGCAGAACGGCGGATCGGCTTATACTCGAGTCAACAACTTTTTCCAGTTTTTGGGGGTGAAATTTGGGGTCTCGGCTTATACTCGAGTCGGCTTATACTCAAGTATATACGTAGCTTTTTTGGCTGCTGCGGCACACTGCTGGCTCATGTTCAAGTGATCGGCCTCTAGGACTCCGATGTCCCTCTCACATTTGCTGTTTTTGACCCGGGTCTCACCCAATCTGTACTTGTACCTTTGATTTTTCCTGCCTAAGTGTAAGACTTTGCTTTTCTCCACATTGAAACTCATTTTGTTGGATAGGGCCCATCGTTCAAGTTTGTCAAGATCTTGTTTGGATTCTGAGTTTGTCTTCTGGGCTGTCGGCTACTCCTGCCAGTTTAGTGTCATCTGCAAATTTGATGAGTTCCCCTTCCATTCTCTCGTCTAAGTCATTGATGAAGAAATTGAAAGAGTACTGAGGTTAAGACAGAACCTTGTGGTACCCAGTGCTTACTTCTCTCCGTGTGGATGTGGTGCCATTGAGGACTACTCGTTGAGTACGGTTTGCCAGCCAATATTCGATATTCAATTCCCCCCAAATTTCCTTTATTTAACTCTTTTGTTTCTCTCTGTCCTCTCCCACTGAGATTGTTCAATCAATCGATCCATCAGAATAGAGCTGGAAGAGACCTTGGAGGTCATCTAGTCCAACCCCCTGCTCAGGCAGGAGACCCTATACCGTTTCAAACAAAATGGCTCTCCAGTCCCTTCTGAAAAACCTCCGCAACCTCTGGTGGCCAGCTGCTCCACTGGTTAATTGTCCTCGCTGTTAGGAGGCTTCTCCTGAATTTGGCCGACTGGCGAACTGCAAAAATGAATAAAATAGAAGGACATTCCAAAATACAAACACACATCAACACTTTGCCCCCTTGTGGGAGACATGAGCGGCGGTGAAATGCAGCAAAATTTGCACTTCTAGCAAAAAAATAAATAAATAAATAAATAAATAAATAATTCAAGGGCAAGTTTGAAGACTTATCCGGAGGAGTCTCCGTTCTTATCTTCCCCATCTTCTCCGTCTCTGCTTTTCACAAGACTCGAAGTTGACTCTTCTGTCCTGGTTTGTTTTGTCTTCTGGAGTTATTCTTATCCTGGTAGGTCTCCTCTGAATACTCGGGGTCACTCAACCCCTGAGTTCTCACTGCGAGGAACTAAATTATTCATCAGGAACTAAATGCCACAGGAATTCTTGTCTCCCCGACGGGCCCGGACGGGCTTCATTCTCGCAAGCTTCCCGGCTGACCTTCAACCGGTGTCTTCCGGCTTTAAGGATGCTTGGCAAAAAGGATGCAACCCCTCTGTGCACATTGCTGGTTGAATGTCTTTGGATTGCAAAAAAACAAACAAAACCCAAGCTTGTTCCTATTGAAAGCAGTTTTAGACCCGGGACGGTTAATGATGGGATCATGAATACAAAAAAAGACACTGAGGTCCTCAGCATCCTTTTTTGTATTGTGGGAAGTCAGCCCCCCCCCAGAGAAGGAAATATTAAAAGGGCAGAAAAATACATACTGTTCAAAAAAATAAAGGGAACACTTAAACAACACGATGTACTGTATTTAATAGTAAGATGTCTTATTTTCTGTTCCCTTTATTTATTTATTTTTGAGCAGTGTATTTCCTCAAAGGATCTTAAAGGGGCAGAAAAGCATGGCCAGTTTTTCTTAATAGCCCCAAGTCTCCCTCCCCCCCCCCAAGCAGAAACCAGCTCTGTAGAAATGCAGATGTAAACCATCCAGGAAAGTTGGAGGCTCCCAGCTAGAAGACAAAGACACCCTAAAATCTACATACCCCACCCAAACTCTAAGACAGGACATTATAGGATTAACCCACAGATGCCAAAGGGCACGCCCAGACTCAGGACACAGGAAATGCAAAGCCTCAAACAGGAACAGGAAACAACCTCCAAACAAAAGGCTCCAGAGGGTATAAAAACCCACTCCCTACATGTGCTCGTTCTCTTTTCTTCCAGAGCCATCTTCCCGTCTGGCTCTCCTCTTCAATAAACTGCAACCTTCTTCCTAAAGCAGTCGCCATGTTGTTT
This sequence comes from Vipera ursinii, assembly GCF_947247035.1. NCBI lineage: Eukaryota > Metazoa > Chordata > Lepidosauria > Squamata > Viperidae > Vipera > Vipera ursinii. The sequence goes on from NC_139521.1 coordinate 74,028,485, forward strand.
ATCCCCGGCTTGGACTGAACCATGATGAAGACTTTTCCTTCAACAGTATCATGATCCCAGAAAGAAAGAGTGAAGAGACGAGCAACAAAGTTTAAGAAGGCTGTCGTCTCCTTCCTTCAGTTGGGTGGTGGGGACGTTTAACGGAAGAACAGAGCTGGAAGGGACCTTGGAGGTCTTCTAGTCCAACCCCCTGCTCAAGCAGGAGACCCTATACCACAGGTCTGCAACCCACGGCTCCGGAGCCGCATGCGGCTCCCAGTCCTCTGCCATGTGCAGTCCAAAAAAAAAAGTGGGACTAAAAAAGTTCAACCAATCAATTCAAATATGCAGGGTAGGTGCATATCTCGCCTTGGCTCCACTCTTCAGTCAAACCCTGTTCTGTGCATGCGCGCATGTACGCGCATGCGCACACATTTTTTGCGGCTCCCAGTTTTCCCTTTTGTGAGGGAACCGGTTCCGAGTGGCTCTTTCACTGTTTCAGGTTGCTGACCCCTGCCCTATACCATTTCAGACAAATGGCTGTCCAGTCTCTACTTAAAAACCTCCAGTGATGCAGCACCCACCACTTCTGGAGGCAGGTTGTTCCACTGGTTAATTGTCCTCACCATTAGGAAGTTTCTCCTTAATTCCAGGTTGCTTCTCTCCTTGATTACTTTCCTTCCATTGTTTCCTGCCTTCTGGTGCTTTGGAAAATAATTTCACACACACACACACACACACACACAAACATTCTTCTTTGTGGCAAATACGCTGATAGGTTCAGTGTTTATCGGGGATCTGATCAGCTGATCAGGAGTCTGGAAGCTAAATAATATGATGAACAGCTAAGGAACTAGACCTGTCTAGCCCAGGGGTAGGCAGCCTTGGCTCTTTTATGACTCGTGGACTTCAACTCCCAGAATTCCTGAGCCAGCATGGGGAAACTATGGCTCCCTTCATGACTTGTGGACTTCAACTCCCAGAATTCCTCAGCCAGCATGGCTCAGCTTGGAAACCTCTCCCTTTCCCCTCAGCATGGCTAGCTGAGGAATTCTGGGAGTTGACGTCCACAAGACATAAAGGAGCCAAGGTTGCCTACCCCTGGCCTAGGCCTAGGCCGCTTTATGACTCGTGGACTTCAACTCCCAGAATTCCTGAGCCAGCCATGCTGTGGAGGAAGGGAGAAGTTTCCAAGCTGAACCATGCTGGCTCAGGAATTCTGGGAGTTGAAGTCCATGAGTCATAAAGGAGCCAAGGTTGCCTACCCCTGGGCTAGCCTAATGAACAGAATGATTACGGGAGATCTGGTATCAACTGCCAGTATTGGAAGGGTGGCCACAGAGAAGAGGAGGTCGATTTACTTTCCATAGCACTTAAGGGCAGGTCAAGAAGCCAAGGGCGGAAGCAGCCAGAGGGAGATTCATCCTGGAAAGAAGGCAAATTTCCTGACAGTGAGAAAAATTCATCAGTGGAGATGCTTTTTCTATGACCTGGATGACTGAGAAACTCCACAGACAATGAGAGTTGTGGAATTGTGGATGCCCCATCCCGTCACTGGAGATTTTCAAGAAGAGACTGGACAGCCACTTGTCTGGAAAGGTATAGGGTCTCCTGCTTGAGCAGAGGGCTGGACTAGAAGACCTCCAAGGTCCCTTCCTGTCCTATTCTTCTATGTTGTAGATCATGACTGAAGTCTTCACAGGTTGAGGCTCCAGACTCAGAAGCTAAACCAGATAAAGCCATCCTAATATATGGATGGCAGACCACTCTGAAATCTTACAGCTGTTGAATCAGAATATAGCTGGAAGGGACCTTGGTGGTCTTCTAGTCCAGCCCCCTGCTCAGGCAGGAGGCACTGTATCATTTCAGACAAGTAGCTGTCCGGTCTCTTCTTAAAAACCTCGAGTGATGAAGCACCCACAACGTCTGAAGGCACACTGTTCCACCAGTTAATTGTCCTCACTGTTAAGAAGTTTCTGCTTAATTCCAGGTTGCTTCTCTCCTTGATGAGTTTCCATCCGTTGCTTCTTGTCCTGCCTTCTGGCGCTTTGGAGAAGAGCTTGACTCCCTCTTCTTTGGGGTAACCTCTCAAGGTTCAAGGTGTTAGTAATGACCTACAAAGCCCTACATGGCATGGGTCCGGAATACCTTGGGGAGCACCTGCGGCCGGCATCAACTTCCCTCCGCCCAATACGCTCCCACAGAGAGGGCCTCCTCAGGGTGCCACCGGTCAAAGAATGCCGACTGGTGGCCCCCAGGGGGAGGGCGTTCTCTGTAGGCGCGCCGGATTTATGGAACCATCTTCTGGTCGAGCTCCGGATGGCGCCTGATCTCCGCTCCTTCCGGCGCGATCTTAATACCCACCTTTTTGAACAGGCCGGCCTGACCTGATGGGATGGGGTTGGGTTTTATAAATTGGTCTTAACTTTTAATTTGTACTAATTTATTACAGGCATCGCTGTTTAATTACATTTTAATAATTTTTAATTTTTGTATCTTGTGTTTATTATGTATTGCCCTGTTCACCGCCCTGAGTCCTCCGGGAGAAGGGCGGTATACAAATTAAATTAATAAATAAATAATAAAATAAATAAAGTATTGGAAGACTACTGTCATGTCCCCCTTGGTCCTTCTTTTTATTAAACTAAACAAGACTTCTTTTTTTCCTTTCTGGTGCTTTGGAAAATAAATTTTAACCCCTCAGCCCCTCAAATACTGGAAGACTGCTATCATGGCACCCCCAGTCCTTCTTTTCTCTAGACTGACCATCCCCAACTCCTCCAACCGTTCTTCATATGTTTTGGTCTCCAGGCCTTTGATCATCTTTGTTGCTCTTCTCTGCACTTTTCCCAACATCTCAACATCTTTTTTTTTTTGTAATGCGGTGACCAAAACCGGATGCAGTATTCCAGGTGTGGCCTTACTAAGGCTTTACAAAGCAGTACTAATACTTCATGTGATTTTGAGTCTGGGCAGGACTAAAAAGTCCCAGAAGAGAGAGCAAAGGGCAAGAAATTTCTACACACCCAAAGAATTTGCCCAGAAACACTCACCAGGTTTCGCACTAAAAGATGACTTTGATGTTGCCCAAGAAGGAGTCATAAAATTCCAAGTTTTGGAACTGAAATAGCTTTCTGGCACGGTGAAAATCTCTAATTTTTTTTCTTAATCATCCTGGCCTGACTTCATACTTGAACGGGCTCTCCTTTTGCAAAGCAATGGAACAGAAAATTATTCACACAGAGTAATGATGGGGAAGTATGATTGGAAGGCACAAAGAAGTGTGCTCAGTGGTTAAAAAAAAAAGCATTGTTGGGTGTAAGCTTGAAGTCATGAAAATTGGATTTGGGGGAATCACCCAGATCTAACAGCCAGGCAGACCTTCAAAAGGGCATTGCCTAATTCTTAAGCACTTCTGGGGGGTGGCAAACAGTTTTTCAACCCTGTTGGTCGCTAAGGGCAAGCGGTTGAATTAATTCACCGTGATGCATAAATACAATCTGATCTGCTACACGACATTAGCATTCTACTTGAGCGGCATTCTTCCAGAGTTTCACGTTGGCTTTTAATGCACATGTCAACGCTGCTAACATCAAGTGTTATTGCTTGACAAGAAGTAGCCGTTTCATATGTTAAACTTGTGTATTAACGAAGAGAAGAGAGAGGGGTGACATGATAGCAGTGTTCCAATATGTCAGGGGCTGCCCCAAAGAAGAGGGAGTCAAGCTATTCTCCAAAGCACCTGAAGGGAGGACAAGAAGCAACAGATGGAAACTAACCAAGGAGAGAAGCAACCTAGAACTAAGGAGAAACTTCTTGACAATGAGAACAATTAACCAGTGGAACAACCTGCCTCCAGAAGTGGTGAATGCTCCAACACTGGAAGTTTTTAAGAAGAGACTGGACAGCCATTTGCCTGAAATGGTATAGGGTTTCCTGCCTGAGCAGAGGGTTGGACTAGATGACCTCCAAGGTCCCTTCCAACTTTTATTATTATTATTATTATTATTATTATTATTATTATTATTATTATTATTATTATTATTATTATTATTATTATTGCTTTAAGAGATTGAGTTTAGGGTTGGGAGGAGCCTTGGTGGTGCAGTGGGCTAATGCCTCCTTAAGTAACACCAGCTGCCTGCAATTAGTGCAGGTTCGCGTCCCACCAGGCTCCAGGTTGACTCAGCCTTCCATCCTTCTGAGGTAGGTAAAATGAGGACCCAGATTGTTGGGGGCAATTAAGCTGACTTTGTAATAATGCCACTTGGGGGGGCCCAAAAGCCCTAATAAGCAGACATATACATAGAATGAAGGCTATTGCTAAGCACATTGGTTTGTGCTTAAATTGTAAGCCGCCCTGAGTCTTTGGAGAAGGGCGGGATATAAATGGGATTAAAATAAAAATAAAAATGAGTAGGTATGCACCTTCAAGGCCATTTCTCTCCCTAAAGAAGATAAGGCTTTGGTGGGTCTTCTAACAGAAGGGAAACTGATTCTTTAAATTAATTGGAGAATGTGATTAATGACAAAATTAGAAAGGTGGAGAATTGTGTTTTAATATATTGTGCAAGGGGGCGGAGATTTCAGATTCCAGCTTCTTTCGAGCAAGCATTTGCCGGTGTATTAGGCTAATAAAGGACTTGTAAGGTAAACAGTGCCTCAGAGTCACTTGAAAAGCCCACGCGTCGGAAATATGACAGCACAATCAGCAGAACCACTAGGAAGCAATTCTTGTTTCATTATTTTTAAAGGTATTCCTCAGATCCAAAGACTGCAAGCGAAAAAAGGTCCTTCGGGTAGCAAAGAGATAAGAGATAAGCAGAGATAGGCTTAGGGAGATTATACCAACCGCAGGATGGTGCTACAGTTGAACATCTCTAGATGTTTTGATGGCCTTCCCCTGAGAAATGTTGAGGTGTTTTTAGAGGACAATCCCAAACCTGGTTCCTACGATCAGCCAAGGAAAAGGTGCTCATTGATTTAGGACAAGGGTCTCCAAATGTGGCGACTTGAAGACTTGTGGACTTCAACTCTGAGAATTCCCCAGCCAGCTTGACTGGCTGAGGAATTCTGGGAGTTGAAGTCGTCAAGCTTTAATGTCGCCAAGTTTGGAGACCCTTGATTTTTAAGATAATAGAGCACAGCCAAGTCAACATGTGGTCTTCATATCTCCAGGGCTTTCTCCAAAATTGGTAAGTTAGCGGAAAGCTCTCAAAGCATGACTTCTAGAATCCTTTCCAAGCTCTTTACCAGCAGTGACCAGAGAAGATGCCTGTTGAGGACACACTCGAATATGGAATCCAGTTCTAGATTAGAAGACCTCTAAGGTCCCTTCCAACTGTATTATTCTGTTCCGGGTCAAGTGATGGAGAAGGAGGCTTAGAATGGAGAAGCTGCCGACATTCGGAACCACAGCCCAGGTCTCTTCTAATAGGGACCCACTGGGAGACATCTTTCAAGAATCCCAAAAGTTCTTTTTTTCACGAGGCAACTGGACTTTCTTGCTTCTTCTTGGAAGACATTTCGCTTCTCCTCCAGGAAGCTTCTTCAGCTCTGACTGGATGGTGGGGAACAGGAAGGATTTATATACAGCAGCGTCCAAAATTGCGGAAACCTTTTGGGGAAAGTGTATTTTCGAGGTTTGATGGCTAATAACACCACTTTTTTTTTTTGAAGAGGTACCATAAAATTATATACCAATGGAAAGATAATTTAATGAAGAACGCAATGCAACCAACGTTTGTTCAATTATCTGTCCTGCATTCTATGAAACGTTATAGCCGAATCACCAGAAAAAGGAAGCACAACTTGCTTAGGTTGATCTCGGGTAGCTTTCCTTCATCCGATCGTAGCCAATGAGCGTGAGCGTTTAGAGAGCCAATCGGGCGTCATCTTGTTTTGGCAATGAGCCAATCGGATCACAGTAGGATCCAGTGATCGATGTCCTGTATTGAAGCTGAGGGGAGGACATTTGTCAGTGTGTTACGTGATCGTTATCAAGTTGTTTGGGTTTTTTTGTGTGTGTGTGTCCTTTCACTTAGTGAGCTTGTAAAACGTAATAAACTTAAGGCCACGGTGTCAAGAGTTGACTGGTTGCCCAGAAAGCGGCGTAAAATAGTATTATTCCGCGAACAAGGCTACAGTTATAAAGAAATTAGAAGGAAAAATGGGTGGGAACTTAACCGAAGGCGGCCTTTTTGTACCGTACACTTTTCCCAAAAGGTTTCCACCATTTTGGCCCCTACTGTATTCCTTGCAACAGCTGGTCATTTGCGTTCTTGAAAAAGCGGTCTGCGAGGAGTATAAATCCTCCCCTTCCCCCACCATTCAGTTAGAGCTGAGGAAGCTTCTTGGATGAGAAGCGAAATGTCTTCAAAGGAGAAACAAGAAAGTCCAGTGGCCTCCAGGAAGCCCAGAGGCCTCGTGAAAACAACAACAACAACAACACATCTTTGGGATAACGATCAGCCAGACGACTGAGAATCCCCATAGACACCTTTCCCTCTGCAGCCCTCGGCCGCTGGACCCGAATCTCTTTTTGAGCAAAACCTTCCCTTTTCTTGGCTTTTTCTTCCCATGCCAGATGGCATCCCAGTCTGTTCCATTTTCCGAGAGCTCTCCCGCCGACAGACAGACGGAGCCTGGAGTCTCTTTAGACCATTGCTTTTCCAAACTTCTGTCTGTTTGGGAAGCCTAGAAAAGGTCCAGATGCCCTTGAGTTCCGCTTGACTCTTTCTGACGGCATCCGTGCTTTTTCCTCGGCAGCCTTAGGGAAGAGACACGTCACGGTCTCCTTCATTATTATTTTTATTATTTTCCCCGAATTTCTCAAGACTAGGAATTGCTCAAAGTGGAGGACAGGGTTACCCACGTTTGGGGAGGTAGGGAGCACGTGAGAGTAAGGGTCTAACCTCCAGCTTTGACACACCCGCACCCTTCCCATTTGCAATAATAATAATAATAATAATAATAATAATAATAATAATAATAATATTGATAATATTGATAATATTGATAATAATAATATTGATAATAATAATAATCAATATCCCATGTCCTTTTGGTACTGTCCATAGGGTTTTGAGATTGAGGGCAATAGAAGAAGGGGACGACAGAGAATGAGGTGGCTGGATGGAGTCACTGAAGCAGTAGGCGTGAGCTTAAATGGACTCCAGAAGATGGTAGAGGACAGGAAAGCCTGGAGGAACATTGTCCATAGGGTCGCGATGGGTCGGACACGACTTCGCAACTAACAACAACAACAATCCCATGTCCTTGGTAAGGACTCAAGAGGTAGACAAAAATGCCAGTCTGAACATCTGGCTGACTGTGCAATGATTATTAATAATAATAATAATAATAATAATAATAATAATAATAATAATAATAATAATAATAATAATAATAATAAAGTTGGAAGGGACCTTGGAGGTCATCTAGTCCAACCCCCTGCTCAGGCAGGAAACCCTATACCATTTCAGCAGTGCTTTTTTTGTAAAAGAAAAAGGTGCCGGAACTCACACATGTCATACAACCCGCCTTGCCTACCCTACAAGGTTCCACCCAAAAAAAGGTGCCGGAACTCAGTTCTGACCGTTTTATGACAAAAAAAACCCTGCATTTCAGACAAATGGCTGTCCAGTCTCTTCTTAAAAACCTCCAGTGTTGGAGCATTTACCGCTTCTGGAGGCAGGTTGTTCCACTGGTCAATTGCTCTGACTGTCAGGAAATTCCTCCTTAGTTCCAGGTTGCTTCTCTCCTTGACTAGTTTCCATCCGTTGCTTCTTCAGAGGCTTTGGAGAATAGCTTGACTCCCTCTTCTTTGGGGCAGCCCCTGAGATACTGGAAGACTGCTATCCTGTCCCCCCTCGTCCTTCTCTTCATTAAACTAGACATACCCAATTCCAGCAACCGTTCCTTATATGTTTTAGCCTCCAGTCCCCCGATCATCTTTGTTGCTCTTCTCTGCACTCTTTCTAGAGTCTCGACATCTTTTTTACATCGTGGCAACCAAAACTGGATGCAGTATTCCAAGTGTGGTCTTCCCAAGGCCTTGTAAAGTGGTATTAACACTTTACGTGATCTTTTCCAGCCCCATTTTTTTTAAAGCAGGGTAATGCCCAACTTTGTCAACTTTAAGACTTTTGGACTTCGACTCTTATTTATTTATTTATTTATTTATTTATTTAATAATATTTCTATACCGCCCTTCTCCCGAAGGACTCAGGGCGGTGAACAGGGCAAGAATAAAAAACACAGAATTACAAAAGTTAAAAAATGATTAAATACATGTCCACTAAAAAACAATTAATACATAGTAAAACCCCAATAAAATACAGTAAAAACCCCACCAATCCCCCATCAGGCCAGGCCGGCTTGTTCGAACAAGTATGTTTTTAGATCGCGACGGAAGGAGCGAAGATCGGGCGCCGTCCGGAGCTCAACCGGTAGCTGATTCCATAGTTCCGGGGCGCCCACAGAGAAGGATCTCCCCCTGGGGTCCACCAATCGACATTCTCTGACCGGTGGCACCCTGAGGAGACCCTCTCTGTGGGAACGCACAGGGCGAAGGGAAGTTGATGCCGGCAGCAGGTGTTCCCTAAGGTACTCCGGACCCCTGCCATGTAGGGCTTTGAACACCATTACTAGTACCTTGAATCTCACCCGGAAGACAACAATTCGTCAGCCAGGAATTCTGGGAAGTTGAAGTCCGCAAGTCTTAAAGTTGTCAAGGTTGGACATACCCGGCTTTAAATCCCACCGTTTTTTTAAAAAAATCCCATTTATATCCCGCCCTTCTCCGAAGACTCAGGGCGGCTTACAATTTAAAGCACACATCAATGTGCTTAGCATTGTGCTTAGCATCAATGTGCTTAACGTTCCACCCGCTTCCTCTTCAACCTCTGGAATTTGCGGGGAGCGCTATCTAACGCCAAGCTTGGGAAAATCGGGAAGCCCAGCCAGTTTAAAATGATTGTAAAAGTTTCTCGCAAGCTCTTGCTTTCTACAAGAATCTGAGCTACTAACGGTCCGAGCAAATTGGCGGTAGATAAGACTCTTTGTGGAATTCAAAGTGGGCTGGACTCAAATCTCTTGTGCGCCTGAAGGCAGGACAAGAAGCAACGGATGGAAACTAACCAAGGAGAGAAGCAACCTCGAACTAAGGAGAAACTTCCCGACAGTTAGAACAATTAACCAGTGGAACAACCTGCCTCCAGAAGTGGTGAATCCTCCAACACCGGAAGTTTTTTTTTTTTATTTAAAAAGTTTTACAATACATTTTGACTTTAATCCCCCCCTCCCCCACCCCTATCCCTCTCCCCCACTCCCTCCTCCCCCCCCCCCGACTTCCCAGAGCTAAATACAGGGCATAAAATCAAAAAACAAACATAAACACCCCTATATTATCAACAATAAACTATAAATTCTATCTCTCTCTAGCTCATATAAAATGAATACAAACAATATTAATATTACAAATAAAGTAGAGAAGAAAAAGAGGAAAACAAAAAAAAGATCTTTACTCAAAATAAATTTTCTTAATCCCAGTCCATATTCATATTAATTTCAAAAAAAAAAAGGGAAAAGAAAAAAAAAACTTTCACCTGCTATTTGCATTCTCCCACCTTTCTCTAATTTCCAAACAAATTCTCAATTACGCGAAGCGAAACGTCTTCAAAGAAAAACAAGAAAATCCAGTTGCCTCTTGGAGAAAAAAAGCACCTTTGGGACGGCTGTGACCTGGATGAGTGAGAATTTCCACAGAGGTCTCTTTAGCATGATTTTTTACACTTTGCCTGGCTACCGAAGCAGGAAATGCAGTTAGGTGAACGAAAGCAGATAAAGCAGAGATGTTGCTAAAGTATCGGTGCCCACATCCTTTAGCGATATGTATTTTGAGCGAGCTTTATCTTAAGAGCCTTTGCGGTTTCCTTATCATCCTTCCCCACACTGGGGGGGGGGAACTAGGGACCCATGTTTTTTATTATGAAATTGGGTTGGTTCGCTTTATTTTAAGACATTTCAATAGAAGCGTCTCGATTGTGGCAATCCTGATCGTCCAAACCGAACAATAGGGATAGAAAAGAAGGAACAGGATCGACGCTAAGAAACCCAGTTAAAGTCTCAGCTCTGGGCCCTTGTCCAGTCTGGATGCGTGCTGCTTTCTAGAAAGACAAGGCAACGTCAGCTTGAATTCAAATCCCAGGGGCTTCATGGAGAGCATCCTTCTAGTAAGACCACACCTCGAATCCTGCAACCAATTTTGGTCCCCATACTACAAAAAGAAAAGATGTTGAGAGTTTGGGAAAAGTTCGGAGAACAGCAACTAAGATGATCCAAGGCCTGGAGACCAAAACATACAAAGAACGGCTGCGGGACTTGGGAGTCTGAAGAAAAGAAGAAATAGGGGAGACACAATAGCAGTTATTCCAGTATTTGAGGGGCTGCCACCAAGAAGAAGGGGGTCATGTTATTCTCCAAAGCACCAGAGGGAAGGAGGAGAAACAATGGTTGGAAACCGATCAAGGAGAGAAGCAATTCTAGAATTAAGGAGAAACTTCTTGACAGTGAGGACAATCAACCAGTGGAACAGATTGCCACCGGAAATCGTGGGCGGTCCATCCCTGGAGAATTTTAAGAAGAGGCTTGACAGTCACTTGTCTGAAATGATTTAGGTTCCCCTGCTTGATCAGGCGGTTGGACTAGAAGACCTCCAAGGTCCCTTCCAGCTCTTTTCTATTCTATTCTATTCTATTCTGTTCTATTCTATTCTATTCTATTCTATTCTATTCTATTCTATTCTATTCTATTCTATTCTATTCTATTCTATTCTATATTCTATTCTATTCTATTCTATTCTATATTCTATTCTATTCTATTCTATTCTATTCTATTCTATATTCTATCACTATTCTATTCTATATTCTATTCTATTCTATTCTATTCTATTCCATTCCATATTTCTATTCTATTCTATTCTATTCTATTCTATTCTATTCTATTCTATTCTATTCTATTCTATTCTATTCTATTCTATTCCATTCCATATTTTTTATTCTATTCTATTCTATTCTATTCTATTCTATTCTATTCTATTCTATTCTATTCTATTCCATTCCATATTTCTATTCTATTCTATTCTATTCTATTCCATTCCATATTTTTTATTCTATTCTATTCTATTCTATTCTATTCTATTCTATTCCATATTCTATTCTATTCTATTCTATTCTATTCTATTCCATATTTTTATTCTATTCTATTCTATTCTATTCTATTCCATATTTTTATTCTATTCTATTCTATTCTATTCTATTCTATTCTATTCTATTCTATTCTATTCTATTCTATTCCATTCCATATTTTTATTCTATTCTATTCTATTCTATTCTATTCTATTCTATTCTATTCTATTCTATTCTATTCTATTCTATTCTATTCTATTCCATTCCATATTTTCTATTCTATTCTATTCTATTCTATTCTATTCTATTCTATATTCTATTCTATTCTATTCTATTCTATTCTATTCTATATTCTATTCTATTCTATTCTATTCTATTCTATTCTATTCTATATTCTATCACTATTCTATTCTATATTCTATTCTATTCTATTCTATTCTATTCTATTCTATTCTATTCTATTCCATTCTATTCCATATTCTATTCTATTCTATTCTATTCTATGTTATTCCATTCCATTCCATATTTTTATTCTATTCTATTCTATTCTATTCTATTCCATATTTTTTATTCTATTCTATTCTATTCTATTCTATTCTATTCTATTCTATTCTATTCTATTCTATTCTATTCCATTCTATTCCATATTCTATTCTATTCTATTCTATTCTATGTTATTCCATTCCATTCCATATTTTTATTCTATTCTATTCTATTCTATTCTATTCCATATTTTTTATTCTATTCTATTCTATTCTATTCTATTCTATTCTATTCCATTCCATATTTTTTATTCTATTCTATTCTATTCTATTCTATTCTATTCTATTCTATTCTATTCTATTCTATTCTATTCTATTCTATTCTATTCCATATTCTATTCTATTCTATTCTATTCTATTCCATTCCATATTTTTATTCTATTCTATTCTATTCTATTCTATTCTATTCCATATTTTTTATTCTATTCTATTCTATTCTATTCTATTCTATTCCATTCCATATTTTTTATTCTATTCTATTCTATTCTATTCTATTCTATTCTATTCTATTCTATTCTATTCTATTCCATATTCTATTCTATTCTATTCTATTCTATTCTATTCTATTCCATTCCATATTTTTATTCTATTCTATTCTATTCTATTCTATTCTATTCTATTCCATATTTTTTATTCTATTCTATTCTATTCTATTCTATTCCATTCCATATTTTTTATTCTATTCTATTCTATTCTATTCTATTCTATTCTATTCTATTCCATATTCTATTCTATTCTATTCTATTCTATTCTATTCTATTCTATTCTATTCCATTCCATATTTTTATTCTATTCTATTCTATTCTATTCTATTCTATTCTATTCTATTCTATTCTATTCCATATTTTTTATTCTATTCTATTCTATTCTATTCTATTCTATTCTATTCTATTCTATTCTATTCTATTCTATTCCATTCCATATTTTTTATTCTATTCTATTCTGTTCTTTTCTATTCTATTCTATTCTATTCTATTCTATTCTATTCTATTCTATTCTATTCTATTCCATATTTTTATTCTATTCTATTCTATTCTATTCTATTCTATTCTATTCTATTCTATTCTATTCTATTCTATTCTATTCTATTCTATTCTATTCTATTCTAGTTTTCTTGGCAACAATAAGGAAATATTTTGTCCTTTCCTCCTTCTGGGATTTCTTTTCTCTTCTTTTCTTCCTTTCAATCATTCAGTCTCCCTACAACTTCACCATTTCCCTCCACTCATCTTCTAAGCAAGGACTAAGCAGATATGATTTCTGCTCAGATTTCTAAATCAGCCCAGGGGTTAAGCAAGTCAGTTCTTTGATCAATACTTGATGGCTACAGGGACGTTAATCATAGTGTTTCTTTGGCAAGAATACAAAAAAATTGACTTCTTCTAAGACATTGTTCTGACTTCCCACTCAGGTTGATCACCTCTTCACCTCTTCAAATATTTAGCAAAGTCCCTATAGTTTTAGGGATACGTTTTTTCTTGCTTTTTTTTAGATCAACATTTCCTTCCTTCTTCCCTCCCTCCCTCCCTTTCTTTCTTCCTTCCTTCCTTTTTCTTTCTCCCTTCCTTCCTTCTTCCCTCCCTTCCTCCCTCATCATCTCTTTC
>NC_139521.1:74041998-74124815 GCF_947247035.1 Vipera ursinii
CCTTCTCCTCCTCCTCCTCCTCTCCACTTTCTTCTAACACTGATGATGTTACCTAACTGGGTCATGAAATGTCTGCAAGGAAACAACATAGCTCAGAGAGCATCAAACTTCTCACAGTGCTCTTCCTCCTCCTCCTCCTCTTCTTCTTCTTCTTCCTCCTCCTCCTCCTCCTCCTCCTCTTCTTCTTCTTCTCCTCCTCCTTCTCCTCTTCCTCCTCCTCCTCTTCTTCCTCTTCTTCTTCATCTTCTTCTTCTTCTTCTTCTTCTTCTTCTTCATCTTCTTCTTCTTCTTCTTCTTCTTCTTCCTCCTTCTCCTCCTCCTCCTCCTCTCCACTTTCTTCTAACACTGATGATGTTACCTAACTGGGTCATGAAATGTCTGCAAGGAAACAACATAGCTCAGAGAGCATCAAACTTCTCACAGTCCTCTTCTTCCTCTTCCTCCTCTGTTTTTGGTCCAACTCTTGTTTCCATCCTGACCCACATAAACAGAAAGAAATTTTCTTGCCGATTTTCTGTGCAAATGCCCGTCTGCCTTCTCCTCTTCTTTTCACCTCTTCACCCAAGAAACTTGGAAAGGACAATAAAGGGAGACTTCTCTGCCAAAAGCTGCAAAAAGGAAAAAAAAAAAACCCCTCATAAATTGGATGCACCGGATACTAACAGTTCATTGGCAGTCCTACTCGTGCTTTACTCGTTGGCCAACCAACCTGCAATGTTGGAGGGCACTGCTGGCAATCTTCCACCCGTCATGAACCTAAGCCAAAAAAAACAACACAGCCTCTTTGACTTGTATGGAAAAACATGTTTACCCTAAATGTGGAGTCTTCAAACTTGGCAGCTGTGAGACTCGTGGACTTCAATTCCCAGAATTCCTCAGCCAGCCATTCCTCGGTCCCTAGATAACTGCATGGCCAAAGAAGAAGAAGGCGTGCAATTAAAGCCCAAATAAAATCTTTCTGCAGAGTCATTCTGATGTAAGAATTAGAAGGCCACCCAACCGCAGACTGAGTAGGGGCTGAGCAGACTTGTCCCAGGAAATTATAACTGAGGTGCCACCACTGACGAGGCCCCGCCTAGGCCAAGAAAGTTGACACAGATAGTCCTCAACTTGCAACTCTTCATTTAGCGACCAAAGTTACCGCAGCGTTGGACGAATGACCCTTTTCAAGACTTAGCGCCCGTTGCAGCATCCCCAGGGGCCACGGGATCAACATTGAAAAACTTGGCAACTGTACTCACTTATGACAGTTGCATTGCCCCGGAGTCATGTGGATCGCCTTTTGTGACCTTAACAGAATTAATATGGTCACGTCCTTGGTAAGGACTCAATAGGTAGACAAAAATGCCAAATCCAGTCTGAACATCTGGCTGACTGTGCGATGATGATGATGATGATGATGATAAAGTTGGAAGGGTCCCTGAAGGTCTTCTAGTCCAACCCCCTGCTGCGGCAGGAAACCTTCTCCCCTTTCAAACAAAGGTCTTGTCCAATCTCTTCTTAAAAATTTCCAGGCTTGGTGCACCCACCCACTTCTAGTGGCAAGTCGTTCCACTGATTAATTGTGCTCATTGTCAGGCTGGAACCATTCGCAGCCTTCTAAAGTCAATGGGGACACCAGACTCACTTAGCAAACCGTACTACTATTTTCCAAAGCACCCGAAGGAAAGACAAGAAACAGCAGATGGAAACTAGTCAAGGAGAGAAGCAACCTAGAACTAAGGAGAAACTTCCTGACAGTGAGGACAATTAACCAGTGGAACAACCTGCCTCCGGAAGCTGTGAAATCTCCAATACTGGAAGTTTTTAAGAAGAGACTGGACAACCATTTGTCTGAAACGGTATAGGGTTTCCTGCCTGAGCAGGGGGTTGGACTAGAAGACCTCCAAGGTCCCTTCCAGCCCTATTATTCTACGTTCTAAGTTTTAAGAATCCAGCCATGAGTCAAACATCGTCACCCTTAGCTCCTAAACTGTATGCCATAACCACATGCGAAGGATGAGGGGCGACACGATAGCAGTCTTTCAATATTTGAGGGGCTGCCACAAAGAAGCAGGGGGCCAACCCCTTCTCCAACATCAGAAGGCAGGACGAGGCCACGGATGGAAACTGATCAAGAATGAAAGAGAAACTCCCTAACAGTGAGGACAATTAACCAGCGGAACAACTTGCCACCAGAACTTGTGGGTGCTCCATCACTGGATAAGAAAAGACAGCCACCTATATGAAATGGTATCGGGTCTCCTGCCTGAGCAGGGGGGCTGGACTAGAAGACCTCCAAGGTCCCTTCCAGCTCTGACTGACTGACTAACTTAACCACTTTCCTTGCGACCTTCCCAGTCAATGGCGGGGAAGCTGGATTTGCGGAACGACCACGTGATGCATTTAAAAACTGCAGGGATTTGTTTAATAACCCTGGCAAAAAGTTTGTAAAATCTGGCACGATTCATTTAACAATCTCCTTGCTTAGCCATGGAAAGTCTGGTCCCAACTGCTGCCGTCATTCAAGAAGCACGGTGCAGCTTGTTGCTGGGTTGTTTTTTTTTCTAATGATTTGAGCTGAAAATTCCCAGAATTCTCTGCTACCCATGACTAAGCCGGTTGGGGATTCTGGGAGTTGAAGTCTTGGCAGACACTGAAAAGATCTCTCTGCTTTAATCCTTTTTATCCCTGGAGATCTCAGAGAATCAGTCTTGGAAGACAAATTGTGCTTTACCACGGGGCTGTGGACCATCTTCGAGAAAACGAATACGTTGATTTTTCTTAATAGACTCAGTTGTGGAAAATAATTCTCCTAGGACTTTCCTTTTTGGAAGTCCTTGTTAATTACGATGTTTACAAAGGCAATTTTGCAGCATCAGCTTCTCTTCTTTTGGATGGGGAAATTGGTAAATTTATTTGTGAGCGGACGGCTTTTATGCCCCGTGTTTTCCATGCTCATAATTTTTGAAGATGCATTTTAAAAAGGGGTTTTTTGGGGGGGGGCAGGTTGTAAACAAGAAAGAGAGAGAGAGAAAAGGAGAATTTTTTGTAAAAGTTTTTATTATTTTTTTCCATTTTTACAATAATAATTTTTCAACCAACGTGCTGTCTGAGTTTACATTCGCTAATACATATTTAATTCCTAATCCTTTATTCTTTCCTCTAGCATTACACCTAATAAAAAAAAGGTCGGGTTTAAAATCTACATGTTCTCCCAACATCTTTTTTAGCCGAGTATGTACCTTTTTCCAATAATTCTTTACTTTGTCACATGTCCACCAAACATGATAATACGTGCCTGACTTATGTTTACATTTCCAACATCTACCTGACATATTTTTAAACATTTTTTTTTGCTAATCTTGCTGGTGGCAAGTGCCCTCTGTAGAACATTTCATATAAATTTTCTTTATAGGAAGTTGACATTGTCAGTTTATAATTTCTATCCCATAGATTTTTGCCATTTTTCTAATTCTATATTATATCCAAAGCTTTTCACCCATCTTGTCATTGTTTCTTTAACTTGTTCGCTTTCCAAAGAAGGATTCTGGTGGTGAATGCAAGGAGCGAATTAAAAAGGGCTGTTAACTGTCAGAGAAAAAACTTCACAGAGTTGGGTGCAGCGAAGAAATGAATGCTATTAATTTTAAGGTTACGGAGTAACAGCTGCGTTACATGTCATTTGCACCTAGGCAAATATTTCAGGCAGAACTAAGGTTTTTCTTTTTATTTCTCTCTTCAATATTTGGAGCAAAATTTAGGTCTTTAGAAGCAGCCGTTTTATGGTTTAATTTCAACCTTCCCAGCTGGTTTCTGACAAGCAAATTCAACGGGGGAAGGCGTATTCATTTAGCGACCGTCGTGATTCACTTAAAAAAAAATTGCAGGGATTTGCCTTGGCAAAAAAAAAAAAGGCCTGGAATCAGGTGCAATTCACATAACCACCGCTTAACAATAACAATTCTGGTCGTACAACGAGGACTACCTGTTTTTCCTGAGTGACCATGTTAGTCAAGGCAGTTATTTTGCAAATAAACGCGCCAGGCGGTATCAAAATCCTGAATGTGTCCGGCAAGCTGTGCCATGCTTGCTCAGGAATTCTGGGAGTTGAAGCCCACGAGTCATAAAAGAGCCACGGTTGCCTACCCCTGACCTAGGCCTAGGCCGCTTTATGACTCGTGGACTTCAACTCCCAGAATTCCTGAGCCAGCCACGCTGAGGGGAAAGGGAGAGGTTTCCAAGCTGAGCCATGCTGGCTCAGGAATTCTGGGAGTTGAAGTCCACGAGTCATAAAAGAGCCAAGGTTGCCTGCCCCTGGCCTAGGAGAATTCAAGAGCCCTTGGGTCCTTCTTTTTTTTTTAATCCCATTTATATCCCGCCCTTCTCCGAAGACTCAGGGCGGCTTACAGTCTAAAGCACAAACCAATGTGCTTAGCAGTAGCCTTCATTCTATGTATATGCCTGCTTATTAGGGCTTTCACACACACACCCAAGCGGCATTATTACAAAGTCAGCTTCATTGCCCCCAACAATCTGGGTCCTCATTTTACCTACCTGGGAAGGATGGAAGGCTGAGTCAACCTTGAGCCTGGTGGGACTCGAACCTGCACTAATTGCAGGCAGCTGGTGTTACTTAAGGAGGCATTAGCCCACTGCTCCACCAAGGCCCTTCTTCCAGAACATTCTTCCTTCTCAGGGACCTACAAGTCCACCTACCCTGGCCAAGAAGCCAAAAGTTGGGTCAACTTCACCACTGATGTTTGGGAGGTGTCAATAGAGAGGCTTGCTTTTCCAGCCGCTCTATCTCTTCAACTCTTTTGTTTTTTGGGAGGACTGAAACAATGTCCAGTGGGAAGAATCCAGAGAAAGAAAAATTTCGGGAAATATTAAAAAGGCAGAATAGATTTCCCCAAAGGATTTTAAAGGCAGAAACCAACACACACACACACACACACACACACACACACACACACACAGAGTGTCTCTGCCCTAGACAGAAACCAGGTCTGCAGAAATGCAGATGTGATAATCTTGTCAGAAAGATTGGAGTCAGGAAACTGATAGGATTAGGAAGAAAGATCTCTGGAATCCACAATCCCTCAGACCCAAAAAATCCAACAGTCATCAACCACACCCCCAGGGAAGCAGGATATGACCTTTGGGACACAATAGGATTAACCCACCGCCATCAGAATACCAGAAAGGCACACTCAGACTCAGGTCCAAGTTCATGCCACAGGAAGAACTCCAAACAAAAGCCCAAGAAGGTATAAAAACCCACCACTCCCTGCTAAATGTGATCAGTTTTTCCAGAGCCATCTTTCTGTCTGGTTCTGCTCTTCAATAAATTGCAACCTTCTTACTAAAGCAGACTCCGTTTTGTTTATTTCCGGCTTGGACTGAACCCTGATGAAGTTTTTTTCTTTCAACAGTCCCTAAACCAGCTAGAAAACCATAGATAATCATAGGATCATAGAGCTGGAAGGGGGCTTTGGGGGTTCTAGTCCAACTCCTACCCAAGACATGTCCTTATACAGTCCTCAATGTACAACCACGATGGAGCCTAACATCTCTGTTGCTAAGTGAGGCACTGGTTAAGTGGATTTTACCCCATTTTACCACTTTGCGTGCCACAGTTGTTAAGGGAATCACTGCAGTTGTTAAATTAGCAACACGGCTGTTAAGCGAATCTGGCTTCCCCCGTTGACTTTGCTTCTCCGGCAGTTGCAAAAGGGGATCACGCGACCCCGGGAGACTGCGAACGTCATAAATATGAATCAGTTGCCAAGCATCTGAACCTTGATCACATGACCATGGGGACGCTGCAATGGTCGTAAGGTGTGAGGATAGGTCACGGTGCTGCTGGAACTTTGAATAGCCACTCAACAAATGGTTGTAAGTTAAGGATTCCCTATACTTGTAAATCTGATTTCATTAACCTTCCCTTATATAATTTAAGCCTGGCCCATAGCCAAAACAAAAGGAGAACAATTAACCAGTGGAACGACTTGCCACCAGAAGCTGTGGGTGCTCCATCACTGGAGGCTTTCAAGAAGAGATTGGACAGCCATTTCTCCAGAATGGCATAGGGTCACCTGCTCGAGCGGGGAGTTGGACTAGATGACCTCCAAGGTCCCTTCCAACTCTGTTACTCTGTATTCTGTAATGGTCCAGAAGAGAAGGACTAGAGGAGGCATGAGAGCAGGGTTCCAGTATTTGAGGAGGTCAAGCTATCGTCCAAAGCGCCCGAAGGCAGGACAAGAAGCAACGAATGGAAACTAATCAAGGAGAGAAGCAACCTAGAACTAAGGAGAAACTTCCTGACAGTTAGAACAATTAACCAGTGGAATGACTTTCCTTCAGAAGTTGTGGGTACCCCAACACTGGAGGTCTTCAAGAAGCAACTGGACAGCCCTTTGTCTGAAATGGTACAGGGTCTCCTGCCTGAGAAGGGGCTCAACTAGAAGACCTCCAAGTTCCCTTCCAGCTCTGTTATTCTCTGTTCTGTGTTGACTAACCCTTGTTCCACATTGCCAGCTCACTTCACACTAGCCAGCATTTCGGATTGCCAGCGTGCCTTGCTCGGGCTCATGTTTATTATCAAGCTTAATAAATGACACACAACTTTGGCTGGACCCGACCCGTTTGGCTTCTAACATGGCTTGTTTTAATCTTTCATGGCGCTGTCTAGACATTGTTGGCATATGGCTGATTGTTTTCCCATGTGTATTTATTTTGGGTGATGCCAGCGAAAATAGAAGCGATTACCTTGGTATCCAAACAAGGCGAAAATGTGCAAATCCACGGCTCGTAGCAAGCCTGGAAAATATTAACTTGGATTGTAGCCCTGGAAGAGATTGAAAGACACGGAGGCTTGATCAGGAGACAGTTTTCCAACATGGCTACCCGGGGTGAGCAGAGTTGTCCTGGCTGCTAATCATGGCCACAAACCCACTGGATGACCCAGGCAATCTTTACCATGCTCCCATCTCTCCTCATAGCTCCTCATGGAACCATTCGGCTTTAGCATCTCGTGTGTGTGAGCTCCACCATGTTGTTTCTCGACCTTCACAACTTTGAGACATCTGGACTTCGACTCCCAGAATTCCCCAACCCACCACGCTTAGCTCCATCCACTTTGGTCGCCACAATATTAAAAAGATGTCGAGACTCTGGAAAGAGTGCAGAGAAGAGCGACAAAGATGATCAGGGGGCTGGAGGCTAAAACATACAAGGAACGGTGGCTGGACTTGGGTATGTCCGGTTTAATGAAGAGAAGGACGAGTGGGGACAGGAGAGCAGTCTTCCAGTATCTCAGGGGCTGCCCCAAAGAAGAGGGAGTCAAGCTCTTCTCCAAAGCACCCGAAGGCAGGACAAGAAGCAATGGATGGAAACTAATCAAGGAGAGAAGCAACCTAGAACCAAGGAGAAATTTAATGATGATGACGATGACGTTGGAAGGGACCTTGGAGATCATCTAGTCCAACCCCCTGCTCAGGCAGGATGACTGAGAATCTCCAAAGACCTGTAGAAGCTTTCTGACGCAGCTTTGGCATTCCCAGGTCCCCTTTTGACTACTGATAATCCTTTCGTCGAAAATCCGAAGCTGGAGAACATTTCAAAAACTTTACAGCAGTCGCTGTAATTAAGGTGGCCGATGGTTGATGGTTCACCCTCTCCAGGGACCACTTATATCGGCTTCTGGATGGTGCATGGTGGGATGTTATTGTCACTTCTCCTTGCACCGATGCTGGCCTCTTGGGGAGTTTGCTAAAGGGCAAGGTATAAATAGAATTAAGCAAACAGAGAAATCAAGGATGCATGTGGGGGGGGGAAACCCTGCAAGGTTTCCATCACTAAGTCATAGCTGCCAAATCATCTTTCTGTAAGAGAGCCCTGGTAAGAATGCAGCATTGCAGGCTGACTCTGCCCACTGCCAGCAGTTTGATCCTGACCAGTTCAAGGTTGACTCAGCCTTCCGTCCTTCCGAGGTCGGTAAAATGGGGCCAAGAGGATGATTCTGTAAACCGCTTAGAGAAGGCTGTGAAGCATTGTGAAGCCTAAGTGCTAGTGCTAAGGAAAGAAGGAGGGAGGGAGGGAGGGAGGGAGGGAGGGAGGGAGGAAGGAAGGAAGGAAGGAAGGAAGGAAGGAAGGAAGGAAGGAAGGAAGGAAGGAAGGAAGGAAGGGTCCTGGTGGTGCAGTGGTTTTAGAATGCAGCATTGCAGGCTGACTCTGCCCACTGCCAGCAGTTCGATCCAGACAGCGCTCAAGGTTGACTCAGCCTTCCATCCTTCCGAGGTCGGGAAAATGAGGACCCAGACTATCGGGGCCGATAGGCTGACTCTGTAAAACTGCTTAGAGAGGGCTGTAAAGCACTGTGAAGCGGCATATAAGTCTATTGCTATTGCTATTACTATTTCTGACTTTTTTTTTTACGGACACCCCTGGATCTTCCCAACAGCTGACCTGGCCAGCTCCATCCATCCTCCTCTGCGATGGTGCTTGAGGAGCAGACCGACTCTAGATTACAATCACAAATCCCCTAATTGTCCTCATTTTACTTAAAGATAGCCCTAAACGTAGAACAGTTCGTTTATACCGACCGTTCAAATTACAAAGTAACTGAAAAAATGCGACTTATGAGCATTTTTCACAGTTACGGCCTTGGCAGCGTCCCCAGGGTCATGTGATCAAAATTCAAATGCTTGAAAACCAGCTCGTATTTATGACAATTACAGGGTCCCGGGAGGGAGCGTGGAGGGGAGAAACGTGACGTGATCTTCTTTCGCGAACTTCCGACAAGCAGAGTCTGTTAAGTATTGTGGGTAGACCGGTCAGGACAGATGACAGGACGTCGAGGTTTCAACTAAAGCTTTATTGTGGTTGAACTGAGGAGTCTCCACAGCTCGGCTCCTTTAAATACTGTTGCTGGCAAGCCAGTGCCCAATCCACATCCTTAAAGGGTCCCGCCAGAACGGCCTGACCAATGGGATGGGAGTTAGGGCCTGACCAATGGGATGGGAGTTAGGACGCCACCTGTTGTTGCCGGGTGATACACAGCTGATGTTCAGCTGAGCTGACAGCATAACAATGCTTAATGCTAATATTCAATATATAACAGAGTCAAATTTGGGAAGCCAGATTCACTTAAGGTCCGTGTCATTAACTTCACTGCAACGATGCCCTTAAAACAACTGTGGCCAGAAAGGTCGTAAAACAGGGCAAAATTCATTTAACAACCGTCTCTTTCTTTCAAGGACCTTAGCATTTATTTATTTATTTATTTATTTATTCATTCATTCATTCATTCATTCTGTACTGAGGGTTAGCAATGTTTGTGATTATAGAAATAACGAGCATTATCAAATTTTAGTCCAATGGGGAAACTGCATTTTGCATTATTATTATTATTATTATTATTATTATTATTATTATTATTATTATTATTATTATTATTATATTTGTATACCGCCCTTCTCCCGAAGGACTCATTTGTAACTGTACTGGAGAAATTTAGAAGTTATTCTTTCTTTCTTTTCTTTTTCCTTTTTAATCCTCTCTTTTTTTCCCTTCTGAATAATTTTTTTTAAAAAATTTCTTCGGGGTGTTTTTTTAAAAAAATATTTTCTTTTGGGGAGAAATTTAATCCCGTGTTTTGTTTTGTTGTTTTGTTTTAAAGGAAAAGAAACGAGCAGGTGTTGTTTTTTTTCCCCAACCACAAACAAAAGTTCCCTGAAGCAACTTTACGACTGGAGCAAAACAATCAGAAAGCGTTCAGGAAAAATTCTCACCGGCTGTATAATCAACTTCCATCGATCTTTTTGTTCTTATCATGCAGGACAATCAGATTAGAGACTTTTAAATGAATTACTACAAGCGGCCATTGATCGCCTAGCTTGTTGAGAAGTAAATTTGCATTTAATCTCAATAAAAAGAGACACACTTGTTCCTCTCTTTCGGAAAAACTGCTCCCAAATCGAGCGAAGTATTCAACTAGTTCTCGATTTATAACACTTTGTTTACTGACAGTTGGACGTTACAGAGGGATAGAATCAAGATCACGTGAAGCGTTAATACCACTTTACAAGGCCTTGGTAATTTAACTTATATGCAGAGCATATCATGAGAAAGGCAGGGCTAGATGAATCAAAAGTTGGAATTAAGATTGCCGGAAGAAATATCAACAACCTAAGATATGCAGATGATACCACTCTAATGGCAGAAAGTGAAGAAGAACTAAAGAGCCTCTTGTTGCGGGTGAAGAAGGAGAGTGCAAAACTTGGGTTGAAACTTAACATTAAGAAAACCAAGATCATGGCATCCGGCCCTCTCAATTCCTGGCAAATAGATGGGGAAGAAATGGAGGTAGTGACAGATTTTATTTTCCTGAGCTCCAAGATCACCACAGATGGGGACTGTAGCCAAGAAATTAAAAGACGCTTGCTCCTGGGGAGGAAACCCATGGCAAATCTAGACAGCACACTAAAAAGCAGAGACATCACCCTGCCAACAAAAGTGCGTATAGTCAAGGCTATGGTCTTCCCAGTTGCAATGTATGGCAGTGAAAGTTGGACCATAAGAAAGGCTGAGCGTCAAAGAATTGAGGCCTTTGAGCTATGCTGCTGGAGAAGTCTCCTGCGAGTCTCTTGGACCGCAAGGCGATCAAACCGGTCAGTCCTAGAGGAGATCAACCCTGACTGCTCTTTAGAAGGCCAGATCCTGAAGCTAAAACTCAAATACTTCGGCCATCTAATGAGAAGGAAGGACTCACGGGAGAAGAGCCTAATGGTGGGAAAGATTGAGGGCAATAGAAGAAGGGGACGACAGAGAATGAGGTGGCTGGATGGAGTCACTGAAGCAGTAGGCGTGAGCTTCAGTGGACTCCAGAAGATGGTAGAGGACAGGAAGGCCTGGAGGAACGTTGTCCATGGGGTCACGAGGGGTCGGACACGACTTCGCAGCTCACAACAACAAAGGCCACACTTGGAATACGGCATCCAGTTTGGGTCCTCACGATGTAAAAAAGATGTCGAGACTCTGGAAAGAGTGCAGAGAAGAGCAACAAAGATGATCAGGGGACTGGAGGCTAAAACATGTAAGGAACAGTTGCGGGAATTGGGAATGTCTAGTTTAATGAAGAGAAGGACGAGGGGGGACAGGATAGCAGTGTTCCAGTATCTCAGGGGCTGCCCCAAAGAAGAGGGAGTCAAGCTCTTCTCCAAAGTGCCTGAAGGCAGGACAAGAAGCAACGGATGGAAACTAACCAAAGAGAGAAGCAACCTAGAACTAAGGAGAAACTTCCTGACAATTAGAACAATTAACCAGTGGAACAACCTGCCTCCAGAAGCTGCGAATGCTCAAATGACCCTCACCCAATGTAACCTCCCCATCACAAGACCCATCATAAGCCTCTTACTGATGATTCACACCTGACCCATCACAAGACCCTCCCTCGATACACCCACACCTGAAGCCCTTATAAACAGAAGAACACCGACTCTGACATCCCCTAAACTCTGCTGAAGATGTTACCTAGCCTGGTAACAAAATGTTGGGAAACCAACCCACAGGCTCGGAGAACAACCCTTCACCTTCACAGCTACAACACATTCTGACTGCAATACTCCAGTTGGCCACCAGTTGGCCAGGAATTATTTTACTGTTATTATTTTTTTTCTTTGCTGCCACCTAGTGGTCGCTGGAAGCATTGCAGCCCAGATCTAGTCGCCATAGTTTCCATCCTGAATTGTACTGAATTTAACCCGGTAGGAATACCAACAACAGTTAACTGACCCCAGTTAATCAGACTCGGTTATGCCCCATGTTAAATTAACTGACTTTTGGAGTGCGGTGTCTAGAACAAATAATAATAATACTAATAACAATGACCCTGGCACACTGCAATTGTCATAAATACATGTCAGTTGCCAAGCGTCTGAATTTTGATCAGGTGACCATGAGGATGCTACAACGGTCACACATGTGAAACAACGATCATAAGTCACATTCTTCAGCGACGTGTAGCTTCAAACGGTCACTAAACGAATGATTGTAAGTCAAGGATTAGCTGTAATTGGTTATTTGAATCTTATAATATTGGTGGAGCAGTGGACTAATGCCTCCTTAAGTGACACCAGCTGCCTGCAATTAGTGCAGGTTCGAGTCCCACCAGGCTCAAGGTTGACTCAGCCTCCCATCCTTCCCAGGTAGGTAAAATGAGGACCCAGATTGTTGGGGGCAATTAAGCTGACTTTGTAATAATGCCGCTTGGGGGGGTGTATGAAAGCCCTAATAAGTAGGCATATACATAGAATGAAGGTTACTGCTAAGCACATTGATTTGTGCTTTAGAATTGTAAGCCGCCCTGAGTCTTCGGAGAAGGGCGATCAGGACACGGGCGGTCTTGTCAATGTTACCTGGGAGGAGTTTGATTCTGTGACCCCTGATGAAGTGGACAGGATTATGGGGAGGCTGAGCTCCACCACATGTTTATTGGACCCGTGCCCTTCCTGGCTGGTTTATGCAGCTAGGGAGAGGACACGAGGCTGGTTCCAGGCGGTGATATCTGCTTCCTTGAGTGAGGGTAACTTCCCCTCCGTCTTGAAGGAGGCGGTGGTGAGACCCCTCCTCAAGAAGCCTGCCTTGGACCCAGCTGTGTTGAACAACTTTCGTCCAGTCTCCAACCTTCGCTTTCTTGCGAAGGTTGTTGAGAGTGTGGTGGCGCATCAGCTCCCTTTGGCCCTGGATGAAGCGGATTATCTGGATCCGTACCAATCGGGTTTCAGGCCCGGGTACAGCACAGAGACGGCATTGGTCGCGCTGGTGAATGATCTCTGGAGGGCTCGGGATAGGGGATGTTCCTCTGTCCTAGTCCTATTAGACCTCTCAGCGGCTTTCGATACCATCGACCATGGTATCTTGCTGCGGCGTCTCAGGGGATTGGGAGTGGGAGGCACGGTCCTTCGGTGGTTCTCCTCCTATCTCCTGGGACGCTCGCAGTCGGTGTTGGCAGGGGGGCAGAGATCGGCCCCTAGGTCTCTCGTTTGTGGAGTTCCTCAGGGGTCGGTTCTCTCGCCTCTCCTGTTCAACATCTATATGAAACCGCTGGGTGAGATCATTCGTGGTTTTGGAGTTGGGTATCATCAATATGCTGATGATACCCAACTTTTCTTTTCGACCCCAAACCACCCCAGTGATGCCCTCGCTGTGATGTCCCGTTGCCTGGAGGCGGTTCGGGTCTGGATGGGGAGGAACAGACTTCAACTCAACCCTGACAAGACTGAGTGGCTGTACATTCCGGCATCCCGGGACATTCAAAATGTTCCATCTCTTTCTATGGGGGGTGAGTTGTTACCCCCCGTGGATAGGGCTCGCAACTTGGGAGTCCTCCTAGACTCACGACTTACCTTGGAAGAACATGTAGCAGCTGTGACTAGGGGGGCTTTCGCCCAGGTTCGCCTGGTGCGCCAGTTGCGGCCCTATCTGGACCGGGATGCCCTGTGTACGGTCACTCATGCGCTCGTGACCTCTCGCCTTGACTACTGTAATGCTCTCTACATGGGGCTTCCCTTGAAGACCACTCGGAGGCTCCAACTGGTACAGAATGCGGCCGCGAGAGTTGTCTTGGGAGTTTCCCGGTACTCCCATGTTACACCTTTGCTCCGTGAGCTGCATTGGCTACCAGTTGTCTTCCGGGTGAGGTTCAAGGTCTTAGTGATGGTTTTTAAGTCCTTACATGGCATGGGTCCGGAATACCTCGGGGATCACCTGCTGCCGGCGTCAACTCCCCTCCGCCCAGTGCGTTCCCACAGAGAGGGCCTCCTCAGGGTGCCTCCGGTCAGAGAATGTCGGCTGGTGGCCCCCAGGGGGAGGGCCTTCTCTGTGGGCGCCCCGGCTTTGTGGAATCAGCTGCCGGTGGAGCTCCGGATGGCACCGGATCTCCGCTCCTTCCGGCGCGGGTTAAAGACCCACCTATTTGAACAAGCTGGCCTGGCCTGATGGGGAATTAATTTGGGTTTTAAATATTGCTATATTTTATTGTTTTATCGTGGGCATTAATTTAATTCTATTTTAACTTTTGTAGTTTTGTATTTTTATTATATGCCCTGTACACCGCCCTGAGTCCCTTGGGAGAAGGGCGGTATAAAAATTTAATTAAATAAATAAATAAATAAATAAATGGGATTAAAAAAAATAAATAAATAAAAAAAATAATCTAATACAATACACACACACACACCACGGTTGGGGACATTCAGTCCTGGGTTATGACTTGGCCATATCAAAGCAAAGGTCCAGCCTGTGTGATAAAGATGAAGCAAAACACCAGACCTTAGAGAAAGGAGACCCCACAGCAATCTTCTCCTGGCCTCTGCTGCCCCTCTCAGCAGTTATCAGCCAGTTAGGTCATTGCTGCAAATGGCTTCAACAGTTGCATTGGCTTTAAACTGATAGCAAAACTTGCATGAGGTACAGCTTTAATATCAGTGTTGTTTACAAAAGTACACTGACATTTATGAGTCACGAAAAAAATTCTTTGTCAGGGTGTAATGCGACTGGAATATTCCAGAGATAATTCTACAGCTTTCTTCTTCCTTTGAAAAAACAAAATCAAAATACCTCGATGATGATTAATGTCACTTTCCTTTTTTAGGAAAAATCTGGAGAATTGGAGTTCAATTGTCCATTGCGCTTTCTTTACTAAGTCAGGTTTGCTGTATTCCTGGCTAATGTATCACTTAGCCAAAACATACTTCAGCCTTGATTTTAGAGAGTTGTCACCTCTCCTTCCTTCCGCTCTTGAGATTGTATTGTGAATAAACTCAGTTATGGAATATAGAGCATAGGATCATAGGATAGAGGGACCTCAGAGATCTTCTAGTCCACCCCCCCTGCTCAAGGCCGGAGACCTTATACCAGGGGTAGGAAACTTTGGCTCTTTTATGACTCATGAACTTCAACTTCCAGAATTCCTGAGCCAGCATGGGGAACGGTGGCCCCTTTATTTTATTTTATTATTTTATTTTACTATTTTATTTTATTTTATTTTATTTTATTTTATTTTATTTTATTATTTTATTTTATTTTATTATTTTATTTTATTTTATTTTATTTTATTTTATTATTTTATTTTATTATTTTATTTTATTATTTTATTTTATTTTATTTTATTTTATTTTATTTTATTTTATTTATTTTATTTTATTTTATTCCATTTATATCCCACCCTTCTCCGAAGACTCAGGGTGGCTTACAAGCTTAGCAGTAGCCTTCATTCTATGTATATGCCTGCTTATTAGGGTTTTCACACACACCCCAAGCGGCATTATTACGAAGTCAGCTTAATTGCCCCCAACAATCTGGGTCCTCATTTTACCTACCTCGGAAGGATGGAAGGCTGAGTCAACCTTGAGCCTGGTGGGATGCGAACCTGCAATAATTGCAGGCAACTGGTGTTACTTAAGGAGGCATTAGCCCACTGCTCCACCAAGGCTTGTGACTTGTGGACTTCAACTCCCAGAATTCCTCAGCCAGCATGGGGAACTATGACCCCTTTATGACTTGTGGACTTCAACTCCCAGAATTCCTGAGCCAGCATGGGGGAACTAAGACCCCTTTATGACTTGTAGACTTCAACTCCCAGAATTCCTGAGCCAGCATGGGGGAACTATGGCCCCTTCATGACTGGTGGACTTCAACTCCCAGAATTCCTGAGCCAGCATAGGGGAACTAAGGCCCCTTTATGATTTGTGGACTTCAACTCCCAGAATTCCTCAGCCAGCATGGGGAACTATGACCCCTTTATGACTTGTGGACTTCAACTCCCAGAATTCCTCAGCCAGCATGGGGGGAACTAAGACCCCTTTATGACTTGTGGACTTCAACTCCCAGAATTCCTCAGCCAGCATGGGGAACTATGGCCCCTTTATGACTTGTGGACCTCAACTCCCAGAATTCCTGAGCCAGCATGAGGAACTGCGGCCTCTTTATGATGTGGAGCATGGCTGGCTCAGGAATTCTGGGAGTTGAAGTCCACGAGTCATAAAAGAGCCAAGGTTGCCTTTATCAACCTTGTCAAATGGCTCTCCAGTCTCTTCTTGAAAACCTCCAGTGTTGGAACACCCACAACTTCCAGAGACAAGCCATTCCACTGATTAATTGTTTTCACTGTCAGCAAATTTTCTTCTTTATTCTATGGTGAGATCTCTCCTTGATGAGTTTCCATCCGTTGCTTCTTGTCCTGCCTTCAGGTGCTTTGGAGAATAGCTTGACTCCCTCTTCTTTGGGGCAGCCCCTGAGATACTGGAAGGCTGCTCTCATGTCACCCATAATCCTCTTCTGAACCTTTAGAGAATAACAGAGGTGGAAGGGACCTTGGAGGTCTTCTAGTCCAACCCCCTGCTCAGGCAGGAACTCCTATACCATTCCAGACAAATGGTTGTCCCAGTCTCCTATTCAAAACCTCCAGCGTTCGAGCACCCACAACTTCTGGAAGCAAACCTTTCCACTTAATTAACTGATTAATTGTTCTAAATGTCGGGAAGTTTCTCTTTAATTCCAGGTTGCTTCTCTCCTTCATGAGTTTCCATCCGTTGCTTCTTGCCCTGCCTTCGGGCGCTTTCGGACCCCCTCTTCTTTGTGGCAACTCCTGAGTTATTGGCACGCTGCAATCAGGTCACCCCTAGTTACTTAAGTTCGTTGTGAGTTACACAAAGACAATAAAGATATTCTATTCTATTCTTCATTAAACTAGACCAGGGGTCAGCAACCTGAAACAGTGAAAGAGCCACTCGGAACCAGTTCCCTCACAAAAGGAAAAACAGGGAGCTGCAAAAAATGTGTGCATATGCGCGTACATGCGCGCATGCGCAGAACAGGGTTTGACTGAAGAGTGGAGCGAGATATGCACCTACCCTGCATATTTGAATTGATTGGTTGAACTTTTTTAGTCCCACCTTTTTTTTTGGGACTGCACATGGCAGAGGACTGGGAACCGCAGGAGACGGCTGAAAGAGCCACATGCGGCTCCGGAGCCGCGGGTTGCAGACCTGTGGACTAGACCTACCCAGTTCCCTCAGTCGATCACCCTACTACGGTTTTGCCTCCAGTCCCTTAATCATCTTTGTTGCTCTTCTCTCTGCAGTGCCAGCATCTTTTTTTGTGTCACGGTGGCCCAAACTGTGTGCAATATTCCAATAGATACTATACTGAGAGGCTCCCACAAAGAAGAAAGGGTCAAACTATTCTCCAAAGCACCAGAGGGCAGGGCAAGAAACAATGGCTGGGAACTGATTAAAGAGAGAAACAACCTGGAATTACAGAGAAAGTTCCTAACAGTGAGGACAGTGGAACAGCTTGCCACCAGAAATTGTGGGCGCTCCATCAGTGGAGGCTTTAAGAAGAGACTGGACAGTCACTTCTTCTGAGATGGTATAGGTTCTCCTGCTTGAGCAGGGGGCTGGACTAGAAGACCTCCAGAGTCCCTTCCAGCTCTACCCTATTCTATTCTATTCTATTCTATTCTATTCTATTCTATTCTATTCTATTCTATTCTATTCTATTCTATTCTATTCTATTCTTATTCTTTCCTATTCTATTCTATTCTATTCTATTCTATTCATTATTTTATCTATTCTATTCTATTCTATTCTATTCTTATTCTTTCCTATTCTATTCTATTCTTATTCTTTCCTATTCTATTCTATTCTTTCCTATTCTATTCTATTCTATTCTATTCTATTCTATTCTATTCTTATTCTTTCCTATTCTATTCTATTCTATTCTATTCTATTCTATTCTATCTACTTTATTCTATTCGTTTCTATTTTCTATTCTATTCTATTCTATTCTATTCTATTCTATTCTATTCTATTCTATTCTATAGTCCAATATTTATTCTATTCTTTATTTCTATTCTGTTCTATTCTTTCCTATTCTATTCTAATCTATCCTATTTTATTCTATTCTTATTCTTTCCTATTCTATTCTATTCTACTTTATTCTATTTTTTTCTATTATATTATATTCTACAATACATTGCATTTTAATACAGAACGTTACATTATACAGAACCTCACCGGGAGTGTTTCCAGAGCTTACTCATGATGATGAGATCACAGGGTGTGCAAAACATCCTCAAAAAAAGGTATTTCAAGAGCTCCCAGTTCATAAAAATAAACACCGTCACTCCCAAGCTTTGTCCCAACAATAGGATCATCAAAGGAACTATTTCATTCCATTCTGCTTCGAATAATCCACATGGGGAAGAATAAGCATTCAAAGCATGCTCTTCCCTCTTGTTTCATAGCCACAAAACTAATTGGATTAATAAATGGCCTAGGCAAGGATTATTACCTTACCTTCAGGAAAGTTGGCCAAGAAGATTATTTTTACTTCAAAACATAACATCTAGGAAGCATTCCGGGAGGGAGGGAGGGAGGGAGGGAGGGAGGGAGGGAAGGAAGGAAGGAAGGAAGGAAGGAAGGAAGGAAGGAAGGAAGGAAGGAAGGAAGGAAGGAAATGAATCCATGCAGAATTGCAGTCGGAAATGAAGGGAGGGAGGGAGGGAGAAAGGAAATGAATTCATGCAGAATTACAGTGGGGAAGGAAGGAAGGAAGGAAGGAAGGAAGGAAGGAAGGAAGGAAGGAAGGAAGGAAGGAAGGAAGGAAGGATTTCCTCCTTGGCTTTCTTCTACCAGATGCTTTAATTTCCCCAACTACAAGGTTTCCAGGGGCCTCCCATCCAAATGCCCACCATGTTTGACGCAGCTCAGCTTCTTTTGGAACCGCCAACAATGTCCAAGGAAAGCTGCTCTCCAGTCCAGCTGGAGTGTGGCCTGCTGCAGGGACCCACCCCACCTCTGTCCCTCCAGGGGCTGCGCAGGTGTGCAGGATGGCTGGGCAGTGCAGGAGCACCCCTTAGCACCCATCTTCTCCCTGCCCGGTCATCCATGAGAACAATTAACCATTGGAACGACTTGCCACCAGAGGTTGTGGGTCTTGCTGGAGGTTTTCAAGAAGAGATTGGACAACCATTTCTCAGAATGGTATAGCGTTTCCTCCTTGAGCAGGGGGTCGGACTAGAAGACCTCCAAGGTCCCTTCCAACTCTTGTTATTCTGTATTCTGTAAATGTTCAGAAGAGAAGGATTAGGGGTAACATGATAGCAGTCTTCCAGTATCTGGGGGGCTGCCACAAAGAAGAGGGGCTCAACCTATTCTCCAAAGCACCTGAAGGCAGAACAAGAAGTAACAGGTGAAAGCTCATTAAAGAGAGAGCCAACATAGAGCTAAGGAGAAATTTCCTAAAAAATGAGAACAATTAACCAATGGAATGACTTGCCTCCAGACCGTGTGGGTACCTCATTACTGGAGGAGAATAGAATAGAATAGAATAGAATAGAATAGAATAGAATAGAATAGAATAGAATAGAATAGAATAGAATAGAATGGAATGGAATAGAATGGAATGGAATGGAATGGAATGGAATGGAATGGAATGGAATGGAATAGAATAGAATAGAATAGAATAGAATAGAATAGAATAGAATAGAATAGAATAGAATAGAATAGAATAGAATAGAATAGAATAGAATAGAAAATGTGGAATGGAATGGAATGGAATGGAGTAGAGTAGAGTAGAGTAGAGTAGAGTAGAGTAGAGTAGAGTAGAGTAGAGTAGAGTAGAGTAGAGTAGAGTAGAGTAGAGTAGAATATAGAACAGAACAGAACAGAATAGAAGAGAGAATAGGAAAAAATAAGAATAGAATAGAATAGAATAGAATAGAATAGAATAGAATAGAATAGAATAGAATAGAATAGAATAGAATAGAATAGAATAGAATAGAATAGAATAGAATAGAATAGAAAATATGGAATGGAATACAATGGAATGGAGTGGAGTGGAACGGAGTAGAGTAGAACAGAACAGAACAGAACAGAACAGAACAGAACAGAACAGAACAAAACAAAACTAATAGAATGGAATAGAATGGAATGGAATGGAATGGAATAACAAGGGTTGGAAGGGACCTTGTAGGTCATCTAGTCCAACCCGGCGCCCAAGAAGAGATGGCAGCGGGTCTCCTGCTCCAGCGGGGGGGGGAGGAGGGGGGGGTTGGGCTAGATGACCTCCAAGGTCCCTTCCAGCTCCGTTTCTTTTCTTTTTTTTTCTTTTTTTTTCTTTTTTTTTCTTTTCCCCTGCCAGAAGCCCCACCCCCCACCCCCACCCCCACGCCAAGACTCCCGGGGACGGGAGGCTACGGCCGGGCCCAGTCGGCGGCGGCGGCTCCCGGCCCTCGGCTGCCCTCTAGCGCCTGCCGGGAGCCCGGCCGGAGCGCTGGGAATCCTTCAATGGAGCTATTTCGGGCAGCGGCGAAGCCCCGCCCGCCTTCTCGCCGCGCCGCTGCCGCCTCCGCGGAGACAAACGCGGCGGGGACCCTCCGCTCCAGCCTCGCCTCGCCTCGCCTCGCCCCGGCCGGGCACTTGCCGCTCCGCAGCCCCCCGCGCGCCGCACCTCAGCGGCCGCGGCTCCGAGCTGCGCCTCCGCCGCCAACGCCGCCGCCACCGCCACCGCGCCGCCGGCTCCGGGCTTTGCAGGCTGGCCGCGGGAGCGGGGAAACTGAGGCAGGCTCTCGCTTGCCCGCTTTTTGCCGACTGAAGGAGGCTGGAGGGAGCTAGAGAAGGGGTGAGGAGGCTTTCTTTCTGGATTCCTTCCTTCCTTCCTTCCTTCCTTCTTCCCCGCCGTCGACTGTTTCACCCACTTTTTAGCCTTTCTTTCTTTCTTTCTTTCTTTCTTTCTTTCTTTCTTTCTTTCTTTCTTTCTTTCTTTCTTTCTTTCCTTCCTTCCTTCCTTTCTTTCCTTCTTCCCCGCCGTCGACTGTTTCACCCACTTTTTAGCCTTTCTTTCTTTCTTTCTTTCTTTCTTTCTTTCTTTCCTTCCTTCCTTCCTTCCTTCCTTCCTTTCTTTCTTTCCTTCCTTCTTCCCCGCCGTCGACTGTTTCACCCACTTTTTAGCCTTTCTTTCTTTCTTTCTTTCTTTCTTTCTTTCTTTCTTTCTTTCTTTCCTTCCTTCCTTCCTTGCCTTCCTTCCTTCCTTCCTTCTTCCCTTCTATTATTTCACCCTTTATCCTTTCTTTCTCTGGTGCTTGTCCTTCCTTCCTTCCTTCCTTCCTTCCTTCCTTCCTTCCTTCCTTCCTTCCTTCTATTATTTCACCCTTTATCCTTTCTTTCTCTGGCGCTTGTCCTTCCTTCCTTCCTTCCTTCCTTCCTTCCTTCCTTCCTTCCTTCTATTATTTCACCCTTTATCCTTTCTTTCTCTGGCGCTTGTCCTTCCTTCCTTCCTTCCTTCTATTATTTCACCCTTTATCCTTTCTTTCTCTGGCGCTTGTCCTTCCTTCCTTCCTTCCTTCCTTCCTTCCTTCCTTCCTTCCTTCCCTCCCTCCCTTCTTCCCTTCCTTCCTTCTTTCCTTCCTTCTATTTTCACCCACTTTCTCCTTTCTTTCTCTTGTGCCTTTCCTCCCTCCCTCCCTTCCTCTCTTTTTTTCCTTTTCTTCCTTTCCTTTCCCTTCCCTTCTTTTTTCTCCCAGATCACGGAAGGGTAAAGGGCCCTCAAAATAGCTCAGCTGTCAAACATTCCGGTGAAGAGCGCTTGGGGGGGGGGCTGTGCCTTAAGATTTGCTATAACCCGAAGAGGAAAGGAGAATAGACGCCCGAAGGCAGGCACGCCGGTTGGGGAGAAGCCAAGAGAAGGCGGACTTCTTGAGATCCAGCTCCTTTGTGGAATAAATCTGCCCGGGATGTGTGGCTGGAGACTGAGAAAGGGGTGAGCAATGTTTGGACAAAGTCGACCTTCGCAGGAATTAACTGCAAAGGACAGGAGATAGTGAGAGAGAGAGAGAGAGAGAGAGAGAGAGAGAGGGAGGGAGGGAGGGAGGAAGGAAGGAAGGAAGGAAGGAAGGAAGGAAGGAAGGAAGGAAGGAAAGAAAGAAAGAAAGAAAGAAAGAAAGAAAGAAAGAAAGAAAGAAAGAAAGAGGAAGGAAAAGAAAGAAAGAAAGAAAGAAAGAAAGAAAGAAAGAAAGAAAGAAAGAAAGAAAGAAAGAAAGAGGGAGGGAGGGAGGGAGGGAGAAGGAAGGAAGGATTATCTCCACATGCCAAAAAAGGGGAGGGGGCTTTGGGATTTTTCAGCAGGGGTCAGCCTTCCTGCTAGGATGTGCTAGGGGGCGTGGGACAGACGTGGCTGCCCTTCTTCTCCCCGTTGCGCTGCCGAGCCCGTCCCCAATGGAGACTGAGCCGTTTTGAAAAAGAATGACTTTCTCTGACCGGATTAATGCCAGCTTGAATGGGAACCACACAGGAGACCTCGGTGGGATTAACGGGTCCTGGATCAGAGAAGATGTCCACTCCGACAGCAGCAACGCCTCCGCGGCGCCGGGACTGAGCCTTCAGTCGGTGGGCGTGGGGGTCTTCCTCGCCATCTTCATCCTCCTGGCGATCGTGGGCAACATCTTGGTCATCCTCTCGGTGGCCTGTAACCGTCACTTGAGGACGGTCACCAACTACTTCATCATCAACCTGGCCATCGCGGACCTGCTGCTCAGCACCACCGTCTTGCCCTTCTCGGCCACCTTGGAGGTCTTGGACCTCTGGGTCTTCGGCCGCATCTTCTGCGACATCTGGGCGGCGGTGGACGTCCTGTGTTGCACCGCCTCCATCATGAGCCTCTGCATCATCTCGGTGGATCGATACATTGGGGTCAAGTACTCCCTCAAGTACCCCACCATCATGACGGAGAAGAAGGCCGTGGTGATCTTGGGGGTGGTCTGGCTCTCCTCCATGGTCATCTCCATCGGACCCCTCTTGGGTTGGAAGGAAAAGCCTCCGGAAAGCGACCAGTTCTGCACCATCACGGAAGAACCGGGCTACGCCATCTTCTCGTCCCTCTTCTCCTTCTACCTGCCCCTCTTGGTCATCCTGGTGATGTACTTCAACATCTACGTGGTGGCCAGGAGGACCACCAAGAGCCTGGAAGCCGGGGTCAAGAAAGAACGGAGCAAGTCCATGGAAGTGGTGCTCAGGATCCATTGCCGGAACGTCCTGGAGGATTCGTTGGCCAGCACCAAGAGACATACTTTCCGAAGCTCTCTCTCCGTCCGGCTCTTGAAGTTCTCCAGGGAGAAGAAGGCAGCCAAGACCTTGGCCATCGTGGTTGGAGTCTTCATTCTCTGCTGGCTACCCTTCTTTTTCGTCCTGTCTTTCGGTAAGTAGGACCCCCCTCGGCCTCATCACCTTTCCAGGGTTGGTCATTGGATCGGTTAAGCAATTGGTGTAGCCTGGCCGTGTTTTATCTCCGGTTCAGAAGAAATAATTCTCTCTTATAGAAGAGATCAAGCATGGAGATTCTTATTCTCCAGTTGGACCTTCCAGTGTGGCCCAACAAACATTTGGCTTTAAATCCAAATTCAGGGGTCCTGGGGGCTCTCTGAGCTGGGTGGTTTTCTTGCAGATGTTTGATGACCCATCTAGGTGACATCATCAGTGCTAGAAGGGAGAAGGGTTTGTGGAGAGGAGAAGAAGGAGGACTGTGGGGTCCTTGGTGCTCTCTGAGCTTTTTTGCTTTCTTGCAGATGTTTCATGACCCAAACTAGGTAACATCATCAGTGGTAGAAGGGAGAAGGAGGAGGAGGAGGAGGAGGAGGAGGAGGAGGAGGAGAACTGTGGGATCCTAGGTGCTCTCTGAGCTTGGTTGCTTTCTTGCAGATGTTTCATGACCCAAACTAGGTAACATCATCAGTGCTAGAAGGAGAGGGTTGTGCAGGGGGGAGGAGGAGGAGGAGGAGGAGGAGGAGGAGGAGGAGGAGGAGGAGGAGGAGGAGAACTGTGGGATCCTAGGTGCTCTCTGAGCTTGGTTGCTTTCTTGCAGATGTTTCATGACCCAAACTAGGTAACATCAGCAGTGCTAGAAGGAGAGGGTTGTGCAGGGGGGAGGAGGAGGAGGAGGAGGAGGAGGAGGAGGAGGAGAACTGTGGGATCCTAGGTGCTCTCTGAGCTTGGTTGCTTTCTTGCAGATGTTTCATGACCCAAACTAGGTAACATCATCAGTGCTAGAATAAGAGGGTTGTGCAGGGGGGAGGAGGAGGAGGGGGAGGAGGAGGAGGAGGAGGAGGAGGAGAACTGTGGGATCCTAGGTGCTCTCTGAGCTTGGTGGCTTTCTTGCAGATGTTTTATGACCCAAACTAGGTAACATCATCAGTGCTAGAAACCCCACTCCCTTCTGGCACTGATGATGTTACCTAGATGGGTGATGCAACGTCTTGAAGAAAACAAACTAAGCTCAGTCAGGGCCCCCTCACCTCAACCCTGAGCTACACATATCAATCCGAGTTCAACGGGCTACCTTTGGAGACACCAAGAAACCTTCCCGCTAACCACGATCTCCCCCGTAAGATTGCAAAACCCTAACCCTAAACACGTCTATGGAGATTCTCCGTCCTCCAGGTTGTCCCAAAGATGCTTTTTTATTTTGGTTTTTTTTTCAGGAGGCCACTGAACTTCCTTGTTTTTTCTTGGAAGACGTTTTGCTTCTCATTCCAGAAGCTTCTTCAGCTCCGACCGGATGGCGGCGAAGGGAAAGATGAACTGACGAAGCTGCTTGGATGAAAAGCGAAATGTCTTCAAAGAAAAACAAGGAAGTCCAGTTGGGGGGGGGGGGGGGGAAAGCATCTTTGGGGGCCTTCCCTAAAAACACTGTCTTGGGGGACCCAACCGAGATAGGGATTTCCTCATTTAAATCCCTTTTTTAATGGCCACCCACCCGTTCTACCCATCATGAACACCACACTGAGGACGGAAAGATGTAAATAAATAAAGAAATAAATTTTAAAAAAAACCCGTTTCTCTCGCAAAGCTAAGAAGAGACTGGAGAGTCACACCCAGACTCGACTTCTGTTCGACATTTGCCAATAACACAATGCCGAAAGAAAGCTATGGGCTACTTTTGCAGTACGATGAGGCCACACCGCTTTGGCTGGGCGTTTTTTGGCACCCAAATGGCCACAACCGATTTGACATCGGAAACGTCACTCCGTCTGCTTTTAAGACTCAGGACCTTTTCTGTCGATTCTGACCAAGCTAGAAGCTTTGCAGCCTGTTGTTGTTGTTGTTGTTGTTGTTGTTGTTAGTTGCGAAGTCGCGTCTGACCCATCGCGACCCCACGGACCACGTTCCTCCAGGCCTTCCTGTCCTCCGCCATCTTCTGGAGTCCATTTAGGCTCACGCCTGCTGCTTCGGGGACTCCATCCAGCTACAGCCAGTGTTGTTGTTGCTAGTTGCGAAGTCGTGTCCGACCCATCGCGACCCTATGGACAAGGTTCCTCCAGGCCTTCCTGTCCTCTACCATCTTCTGGAGTCCATTTAAGCTAATAATTCGGGAGTTGTGTAGGAAAAAAAAAAGCGCTTGAAGTGCTCACGGGCGTGGAATCTCTCTTGAATGTTTGTCCTGTTTTTAGTGAGAAACCCCAAAGCTTTATCCTAACAAACTTTGGCTAGTTCAGGGGGTCTCTTTCACAGAGGCCTTATCCTATCCCTTTTGTGGACGTTGCTGAGATGCAGCTCACAGATTCCAAAGGGGTCCTTGGGACCCCCACCTGTTTTGCTGGACCCCTCTAGAAACAACTTTGGGACTTATTTGAGCCTGGCTCCTGAAGGATGGGGCTGAGCTGGTCCTGATGGCAAGCTGAAAAGGTCCCCTTTGTCCAGCAGAGAAGTCCTCTCAATTGAGGAAGGTAGATGATTGCAACCAACTAGGAGACGGCCTCTAGTCAACCGGGACCGAACTTGAAAAGGGAAACAGTGATGAGATCTTGTTGAGGTCTCCTAGGAAATCTCCGAGCTGTTGAGTAGACCGAGAAGTCCAAAGAACCTCTTAGAACAAAACCGTGGTAGCCTCCTTCTCTTTTTGGTGCCTAGAAGACTAGGTGGACATCTCCATGAAATTACTAGAAGTCAAGCTTTGCCCTTCTTCCTAGCTCAGAGGTAGGCAACCTTGGCTCTTTTATGACTCGTGGACTTCAACTCCCAGAATTCCTGAGCCAGCCATGCTGAGGGGAAAGGGAGAGAAGTCCACAAGTCATGCTGGCTCAGGAATTCTGGGAGTTGAAGTCCACAAGTCATAAAACGGCCATAGTTCCCCCATGCTGACTGAGGAATTCTGGGAGTTGAAGTCCACAAGTCATGAGCGGGCCATAGTTCCCCCATGGTGGCTCAGGAATTCTGGGAGTTGAAGTCCACGAGTCATAAAAGAGCCAAGGTTGCCTACCCCTGGCCTAGGCTTAGGCCGCTTTATAACTCGTGGACTTCAACTCCCAGAATTCCTCAGCCAGCCATGCTGAGGTGAAAGGGAGAGGTTCCAGGCTGAGCCATGCTGGCTCAGGAATTCTGGGAGTTAAAGTCCATGAGTCATAAAAGAGCCAACGTTGCCTGCCCCTGGCCTAGGCCTAGGCCGCTTTATAACTCGTGGACTTCACTTCCCAGAATTCCTCAGCCAGCCATGCTGAGGGGAAAGGGAGAGGTTTCCAAGCTGAGCCGTGCTGGGTCAGGAATTCTGGGAGTTGAAGTCCACGAGTCATAAAAGGGCCAAGGTTGCCTATCCCTGTCCTAGCTCATTCGGCTGGAGGTGGACCAATTGATTTCAAAGCTAGCCCAGTTTTGCATCGAAGGTGCCTTTGAGCCAGGGGTTGTTATCACTGCAGATCCACTCAGATTAGGCCAAGTGGCTTCCAGATCTCCCTCTAGATCTCCCTGCCCAAAGATCTGCACCCCCTAAGAAGTCCATCCGATGCCAAAGCAGAGATCTTTAGGGGGAAACAGGAACAGATTCTCGTGCCATCCCCTGCTTTAAAAAAAAAATGTTGGGAAGAGGTGGGCTTTGTCTTTTGAGATCTCCCCTCCCCCAAAAAGAGATCCTTCTGCCATCCCTCCCTTCCAAAATCAGATCCAAAATATACCGAGGTGGGGTTGAGGAGAATCTTTTCCTGCAGCTGATCCCTAAATAATGCTATTTTGCTGAGAGCCAAGTCAATAACAGCCTCACCCTAGCGTAAATCTCTTGCAACAGCTAATATTCCCCGGAAATAGATTGTGCCCCCATGTTCAGGCAGTGTGTTTCTGAACAGGGGGGGGGGGGCGGGAGGAGAAGCAGTTACATTTCTTTGCATCCTGCTGATGCATTCCCTTTTTTTAACACCAGAGGACTTTAAATGGACCGACGACGACGTGCTTTTCATTGCATGCAACTGGAAAGCTTGTCGTTCTTGGTGGCTTGCGTGCCTGCAGGTTGGGCAGGGCTGATGGGAGCTGTAGTCCGACCGGGTCTGGAGAATCCCGGCTCTTCCTGTCCTGTTGCATTTCCTGCTTCCTTAAATCAGCGCCGCGCTGAAATCCTCAGTAAAAAAATATCCCTCACCTCACCAAAGATATTTCCCAAAATAATCCAGCCACCTTCTCTCCAAGATCACCAACCTCCCATTCAGATCCTCAGCAATCTGTCCCTTAAAAATGCCTACGGGGAGTCCTCGCCTTATGACCGCCGCAGAGCCCAAAATTTCTGTCACCAAGCCAGACACTTGCTAAGTGAATTTTGCCCCTTTTCACGACTTTTCTGGCCGCCGTTGCAAAGTGAATCGCCACGGCTGTTAAGTCAGGCACACGGCTGTTAAGTCCTTCGGGCTTCCCGCATGGACTCGGGCTTCGTCAGAAGGCCGCAAAAGGGGATCACGTCACTCACACACACACACATACACACCCGGGACACTGCGACCGTCATAAAGAGGAGTCAGTTGCCAAACGTCCTAATGGGTTGATCACGTGACCACGGCGATGCTCGTAAGGGTGAAAAACGGTCCTGTCACTTTTTCCAGTGCCCAAGTTTGAACGGTCCCTAAGCGAACTCTTATAAGCTGAGGACTGCCTGTATTTCCGAACAGCTTCCCTATAATAATAATAATAACAACAACAACAACGATATCTGTAATACCATCAAACATCCACATCTGCCTATCCCAGGTCCTTGGTAAGGACTCGATAGGTAGACAAAAAGGCCAAATCCAGTCTGAACATCTGGCTGACTGTGCGATGATCAATTATTATTATTATTATTATTATTATTATTATTATTATTATTATTATTATTATTATTATTATTATTTTAATTGGGGTTTTAACCGGGGTTTTATATGTTTTATATTTCTTCAGGGATTTAGTTTAATCTTTTTAATTGTTCTTAATTTTTGTATTGACGTTTTTTATGCCCTGTAAACCGCCCTGAGTCCTACGGGAAAGGGCGGTATATAAATTCAATAAAATAAAATAAAATAAAATTATTATTATTATTATTATTATTATTATTATTATTATTATTATTATTATTATTATTATTATTATTATTATTATTATGTACCTTAGAGGTCATCTAGTCCAACCCCCTGTTCAGGCAGGAAACCCTACACCATTTCAGACAAATGGCTGTCCAGTGTCTTCTTGAAAACCTCCAATGATGGAGCATTCACAACTTTTGGAGGCAAGGAATTCCCTGGTTAATTGTTCTAACTGCCAGGAAGTTTCTCCTTAGTTCCAGGTTGCTTCTCTCCTTGATTAGTTTCCATCCGTTGCTTCTTGTCCTGCCTTCAGGAGCTTTGGAGAATAGCTTGACTCCCTCTTCTTTGGGGCAGCCCCTGAGATACTGGAATACTGCTATCCTGTCCCCCCTCCTCCTTCTCTTCATTAAACTGGACATCCCCAATTCCAGCCACCGTTCCTTATATGTTTTAGCCTCCAGTCCTTTAATCGCCTTTGTTGCTCTTCTCTGCACTCTTTCTAGAGTCTCAACTTCAGCACCTTTCAGCTGTGTGGGCTTCAACTCCCAGAATCCCCCAGCCAGCATTCTGGCTGAAGAATTCTGGGAATTATAGTCCCCACAGTTTAAAGCTGCCCGAGCTGAGAAATACTAATCTAAAGATCACTTGGCAATGTCCATTTCTAATCAACCTAAGGAGGCTCAGGTGGGTGGGAGACCACTAAGAAATCCAAGAGCTATAAAGTAGACTGAGAATTTGAAAGATCCCAGGAAAAGGTAGCAGTTGTGTTTGTGTTATGGGTTGTGTAGAATTGTTGGTCAGTTATATGGGGATTGTAGGGACGCAGTGGCTCAGTGGGTTAGGACGCTGAGCTTGTCGATCAGAAGGTCGGCAGTTTGGCAGGTCGAATCCCGAGTGCCGCGTAGCAGAGTGAGCGCCTGTTACCCGTCCCAGCTTCTGCCAACCTAGCAGTTCGAAAGGACGTAAAAATGCAAGTAGAAAAATAGGGACCACTACGGTGGGAAGGTAACAGCGTTCCGTGCGCCTTTGGCGTCTAGTCATGCCGGCCACATGACCACGGAGACGTCCTCGGACAAGCGCTGGCTCTTCGGCTTTGAAACAGAGATGAGCACCGGCCCCTAGAGTCGGAAACAACTAGCACGCACGTGCGGGGAAACCTTTACCTTTACTTTATATGGGGATTGTGATGTGTATTAAATGCAGGGCCCAGTGTCTTAGAAATCTCGGACCCTTTTTAATCTGAAGTTTCTAGTCCATGTTGTGGCAAAAGCCTGCTAGAAAGCGGCTTGCACTAATCTCAGGATGTGAAGCAAGCAGTTCATGGAGAACACGGGTCAGTTTCTTTGGCTCTCCACCCTGCATCGATTTACGACAGGGCAAAAATAATCTACAAAATAGCTTGGGTGGGTTGCAAGAAATAAGGCATCAATAGAAGTAACATGTATTCGGTGCAAAAGCGGAATTTCTAATTAGCTTCACGAAGATGTGGTAACGCCTGAGCCCTTTGGAGTATTTTTAAAAGAGAAAATTGGGTCTTAAA
The DNA here is from genome assembly GCF_947247035.1 of Vipera ursinii. Taxonomy (NCBI): domain Eukaryota; kingdom Metazoa; phylum Chordata; class Lepidosauria; order Squamata; family Viperidae; genus Vipera; species Vipera ursinii. The sequence goes on from NC_139521.1 coordinate 74,071,890, forward strand.
AATATTTAAGCATGGCTTTGCTGGGGACGCGGTGGCTCAGTGGGTTAGGACGCTGAGCTTGTCGATCGGAAGGTCGGCAGTTTGGCGGGTCGAATCCCGAGTGCCGCGTAGCAGAGTGAGCGCCTGTTACTCGTCCCAGCTTCTGCCAACCTAGCAGTTCGAAAGCACGTAAAAATGCAAGTAGAAAAATAGGGACCACTCCGGTGGGAAGGCAACAGCGTTCCATGCGCCTTTGGTGTCTAGTCATGCCGGCCACATGACCACGGAGACGTCCTCGGACAAGCGCTGGCTCTTCGGCTTTGAAACGGAGATGAGCACCGGCCCCTAGAGTCGGAAACGACTAGCACGCACGTGCAGGGGAACCTTTACCTTTACCTTTTTTGCTGGGGAATTCTGGGAGTTGCAGTCCAGCATCTTAAAGCTGCTGAGGATATCAAACACTCCTCTAACGGAGGCTAATTGTCCCAATAGCTGATTTTAAGCATGCGTGTGTTGTGCCATCTTTCACATTCATTTCAATCCAGACTACAATACACAAGATGAAGCACAATGACTTTAAAAGGAAATACAAGTCAAAGGAAATAGCCAGGAAAAAGAGCCACAATTTTTGTCAGCCAAATTTTTGCCCGTTTCTGAAATTTAGGTTTGTTTGTTTGTGTGTTTTTGTGCTTGTGTCCGAGAGAAGGAAGAAAGGAAGGAAGGAAGGAAGGAAGGAAGGAAGGAAGGAAGGAAGGAAGGAAGGAAGGGGCAAGAGGAAAAAAGGAAGCGAAGAAGGAGATAGAAAGGGGAGGAAGGAAGGAAGGAAGGAGATAAAAAGAGGAGGAAGGAAGGAAAGAGAGGAAAGAAGAAAGATGGAGACAAAGAGAAAAGAAGGAAGGAAGGAAGGAAGGAAGGAAGGAAGGAAGGAAGGAAGGAAGGAAGGAAGGGGCAAGAGGAAGAAAGGAAGCAAAGAAGGAGATAGGAGAGGAAGGAAGGAAGGAAGGAAGGAAGGAAGGAAGGAAGGAAGGAAGGAAGGAAGGAGATAGAAACGGGAGGAAGGAAAGGAGGGAGGGATGTGAGGAAGAAAGGAAGAAGGAGATAGAAAGGGGAAGGAAGGAAGGAAGGAAGGAAGGGGCAAGAGGAAGAAAGGAAGTGAAGAAGATAGAAAGAGGGAGGGAGGGAGGAAGGAAGGAAGGAAGGAAGGAAGGAGGGAAGGAAGGAAGGAATTTCCCAGCTTTAAGAGCCAAAATTCATATGGGAGTATAAAATAGAGCGGAATAAATGAGACAGCTCCTGAATTTGAATTTTGAAGGCAACTGCTGCTAGATCATTTTAGGCAACAGAGCTTGTTCCCACCTTACCTGTGGCAGTCTTATGTGGCAGTGCGGTATAGTGGTTAGTGCTGGGTTTGAATCCAATTTCCCCCTCAACCGTGGAAAGCCCGTGGAAAGTCGCTCATGCGCGGGCGCGCACCCACGCTTTCTGCAGGTTTGCACCAGCTCCATCTTATCTATTCCAACAAGCCGGCCTTGCCTGATGGATTTGGGTTTTAATAATTTATTTTTATTGTATTCTTACTTTATTTCTCTGTACACCGCCCTGAGTCCTCCGGGAGAAGGGCGGTATATAAAAACAAAATAAATAAATAAAATAAATAAATAAATAAATCTTAGCACCGTTGACAAAGAAATTCAAAAAGGGGTAACTTAAGTTTCTAAACTGCGGGGTTTCCCAGCCTCGGCAAAACTTGAAGACCCGTAGATTTCAATGCCGGCTGGCTGGGGAATTCTGGGGATTGACGTCTACGTGTCTTAAAGTTGTCAAGGTTGGGAAAGCCTTCTTCCAGATCCAAAACAAAAGTTGAGATGCAATGAGATTATCAGATTTATTTTTATTCCCCCATCCTTTCTGCTCTCTAAATTATCTCGATAAACACAACCACGTCCGTTTGCCTTATGTTTGTTTCCTCTGCGCATCTTTTTTTTTATTGAAAAGTTTTACAATACATTTTTGAATACAAACCCCCCTCCCCCTCCCCTCTCCCCAACCCCCCCAATCCTCCCCTCCCCCCTCCCCGACTTCCCAGAGCAAAATACAGGGTATAAAAATACAAACAAACATAATCTAAAATATGCAAACAACAATAAAATATTAAATCCTATCGCACTTTAACTCTTGGTAAAATAACTACAAGCTAGTTATACATCATATATATCCGCTACTTATTCGAATGCTAAGTGAAACTTTTTAGTCCCATATTTATTCTGGATGTAATCAATCCATCTTCTCCACTCCACAATGTATCTCTGTTGCGATTGGTCTTTCAAATACGCTGAAATCTTTGCCATCTCCGCCAAGTTAGAAACTTTTAAAGTCCATTCTTCTATGGTCGGCAGTTCTTCCTTCTTCCAATATTGCGCTACTCAAAGCCTCGCTGCCGTAATTAAATTCAACATCAACTTAGCGTCCACAACGGTGGTATCTGTGATAATACCCAGTAAAAAGAGTTGCAGAGAAAACTTTATCCTTTTCTTAAATATTTTTTGCATGTTCCACCAAATTTTAATCCAAAAAGCTTTAACCTTCCTCTGCGCATCTTAAACAAGGCAAGGCATCGTCCGGCAATCTCAACCTATCAAAAATTGTGATGCTTCCATGCCCTGTGTTTGGAAATCTTGCCTGGTTTGGGTTGGTTTGGTTTTTCAATACGGCCGAATCTTAAAACGCCTTTCTGCATTCCTGGGGATTGGAAACGCAATTTCTAAAAGGGAAACGAATGTCGAAATACGTCTCCCCAATTGCGTGAAAAAGCTTAGGCAGGAAAGAGAGAGAGAGAGAGAGAGCAAGGGAAGCCCGTAGCAAAACAATTCCTTAGCCCAATTTAATTTTCTTTCTGTTCTTTTACCGTCAGCCAAATTCTGACCTTTGATTTTGGGTGATGATGGCCCAAGAAGTGGATGAAATCATTTACAACAGAGGTCTTCTAGAGGGGAAAAATAAATAAATAAATAAGATTGCGTTATTCATTTGCAACTGAGGGACTGGATAATTGGAATTGTCTTTAGAGCCTCAATAAATGGGATTTTGTGGGTTTTTATGTTTTTTTTTTAATGACACTTGCATGTAGGGACCGGGTGATTTAGAGACTCTGACAGGGAATAAATCCCTCTGATTGTGTAGCTTTCTTGGCTAGTGCTTCAGAAGCAAAATAATCCAAATCAAAATAAAGGCAGTCCTCGACTTACGCCTAAAATTTCCGTTGCTAAGCGAGACGGTTGTTAAGTGAAATTTTTCAACCTTTCTTGCCACCGTGGTTAAGGGAATCCCTGCAGGGGTTGAGTTAGGAACACGGTCGTTAAACGAAACCGGCTTCTCCCCCCCCCACACCTTTGACTTTGCTTGTCAGAAGGTCACAAAAGGAGATCCCGTAACCCCGGAGGACACTGCGACCGTCATAAACGTGAGTCAGTCGCCCAGGGTCTGAATTTCAATCACATGACCACCGGGGATGCTGCAACGGTCGTTAAGTGTGAAAAACAATCTTTCCCGCCCCCCAGGACTAATGTAACTTCAAATGGTCACTGAATGAACAGTTGTAAATCGAGGACTAGCTTTCCTCTTTCCCTTGAATGAAAACGAATCCTTGGAGATGATCATTATAAGGCACTTTGGCTACTCTTGGACACCTGATCTCTATAGCAGGGGTCTTCAAACTTGGCCCTTTGATGACTTGCAGACTTCAATTCCCAGAATTCCTCAGCCAGCTGCTGGCTGAGGAATTCTGGGAGTTGAAGTCCACAAGTCATCAAAGGGCCAAGTTTGAAGACCTCCTGATATAGACTTTAAGAGGAGTGGACTTCAATTCCCAGAATTCCTCAGCCAGCGTGCCTGGCTGAGGAATTCTGGGAGTTGAAGTCCACAAGCCATCAAAGGGCCAAGTTTGAAGACCCCCTGATATAGACTTTAAGAGGAGTGGACTTCAATTCCCAGAATTCCTCAGCCAGCAGCTGGCTGAGGAATTCTGGGAATTGAAGTCCGCAAGTCATCAAAGGGCCACGTTTGAAGGCCTCTGCTATAGGGCATCTGTTTGATTAGTCCTTGTGCGCAATGTGCAGATTGTATACCTGAGGGCTAAAATCCAGCACTCCAATTGTAGAGCTATATGAATTACCGGTATATACAGGTACTCCTCGGACGTGTGACCCCAGTGGAGCCCAAAACCTCTGTCGCTAAGTGAAACACTTGCGACTTTTCTTGCCACGGTCCTTAAGGGAATCCCTGCAGTTGTTAAGCTAGGAACATGGTCGTTAAGCGAATCCGGCTGCCCCATTGGTCGCCAAAGGGGTTCCCGTGACCCCATAGATACGGCTCAGTTGCCAAGCGTGCGAATTTTGATCACCTGACCATCATGGGGATGCCGCAACTGTCGTAAGGGTGAAAAACTGTCATAAGTCCCTTTTTTCCAGTGCCATTGTAACTTTGAGCAGACACGAAATGAACTGTTGAAAGTCAAGCACAAGCTGCCATTTTGTCCTTGCTATTTACTGTATAAATCTTTCTCATAAAAAAAAGGTACAATGGATTTGCAAACCTTTGCAGGCTGGCAACGACAGCAATGCCCTATGAATAATAGCACGCAAGGGGCAAAATGTTGGCATCTCCCTTGAGCTGCTAGCTTTTTTTAAAAAAAATGCAAGCGAGCTCTTTATGCAAAAGACCTCAAGGTTTCCAGGGTCAGACTAGAAGACCTCTAAGGGCCCTCCCAGCTCTAGGAGCCTTATGACTCGTAGACGTGGTTAGCGTAGAATTTGTCCATCGGCTCCACACAGGTAGACTTTGACTCCTAAGCCGGACTGAGCCTAAAATTTCCGTTGGCTAAGCAAGACCATTCTCAAGTGAATTGTGGGGTCCACTTTACGGCCTGTTTCGCCATGTTGCTAAGTGAATTGTTTCATTTGTTCAGCGAACCATGCGGTCCTTAGACCTTGCCAGTTAGAAGCTCCCAAGGACGGTTGCAAATGACGATATAGACAAAGACTCCAGGATGCTGCACTTATTTTAAATATAAAGCTAGTCGCCAAGCCCCCCATAGCTTGATCATCGTGACTGGTGTGTGTGTGTGTGTGTGTGCTGCCATTGTCATACATACGAGGACCAGTCATCAGTCACTCCTTTCAGGGCCGTTGTAACTTCGAACAGGCATGAATTGAACGGTTTAAGTTGAGGATTCCCTGTATTGTACAGATATCAGAAGGCAGTTGTCTGAAATGATATAGGGTTTCCTGCCTGAGCAGAGGGTTGGACTAGATGACCTCTAAGGTCCCTTCCAACTTTACTACTACTCAGGGCTTTTTTTTTCTCATAGAACGCTCAGAACGGAGTTCCGGCACCTTTTTTGGATGGAACCTTGTAGGGTAGGCAAGGCGGGTTGTATGACATGTGTGAGTTCCGGCACCGTTTTCTTTTACAAAAAAAGCACTGCTACTACTACTATTACTGCTGTTGTTGTTGTTGTTGTTATATGATATTCACTGGATCCTTACAGCTTGGAGCATGTTGAAGTACTTCTTTACAAGGCCTTGGCAAGGCCACACTTAGAATACTGCATCCAGTTTTGGTCGTCACGATATAAAAAAGATGTCGAGAGTCTAGAAAGAGTGCAGAGAAGAGCAACAAAGATGATCAGGAAGCTGAGGGCTAAAACATACAAGGAACGGTTGCTGGAATTGGGGATGTCTAGTTTAATGAAGAGAAGGACGAGGGGGGACAGGATAGCAGTCTTCCAGTATCTCAGGGGCTGCCCCAAAGAAGAAGAAGTCAAGCTATTCTCCAAAGCACCCGAAGGCAGGACAAGAAGCAACGGATGGAAACTAATCAAGGAGAGAAGCAACCTGGGACTAAGGAGGAAATTCCTGACAGTGAGGACAATTAACCAGTGGAACGATCTGCCTCCAGAAGCTGTGAATGCTCCAACCCTGGAGGTTTTTAAGAAGAGACTGGACAGCCATTTGTCTGAAATGGTATAGGGTTTCCTGCCTGAGCAGGGGGTTGGTCTAGATGACCTCCAAGTTCCCTTCCAAATTCTCTTTTATTCCATATGCATGGGTGCAGTCTTGGAAAGCATAAAAGCGCCACCGCCAGCTACCCAGTATTTACGCCTTTCTCAAAACAAAGGGAAGAGTGTAGTTATTATCTAAGCAAATCATCTGAGCAGTAAACATCGGCTAACTCCAATTTACTAAAGGTTCCTCGGTCAACAATCTGGCCGGCGAGCTCCTAAAACCCAAGAATTATGGAGCTGCATCGAGCGTTCCCAGCGAGATATATTTAACGTAAGTCTCCTCTCTGATTGAAAAGATGTAAAAGTGACTGAGCTATTTTTACGCAGTCCAGCGCTACAGACATGAGTCAGCTTTCACCTCTCCTGAATACAGATTGGCAGTTCTGGGCTGGAGAGAGGAGATGGCAGTGGGTGGTCCAAAGCCAAAAGAGAGAGAGAAAGGGGGGGTGGGGAAGGAAAATAGGAAGATTGGAGACCCCAGATCTGGGCATTTTTCCCCTCTGCAATGCATCTCCAGGGGCTACGAACTGAAGGGAAGGTCCAAAGCACGGGGGACACACACTGAGCCTCCTTGCCAGGATTTCGTCCCTGCAAGCCCCGTTTGCATCAATGAAAGAGAATGTTTGTAGCTCAGGGTTGAACTGTGGGTCCCTGGGTGCTCTCTGAGCTGGGTGGCTTTCTTGCGGACGTTTCGTGACCCAACTAGGTAACATCATCAGTGCTAGAAGGGAGTGGGGTTTGCAGGGAGGAGGAGGAGGGGGAGGAGGAGGAGGAGGAGGGCGTTGGCACTGGGCAATGCTAACACTGAAGGGTAGGTAACATCGTAAGTGCTAGGTTACATCATCATAGCACCGATGATGTTACCTAGTTGGGCAAGGAAAGGTCCACAAGAAAACCACCAAGCTCAGAGAGCACCAAGGACCCCACAGTCCTCTTCCTCCTCCTCCTCCTCCTTCTCCTCCTCCAATCCATAACCCTACTCTCTTCTAGCACTTAGTTGGGCAATGAAACGTCTGCAAGAAAACCACCAAGCTCAGAGAGCACCAAGGACCCCATGTTTCAGCAGGTCCTGGCTTAGTGCAGTGCATAGACTGTTATCTACCAGGTGTCCTGGTTCCCGACAGATGAAACTCTTCGAAAGAACTTCGAGGCATTGCTTACCTTAAAGATCCTTTTCTTCGAGTAGCATAATATCAGCACTTAGACAATCGAAGCCAAAAACCGAATTCCCCTCTTCCCCTGGGCACCTAGTATCAAAGCACAATTCCCTCCTTCAATTTGCAGTCATAAATCACATCCCCCAATTAGCTTGAAGCGCGGGCTTCCTCTCCAGCCCGCCAATTCTTTATCAGCTCTGGGCTCAGTAACCTTGATTCTCACGCTACGTTTAATGTTGTTAGGTCTAGCTGGACTCTCATTCACACACACACACCCCTCCCAGCATCATCTAACTCTAAAAGCGAAAGGGAACAAGATGGCCACATTTCCATCTGTTGTCAGTGCGAAAGCATCCGACATTGGCAGCGTTGACACCCGGAACTAAGAACCTCTGTGGATGGAGCAGTGTGATAAAGACGTTTTGGATGGGCGAGTGGAGACCACTGTTTTGACTGTCTGTGGATTTGGTTGCGTTTGGTTGTTGTTTTTAAAAAGATCCAGACACACCAAGCTATCCGGAGCATAATCCATCTTGGTTTTTCCGTTCATTTCTGCTCAAAAAGAAGAAAAGGAAAAAAAAGAAAAAAAATCTGCAGGAACTTTCACCAACCTGGTTTGACTGTGCTATCTTGGGAGACTCCAGGTGGTCTTGCAAAATAATCTGGGGAACCATCATGCCATGTCACAAACACACACAGAGACACACACACACAGAGACACACACAGAGGGAGGGAAAGGATTTACGTAAGAATCTTCAAGCCTCGTTTTTGAGGGGTTAACACGTGTCTCTAGGATGGGAGAAAGCCTGGAAAATTTGGAGTAAACCTTTTCATGCCAGCCTGTCCTCCAGACCTGCTAGAGATCTTAGATAGCTTGACCACATTCGTGGAGGTGTCTGAAAGTTGTCTGAAGGCTGCATCCTTGCAACTGGACTCATTTTTTTTGTTGTGAGTTTGTGAGACGTTGGGCTGCCCATCCAGGCAGCTTCATCCGTCAGACCAAGCAAGTTATTTTTGGAATGTACCAGCTTCAACCTCAGAGGGTTCCTTAATCAATCAATCAATCAGAATAGAGCTGGAAGGAACCTTGGAGGTCATCTAGTCCAACCCCCTGCTCAAGCAGGAGACCCTACACCATTTCAGACAGGTGGCTGTCCAGTCTCTTCTTAAAAACCTCCAGTGATGAAGCACCCACAACTTCTAGTGGCAAGCAGTTCCACTGGTTAATTGTCCTCACTGTTAGGAGGTTTCTCCTTAATTCCAGGCTGCTTCTCTCCTTGATCAGCTTCCATCCGTTGCTTCTTCTCCTGCCTTCAGGTGCTTTGGAGAATAGCTTGACTCCCTCTTCTTTTGTTCTTCATATGTTTTCGTCTCCAGGCCTTTAATCATCTTCGTTGCTCTTCTCTGCACTTTTTCCAAAGTCTCAGCATCTTCTTTTGTAATGGTGGTGACCAATACTGGATGAACAGAACCAGAACAGAGCTAGGAGGGACCTTGGAGATCATCTAGTCCAACCCCCTGCACCATTTCAGACAGGTGACTGACTGTCTAGCCTCTTCTTAAACACCTCCAGTGATGGAGCGCCCACGATTTCTGGAGGCAAGCTGTTCCGCCGGTTAATTGTCCTCACTTTTAGGAAGTTTCTCCTTAATTCCAGGTTGCTTCTCTCCTTGATTAGTTTCCATCCATTGCTTCTCGTCCTGCCTTCAGGTGCTTTGGAAAATGAATTGTCCCCCTCCTCCTTGTGGCAGCCCCTCAAATACTGGAATACTGCTCTTGTGTCTCCCCTATTTCTTATTTTCTTTAGACTAGCCAAACCCAGTTTCTGCAACCATTCTTCATATGTTTTGGTCTCCAGGCCTTTAATCATCTTAGTTGCCCTGCTCTGCCCTTTTCCCAAAGTCTCAACAACTTTTTTGTAATGTGGTGATCAAAACTGGATGCCGTCTCCATCCAGTTTTGCCATATCCATCCTCTCCAAAGTGCATCGCAATATGGTGATGAAGATTCTCAACCTTCCAGGTAGAGTGGTCTGAAGATTGAGTCATCTGCAACTCGACTCATTTTTCGTTGTTAGTTTGAGAAACATCTCTCAAAGTAACAACAACAACAACAAGGAGAAACTTCCTGACAGTTAGAACAATTAACCAGTGGAACAACCTGCCTCCAGAAGAGGTGAATACTCCAACCCTGGAGGCTTTTAAGAAGAGACTGGACAGCCATTTGCCTGAAATGGTATAGGGTTTCCTGCCTGAGCAGGGGGTTGGACTAGATGACCTCCAAGGTCCCTTCCAACTTTATATTATTATTATTATTATTATTATTATTATTATTATTATTATTATTATTATTATTATTATTATTATTATTCCACTTGAAATCATTCAGCCTTCACTGGTCAACCTCTTCTCCAAAGACCCCGAAGGCAGGAGAAGAAGCAACGGATGGAAACCAATCAAAGAGAAAAAGCAACCTGGAATTAAAGAGAAACTTCTTAAACGGTGAGGACAATTAATCAGCGGAACCACCTGCCTCCAGAAGTTGTGGGTGCTCCAACACTGGACGTTTTGAAGAAGAGATTGGACAACCATTTGTCTGAAATAGGGTAGGGTTTCCCGCCTGAGCAGGGGGCTGGACTAGATGACCTCCAAGGTCCTGGAATGGATTTCATTATGCTTAAGCTTGGTGTTAGTAATATTGATATTGGTAGTGATACTTTGTAATCGTATATATCTCTTTTGTTTATGTGCAAGCAGCTTTGTAGGTGCTTTGTGTTGACAAGTTAGTGACATAAAAGCAAATGTTCCATGCTTTAGGTACATGAAAAGAGCATGGTAAGGGGAGAGGTGGGGAAGGAGTTATGGTGGAACCTGGGTTGTTGTGTTTGAATCATCATCTAGGAATTATTTTTCTGTAACTTTTGGTTCCTAGTACGAAGACCGGATCTCTCTGTTCTGGAAAGGTATTATTGTGTAGTGGGTTGTTGGCCGCGTGGTCAGACAACAGACAAAGGTTTCAGCATGGCAGCTCTTTATTGGTGGCAGTACTGAAGTGAACAAAGGGGTTACCTGTACCCCTTATATACCTGGCCAGGTGCACTGGCAGCCAATCCTTTATTTGGGTTTTCCCGCCGAGCGCTTACCAGCCAATACTGTTACAGCACAGCGCCACCAGATGGTCACAATGAACTGCTGTTTGTATTTTTATTATCCCCATACATCATCATCATCATCATCATCATCAAGAAGAAGAAGAAGAAGAAGAAGAAGAAGAAGAAGAAGAAGAAGAAGAAGAAGAAGAAGAAGAAGAAGAAGAAGAAGAAGTTGGAAGGGAACTTGGAGGTCATCTAGTCCAACCCCCTGCTAAGGCAGGAAACCCTATACCATTTCAGGCAAATGGCTGGCCAGTCTCTTCTTAAAAACTTCAAGTGTTGGAGCATTCACCGCTTCTGGAGGCAGGTTGTTCCACTGGTTAGTTGTTCTCACTGTCAGGAAGTTTCTCCTTAGTTCTAGGTTGCTTCTCTCCTTGGCTAGTTTCCATCCGTTGCTTCTTCTCCTGCCTTCAGGTGCTTTGGAGAAGAGCTTGGCTCCCTCTTCTTTGGGGCAGCCCCTGAGATATTGGAAGACTGCTATCATGTCACCCCTCGCCCTTCTCTTCATTAAACTACACCTACCCAATTCCAGCAACCGTTCCCTATATGTTTTAGCCTCCAGTCCCCCGATCATCTTTGTTGCTCTTCTCTGTACTCTTTCTAGAGTCTCGACATCTTTTTTACATCGTGGTGACCAAAACTGGATGCAGTATTCCAGGTGTGGCCTTACCAAGGCCTTGTAAAGTGGTATTAGTACTTCACGCGATCTTGATTCTATCCCTCTGTTAATGCAGCCTAGCACTGTGTTGGCTTTTTTGGCAGCTGCAGCACACGGCTGGCTCCTATTGAAGTGATCGTCCATTAGGACTCCGAGATCGCTCTCACAGTTGCTACTATCGAGCAAGGTACCACCTATAACAGGTATAAAAGGTGGAAGACACCTTTCCTGGTTGTTGCCTTCCTCTCTCTACCAGCCACGAAGAGAGATGGGGCCACCCGACTCTATTTTGATCAAAATAAAAGTCGTTCGCTTGCTGAAACCTCCGCCCAGGAGTTTCTTTCGGCTCTTTTAAATTCCTGAGTAACGCTGGGGCAATTGTGAGGCTAAGTGTAAAACCTTACAGTCCCTTCCAAGTCTGTTACTCTGTCATTCTATTCTGTTATTGAGAACCTTCCTCGGAAATCCGTGGAGTTGATTTCCTGTTCCTTACGCAGCGAAGGAGATAGCTCAGCATCTCCGATAGCTATCTGGAAGCTATTTGGTTTCTGAAAAAGAAATATTGGGAGCTGAAGTCCGCTCCGGTTTGGAAGTCTGAACTCAAGCTCCCCTGATCTTTGTTTATTTTCTCGATTCTTAGATTGAGGGTTCTTGGGACGGAAACCAAATTATGCTTGGAATTCTGAACGTGGGGGCTGAACATCGTGGCCTTAACATTTCAGCAAGAAGACTCATGTTTTAGGCATCGCTTTTTCAGGCAACCAAGGAAGCTGCTCTCGGGAACAACATTTGAAAAGGCCAGACATCCTTTTATTTGATTCTGGGTTGTTGTTGTTTTTTTAATCTCTCACTTAAATTGGGGTCCTGAAACGGGGCCTACCTAAGGTTTTAGGACGTGACCAAAATACAGATTCGGCTCCTGAGCTGAAAGTCAGATAAACTGTCTGTAGCTAAGAGGATGAGATTCTCTTTCCCACACTAAAAAAAAAAGGATTTTTTTTTGAGACATCTTATATCAGGTGGATTAAACCGTGAGATCTGGGGCCCTAGAAAGAGTGCAGAGAAGAGCAACAAAGAAAAGGAGGGGTTTGGAGGCTAAAGAATATGACAAACAATGGAGGGAACGAAGCACCAGAGGGAAGGACGAGAAACAATGGTTTTATTTATTTTTATTTATTTAATTCAGTCTATATACCGCCCTTTTCCCGAAGGACTCAGGGCGGTTTACAGGGCAAAATTAAAACAGTACAATATAAAAATTAAAATAAAATTAAATGAAGTCAATAGCCCCCCCCCAAAAGTTTAAAATTAGAATTAAAAAATCCTTAAAAACCCTCAGTCCAGGCCAGATAACTCAAAAAGCCAGGTTTTTAGGTCCTGGCGAAACGAACAAAGGTCGGGGGCGATCCGGAGTTCCACCGGCAATTGATTCCATAGGGCAGGAAACTGACCAAAGAGAGAAGCAACCTGGAATTGAGGAGAAACTTCCTAACAGTGAGGACAATTAACCAGTGGAACTGCTTGCCACCAGAAATTGTGGGCGCTCCATCACTGGAGGTTTTGTAAGAAGAGACTGGACATCCACCTGTCTGAGACGATATACCATTTCAGACAAATGGCTATCCAATCTCCAGCGATGGGACACCCAGAACTTCTGGTGGCAAGCAGTTCCACTGATTAATTGTTCTCACTGTCGGGAAATTTCTCCTTAGTTCTAGGTTGCTTCTCTCCTTGATGGGTTTCCATCCGTTGCTTCTTGTCCTGCCTTCGGGCGCTTTGGAGAATAGCTTGACTCCCTCTTCTTTGTGGGCAGCCCTTCAAGATGCCACATGTTTGAAGCCATCAGCAACATTTGGTGTTCCGGCTTCAGATTCTGCATTGCCCTAATTTGGTTTCTCTGTTTTGGGGTAGAGAACTCAAAATATCATTCATTTTTCCCTATTTTTCCAAGGAATCGTCTTTTTGGCCACGATAAAGCTCCACCTGGTGTTTCCTTCAGGAGCTGTTTGCAACGGGAGCAAACTCCGTCTCCTGCGTTTCCCATCGCTCCCAAATTAAATGCAGCAGGCTGGCTAAAATACCCTGAAATTTACAGCCTGCCAGCTAAATAAGGACTCCCGTTATTTAATATAGGTACTCTGCCCAAGAAAATATGGCTTATCATCAAAAGGCATTTATTTTCTGGAAACAGAATGTCCTCTGTTAAAATACTTTTAATGCTGAACCGCCCACTCTGGCAGGGAGTAATTAAATTAAATTTGGGGACATCACAGAGCATATTAATCCCTCATTACTTTCCAGCGAGCCCAAAAGATACAAACATGGATGGGAAAGCCATTTTTCTGCATTTGTTTGCCCAGACGTATATAAAAGGACGGACTGTTTATACATTTTTTTTACCCTTTATCTCTTATATCGTAATTATAGCAACCTTGTTCATTAAACTAATATCATTGTGGCCTTATAAAAAGAAATACCCTAGGAGTTGAGGGATGGGTAAGTAGTGAAACACATGTAGTTATTTGTCTGTCTGTCTTTCTGCCTATCTATCTATCATTTATCTATCAACTATCTATCATCTGTCTATCATCTATCTTCTATCTATCTATCATCTATCATCTATCTCCTATCTATCTATCTATCTATCTGTCTGTCTGTCTATCTATCTGTCTGTCTGTCTGTCTGTCTGTCTGTCTGTCTGTCTATCTATCTATCTATCTATCTATCTATCTATCTGTCTGTCTATCTATCTGTCTGTCTATCTATCTGTCTGTCTATCTATCTACCTATCTATCTATCTATCTATCTATCTATCTATCTATCTATCTATCTATCTATATCTATCTATCACTATCTGACTTTTATCCTGCCTTTGTAACTTTATATTCAACTCAAGGAATTGAACATATCTAATATTCCTTCCTCTTCCTGTTTTCCCCACAACAATAACCCTGAGAAGTGGTTTGGGCTTGGAGAGAGGGACTCACCCAAAGTCATCCAGACGCTTTCCTGCCTAGCACAGGACTAGAACTCACCGTCTCCTGGTGTTTGGTCCAAAGTCACCCAGCTGGCTTTCATGCCTAAGGCAGGACTGGAACTCACCATCTCCTGGTGATTGGTCCAAATTCATCCAGCAGGCTTTCGTGCCTAAGGTGGGACTAGAACTCACCATCTCCTGGTGATTGGCCCAAATTCACCCAGCTGCTTTGCATGCCTAAGGTGCGACTAGAACTCAGGTTCCAGCCTACTGGGTTAATCATTAATCAAACCGGCATATTGTATTTATATCTGTGTTTCTTAGACTTGGCCCTGTTAAGACATTGTGAATATCAGCTTTCAGAATTCTCCAGCCAGCATAGTCACCTGGTGTCCTCTGCATGATGGTTAGGTAGCCTAGGAATTCAATAAATCTAACCAACATTCCATTAACGAATAATGAAGGAAGGAAGGAAGGAAGGAGGGAGGGAGGGAGGGAGGGAAGGAAGGAAGGAAGGAAGGAAGGAAGGAAGGAAGGAAGGAAGGAAGGAAAGAAGGAGGGAGGGAGGGAGGGAGAGAGGGCAGAAGAAGGAAGGAAGGAGAGAGGGAGGAAGGAAAGAAGGAAGGGGAGAGGGAGGAAGGAAGGAAAGAAGGAACAAAGGGAGGCAGGGAGGAAGGAAGGAGAGAGGGAGGGAGAGGGAAGAAGGGAAGGAAGGAAGGGGAGAGGGAGGTAGAGGGAGGAAGGAAGGAAGGAAGGGAAGAAGAGAGAGAGGGAAGAAGGGAAGGAAGGAAAGAGGGAGGCAGGCAAGAAGGAAGGAAGAAAGGGGAGAGGGAGGAAGAAGGATGGAAGGAAGGAAAAAAGAAAAAAAAAGAAAAAAGGCAATTTACTCCTGCCTTTTTTCAAAATTCTGCGTCCAGAAAATGCCGGTTTTTCCTTCCTTTGCTCTCTGCTCAGAAAGCCTCTGCAACAGTTGTGTGGCGTGTTGATAAGAGCTGCATTTCCTTGTCTCTCCAGCGGGACAAATCGGCCGCTGAGAGGCCCCTATTTATGGACCCCAGCGGCTGGCGGTGTTTCTGCAACCCGGTGCCCACCTAGGATTTGCAACTGGGTTCCCAGCCAGGGCTGAAGTCTCCCCTCTTGCAAACCCACGGCTGTAATTTCGCCCTGAAAACGTAACTTTTTCTCCCGGTTTTTTTCCCCCCTGCCTTCCCCCCCCCCCCCGGTTAGGCGTATTATAACAGTGTGTTACAGGCCATCCCTCCCGTCCTCCTTTGCCTTGATGGCTGAGCTAGGCTCAATATTTTGGAAAGTTTATCAGCGTTCCCTTTTTTTTAGCCTCCTAAAAGGGTCACCCGCGGTTAAAGGGACCGAATTATAAAATTATAAAAGGATAAGGCTATCTCAGGGACGGGGTGGCTCAGTGGGTTAGGACGCTGAGCTTGTCGATCAGAAGGTTGGCAGTTTGGCGGGTCGAATCCCGAGTGCCGCGTAACAGAGTGAGCGCCTGTTACCCGTCCCAGCTTCTGCCAACCTAGCAGTTCGAAAGCATGTAAAAATGCAAGTAGAAAAATAGGGACCACTCCGGTGGGAAGGTAACAGCGTTCCGTGCGCCTTTGGCGTCTAGTCATGCCGGCCACATGACCACGGAGATGTTCTCGGACAAGCGCTGGCTCTTCGGCTTTGAAACGGAGACGAGCACCGGCCCCTAGAGTCGGAAATGACTAGCACACATGTGCGGGGGAACCTTTACCTTTACCTTTAAGGCTATCTCGGGCGAAGGACCGAAGCTGGTGACCCGGGGACAAAGCCAAGGCAGAAACCAGCAAATGTACGCAACCTGGCATTTCAAAATCCTGGCTGGCTGGGGAATGCTGGCCGTTGAAGTCCACAAGTCTTAAAAGTTGCCAGCTTTGGAGACCCCTGCCCTCCAATGATTGACAGCCTGAGCATGGCTGGCTGAGGAATGCTGGGAGTTGAAGTCCACAAGCCTTCTTCCTCCTTTGATCCCTTTTTTTCTACGTCTCCCTTCCGTGGGATTGTCTGCAAAGGTTCGACTGCATCCGTCAACAGCTCGCTTAATGACGGATTAAGGGTCGGCGCATCTTCGGAGCCATTCCGGGCCCTTGTCATGCGCTTCCTGTTGGAGGACAGACTGCATCTCTCTCTTGGCTTTTTAAAGGCTTTAGCGTTGCCGTTACAGACCTCTAAAACTGAACTCTTCCCCCAGGCTTATAATTTAACGTTGACTTTAATAGCTTAAACAGTTTTGCGTTGTTGTTTTTTCTTAACATGCGTTGGGATTGCAATTGATCTTGGCAGTCAGGATAAAGAGGCTAATAAACACAAACGCAGAATAATAATGAATAAATATCTGCAAGCAGCAGCGGAGGAGGAGCACGATGCCCCCTCCCTTTGGCGGCAGGATTTTTGGTTAGAGAAAGGAGCGAGATTTTTTAAGGATGGGAGCCAATTCCTCGCTTTGGCACCGAATGGGACATTTGCCTTGTTCACACAAGGAAAAGGCTGCAAGCAACAATCTCAAAGGGGTTCAAGCCCGGGTTTCAATTCAGTTTTCAATTCAGAATAGAGCTGAAAAGGACCCTATAGCATTTCAGACAAATGGCTGTCCAGTCTCTTCTTAAAAACTTCCAGTGTTGGAGCACCCACAACTTCTGGAGGCCGGTTGTTCCACTGGTTAATTGTTCTGACTGTCAGGAAGTTCCTCCTTAGTTCTAGGTTGCTTCTCTCCTTGATGAGTTTCCATCCGTTGCTTCTTGTCCTGCCTTCAGGCACTTTGGAGAAGAGCTTGACTCCCTCTTCTTTGGGGCAGCCCCTGAGATACTGGAAGACTGCTATCGTGTCACCCTTAGTCCTTCTCTTCTGAACTTTTTTAGAATACAGAATGACGGAGTTGGAAGGGACCTTGGAGGTCATCTAGTCCAACCCCCTGCTGAGGCAGAAAACCCTATACCATTTCAGACAAATGGCCGTCCAGTCTCTTCTTAAAAACCTCCAGTGTTGGAGCCTTCACCGCTTCTGGTGGCAGGTTGTTCCACTGGTTAATTGTTCTCACTGTCAGGAAGTTTCTCCTTAGTTCCAGGTTGCTTCTCTCCTTGACTAGTTCCCATCCTTTGCTTCTTCTTGTCCTGCCTTCGGGTGCTTTGGAGAAGAGCTTGACTCCCTCTTCTTTGGGGCAGGCCCTGAGATACTGGAAGGCTGCCATCCTGTCCCCCCCCCCCTAGTTAGTTCTTCTTTTCTCTAAAGTAGACAATTTCCACGAAAATTGAAATAAGTAATCCAGGCAGGGATTTCAGTGAGTGCTTTGGCATTCTTCAACCTGAAAGAGGGCAAGTCATCTTCCAGGAATCAAAAAGAATCCTGAGCACGTGCAGAATGCATCTCGCTCAGCTGAGAACAAAAAGAGATGGAAAATTGTGGAGGTTTTTTTTCAGGGTTTCCAATAAGTCTGATTTCGGAGAGCAGGTAATCGATAAATAGACCAGGATTGCTTTTTGCTGTTGTACTGCTAAGCTTGTAAGCCGCCCTGAGTCTTCGGAGAAGGGCAGGATATAAATGTAATTTAAAAAAAAATAGTAAGCATCAGCAGAGCAGCAGGTAACTGACCTTGGCATCCTGAAAGAGCTGGGCAAGTTCAGATTCAGATCCTGCCTGGATGGGGCACCACTAGGAAATCTCAAAGTGATAGTGGCTTCTCTCCTTTGGTGAGTTTCCATCCGTTGCTTCTTGTCCTGCCTTCAAGGGCTTTGGAGAATAGCTTGACTCCCTCTTCTTTGGGGCAGCCCCTGAGATACTGGAAGGCTGCTATCCTGTCCCCCCTCAGTTCTTCTTTTCCCTAAAGTAGACAATTTCCATGTAAATTGAAATAAGTAATCCAGGCAGGGATTTCAGTGAGAAAAGAAGGACCAGGGATGACATGATAGCAGCGTTCCAATATTTGAGGGGCTGCCCCAAAGAAGAGGCAGTCAAGCTATCCTCCATTTTCACCAGCCCTGACGAGGTTACCTCGTTGGGTCATGAAAGGCCTGCAAGAAATCCACCAAGCTCAAGAGAGCACCAAAGGACCCCACAGGTCAGGCCTGACCTTAAATACTCTCTTCCGTTGAATGATTGACCTGAGGCATCGCCACAGGTTTTATTATCTTGCTGGTCAACTAGCCAACTAATCTAAAAATTTGGCAAATAAAGAAATGCGTAAATAGATACATAAATATCCCAGAGTTGGCAGGAGCTTCTGCAATTGTGAACGGGCCCCGATTTTATCCAGTCTTGTGGTTGTTGTTGTTTCTGAATCTGCCGCAGATCGTGACCTTTTTGGGGATCATCTCCTAAAATCTGTTTGGATTCGGAGTACACAGCTGCTACTTGCTCCTACTCTGATTTCTTTTCTTTTCTTTTTTTTTTATTAAAGAGTTTTACAAAAACAAGGTTTTACAATATATCCCCAAATCCCCCCACCCAAAACCCGCCCACTTCCCAGAGCTAAATACAGGATTATAGTTACAATAATCATATTCTAAATAAAAATTATGCATAATATACAATTAACCAAATTCATAATGTGCTTTAACTCCCCTTTAACATAACTACATAGCAAGTACCAATAACAATATCCCACTAAAATCTACTCATAAGCTAAATGGAACTTTTTAGTCCCATATTTGTTCTGAATATAATTTATCCATCTCCTCCAAACTGAAATATATCTTTCCTGTGAATGATCTTTCAAATAAGCAGAAATCTTAGACATTTCTGCAAGATTCGAAACTTTAATCATCCGTTCTTCTATAGTGGGCAAACTATCCTTCTTCCAATATTGTCCCACCAGTAACCGTGCTGCTGTTATCATGTTCAACATCAAATTAGTTTCTTTAACATCACAATCTACAACAATACCCAATAAAAACAATTGCGGAGAAAACTTTATCTTTCTCTTAAAAATCTTTTGAATGTTCTTGATGCTTTCTCGATCCTCTTTGGCAGCGCTCTCCCCCTGAAAACGCCGAGATCCGTTTTGTTTTGTGTTTTTCCCCCCAGTTATGCTCTCCGTCCACCCTGCTTTTTAATTGCTGCCTTGATTAATTGTCTAATGATTCGGTTGCAACTTGACAGCTCTTATTTATGTCTTTTATTGGATGTCACCCTGACGGCAACTTACACCTTACAGGAATTACGTAAAGTGCAGGGCTTCCCTCCCCCCCCCACACACACACAACGCATCTTGTTTTCCCCCAAATTAATTACACCTGGAGAAAAGGATGTGTTAGGCAGATGTTTAGACCGGATTTGACATGGTGATCCACCTGTTGAGCGCTTCCTTAAGATAGGCAGTTGTGGACGTTTGAGGGTGTTACAAATATTGCGGCAGGATGAAAGCCGTTTTCAGCAAACCTGCCCTCCGCAATTGAGGGGTGATGCTTCTCAGCGCCGAGGGTGCTCCAGATGTTTTGGGATTGTACTGTGTTGCTGCTACATTTGCTTTCTTTGGGCCCCCCCCCCGTCCCCCTGAGCAAACCTGCCCTCCGCAATTGAGGGGTGATGCTTCTCAGCGCCGAGGGTGCTCACCTGGTGCTCCAGATGTTTTGGGATTGCACTGTGTTGCTGCTACATTTGCTTTCTTTGGGCCCCCCCACCCCCCTGAGCAAACCTGCTCTCCGCAATTGAGGGGTGATGATTCTCAGCGCCGAGGGTGCTCATGTGGTGCTCCAGATGTTTTGGGATTGCACTGTGTTGCTGCTAAATTTGCTTTCTTTGCCCCCCCCCCAGTCATTCTGTTTCTGTTTGCAGATGTTTCTCTTTGGTTATCTTCTACGGTTTTCTCTCTTCTTATTTTGGCTCATGGCAGTCAGCCAGATGTTCAGACCAGAATTGGCATTTTTTGGGTCGGCCTACTGAGTCCTTCCCAAGGACCTGGGATAGACAGATGTTGCTGTTTGATGGTGCAAAGAGGTCTCCTTGCGGGATGCTCGCTGTTCCGAGTAAAGCTGCCGCTTGCAACTGACAGATGGTGAACTTGTCAATGCCAGGGTTTGCTGTGATGGCTTGTTACACAGTCAGCCAGATGTTTAGACTGGATCTGGCATTTTTGTCCCCCTCTCGAGTTCTATTCATGGACCTGGGATAGGCAGATTGTGTTGCTGTTTGATGGTGCTGTGGGTGTTGTTGGAGGATGTAAGCTATTCCAAGTAAAGCTGCCTTTTGCAATTGACTGATGGATAATTTGTCAATGACGATGGTATTCAAATGGTGCTCCAGATGTTGCTATCGGTATTACCCCTGCTTGCCTTTGCCACAGTCATTCTATTTTTATTTTATTTATCTTCTCCCGTTCTTTGTCTTCTCTTCTGCTATCTCCAGGCACTGCCTCGTCCACTATCCAGACTTTTGTGTCTTTCTTATCGACAATTGTTAAGTCCGGAGGTGTGAGGCGGCAGGTTTGAATTCTAAAGTCTCAGAGCAGCTGCAAAACTTCTATTTTCTACGACTTTCTCTATTTTATAGGTCCCACCAGTTCTTGCTTGCAGGAAAATGATATTTCTTGCAGATCTTCCAATGCACCATTGTTGCTACTTTGTCAGGCCGCTGCTGGTAGTCAGTCTGTGCGATCTTCTTGCAGCAGCTTACCAGGTGGTCCACTGTTTCTTCAGCTTCTTTGCATAGGTGCCACTTACTGTCTGTTCCTGTCTTCTCAATTCTGGCTTTGTATGCATTTGTCCTTAAGACTTTGGGCCAGTTCACCAGGAGACAGTGAGTTCCAGTCCTGCCGCAGACAGGAAACCCAGCTGGGTGACTTTGGGCCATCGTTCACTCCCTAGAGACTAAAATGGACAATGTGAAATTTGAGCGGGCCCCGAACAAGGAGTATATATCGGAGGTGGTGAGCCTTTGAGAGCTGTATGCAACGAAATTTCATTTTGATGTATGCCGATTGGTGTACATTCAAAGTGACAATAAAGTTATCAGCAGCAGCAGCAGGTGACTGTGAGTTCTAGTCCCACCATAGACATGAAAGCCGGATGGGTGACTTAGGGCCGATCATCAGGAGATGGTGAGTTCTAGTTTCACTTTAGCCATGAAAGTAAGTGAGTAACTTTGGGCCAATCACCAGGAGTTGGTGAGTTCTAGTTCCACCTTAGCCATAAAAGCCAGCTGAGTAACTTTGGGCCAATCACCAGGAGACAGTGAGTTCTAGTCCCACCTTAGGCACAAAAGCCATCTGGGTGACTTTGGGCCAATCACCAGGAGACAGTGAATTCTAGTCCCACCTTAGCCATGAAAGCAAGTGAGTAACTTTGGGCCAATCAACAGGAGATGGTGAGTTCTAGTTCCACCTTAGCCATGAAAGCCAGCTGAGTAACTTTGGGCCAATCACCAGGAGACGGTGAGTTCTAGTCCCACTTTAGGCATGAAAGCCAGCTGGGTGACTTTCACCAGGAGATGGTGAATTCTAGTTCCGCCTTAGGCACGAAAGCCAATTGGATGACTTTGATTTACCTTTAAAGTAATAAAGTCAGGATAAAAATCAAATGAATAAACAATAATAAACAATTAGCTTGGCTGATGAAACCAGTGCTGCCCTCAGCTCAAGAGGCTACATTTAAAGTATCTTTGCTTTCCGCCCGGTCAGAAAAAGACTTTAATTTTTCCTCTGTATTTAAAACTCCCACATCCAATATGCTGCAGTCTTGTGGTTCTTGTGAAAGGTTAAAACTAAAGAGGAAACATCCGTCATTAACAATTGCCGTCAGTTGTCAGAAGTGTGTCTTGTCCATCTTAAACCCCTCTTCCATCTCCTGCCCATCAGAGTTGTGTTTAGATCAGGGGTCTTCAAACTTGGCCCTTTTATGACTTGTGGACTTCAACTCCCAGAATTCCTCAGCCAGCATCCCTGGCTGAGGAATTCTGGGAGCTGAAGTCCACAAGTCATAAAAGGGCCAAGTTTGAAGACCCCTGGTTTAGATTGAAAGCATTCCGCAGCCACTTCCCTCTGCTGTTGTGTGTCTGCCGTGCAGCAGTTGCACAGTGTTGGCTGTGTTTCATTACATTCACAAGAGGCTCCGGGGTCGGTCTCGCCTCAATGGGGGGAGATGCTCAGAGCTGTCGCTTTTGCGCTTACTCGGCTGTTATTCATAAAAGCCAGAAAATGACCACAAAGAAATTCTCTTTCCGAAAAAGATCCAGCTGCCATTTTTTTAAAAAATAAAATAATAAAATAATAAAATAAAATAAAATAAAATAAAATAAAATAAAATAAAATAAAATAAAATAAATAAAAAAATAAAAAAATAAAATAAAATAATAAAATAAAATAAAATAAAATAATAAAATAAAATAAAATAAAATAAAATAAAATAAATAAAATAATATAATAAAATAATAAAATAAAATAAATAAAATAAAATAAAATAATAAAATAAAATAAAATAAAATAAAATAATAAAATAAAATAAAATAAAATAAAATAAAATAAAATAAAATAATAAAATAAAATAAAATAATAAAGTAAAATAATAAAATAAAATAAAATAAATAAAATAAAATAAAATAAAATAAAATAAAATAAAATAAAATAAAATAAAATAAATAAAATAAAATAATAAAATAAAATAAAATAAACAGTATCACTGAGGTTTCAGATGGAGCTTTGAATGTTCAGCCGGAAGGACGATTCTCGAAGAAAAATCTCCAAACTGGAATTAAAAGGGAGGTCCCCGGGAACATTTCCAGTCTTGAAAATTAGGATGGCTGTTTTAAAAAAAAAAAAACAAAAAAAAAAATCTTCCTTCCTCGTTGCCTTCTGCACAATTAGCTAAATCAAAATAAATGTTGTGGCTCTGGCCGCATAAAGCAATCCTTCATTGAATTTGTTATAGTACATTAAGTTTGCTGAGGAGGTGTTCAAAAGACCATCTCCTTTTTCTCGCTTTGCTAATCTTAGTTTGCAAAAAAAAAGAGAGAAAATCAAAAATCAAAAGCAGACGGAAGCCTCAATGAAGGGCCAGCAAGAAGGAAAGGAAAAATAAAACCAAAGCAGAATTAAACTTCCCCCCCCCCTAACTAGAAGGCTTGGGCCTAAATCGTAGCACAGATTGTCCTCACGTTGCCACATTTCATTCAGTGACTGTTCGAAGTTACTATGGCACCGGAAAAAAAAGTGACTTAGGACCGTTTTTCACACTTACAACCGTCGCCGCCTCCCCGTGGTCACGTGATCAAAATCCGGACGGAAGGTCGGAAAACGGGGCAAAACTCACTTAACTCTCTTGCTTGGCAAGGGAAATTTTGGGGTCAATGGTGGTCGTAAGTCAAGGAGGTTCCTGTAGTGAACAATGGGTTCGCTTAACAACTCATAGGTGTTCACTTCACAATTGTTGTAAATAATAATAATAATAATAATAATAATAATAATAATAATAATAATAATAATAATAATAATAATAATAATAAAGTTAGAAGGGACCTTGGAGGTCATCTAGTCCAACCCCCTGCTCAGGCAGGAAACCCTATACCATTTCAGACAAATGGCTGTCCAGTCTCTTCTTAAAAACCTCCAGTGTTGGAGCATTCACCACCTCTGGAGGCAAGGAGTTCCACTGGTTAGTTGTTCTCAATGTCAGGAAGTTTCTCCTTAATTCCAGGTTGCTTCTCTCCTTGATTCGTTTTCATCCATTGCTTCTTGTCCTGCTTTCAGGTGCTTTGGAGAATAGCTTGACTCCCTCTTCTTTGGGGCAGCCCCTGAGATATTGGAAGACTGCTATCATGTCCCCCCTCGTCCTTCTCTTCATTAAACTAGACATCCCCAATTCCAGCAACCGTTCCGTATATGTTTTAGCCTCCAGTCCCCCAATCATCTTTGTTGCTCTTCTCTGCACTCTTTCTAGAGTCTCAATGTCTTTTTTACATTGGGGTGACCAAAACTGGATGCGGTATTCCAAGTGTGGCCTTACCAAGGCCTTGTAAAGTGGTATTAACGCTTCACGTGATCATGATTCTATCCCTCTGTTAATGCAGCCTAGCACTGTGTTGGCTTTTTTGGCAGCTGCAGCACACGGCTGGCTCCTATTTAAGGGATGGTCCACTAGGACTCCGAGATCCCTCTCATGGTTGCTACTATTGAGCAAGGTACCACCTATCCTATACCTGTACATTTGGTTTTTCTTGCCTAAATGTAGAACCTTACTTTTTTCACCATTGAAAAAAAAATCTTTTAAAAAATCTGTCTTGCTTGGCAAGGGAAATTTTGGGATCAATTGTGGTCCTAAGTCAAGGGCTACCTATAGTGAACAATGGGTTCGCTTAACAACTCATAGGTGTTCACTTCACAGAGTTGTAAAATTGGGTTCCGTCACATGGTGCCCTCCTCCTTTATGACTATCGCTACTTATTGACTGAGATTGTGGGTTCGATTACGGACGTAAGTCGAGAACTACCCGCATACAAAGCTGAACTGCTTGGACGGTCCCACAAGCTCCCTTTATGACTGGGCTGATGCCTCACACTTTGCCTGCTTCCTGACGTAACTTCCTGCCTAGGTTTCCACACCACATAAAAGCATGAAGTTGCCAAGGAGTTGTGCCCGCTGAAAACAAACAGAACGAAAGCCAGGCTAAAAAAAAAATAAATTTGCACGTTAATAGCATGTGCTCTGTTACTAACTGATTGGGTTAAATGTTGCGTGAACACTGTGGCTTCAGATGCCCACTCAAGAACAGAGTGCGCATAGGATATCTTAGGATGCATTTCTTCCTGTGCAGTTTTTGAACCACGATTTATATAAAAAAGCAAAATAAGTTCGTTTTTCCCCCACGCCATCACTCTGCTAAACAACTAATTCCCACAACACTGTCAAACTGTCTCGTAAAGCTGCGTTACATTATTCTACTCATCTTTCCTATTACCTATCTCCGCATCTCCTTATGACTGTAACTTTGTTGCTTGTATCTTACCATTTGGATAGTTTTCTTTAGTATCCTAGCATGATTTATGTTGATTGCTTACTTAGTATCCTATGGCTATTACTAGAGTGTTGTTATCTCCCGGTTTATGATAAATGTATTTTTACAATGACTGTGATCACAATTTATCACTTATTCTTTTTATGTACATTGAGAGCTTATGCACAATCACATTGGCCAATAAAGAATATTCTGTTCTGTTCTATATTTTCTATTCTATTCTATTCTATTCTATTCTATTCTATTCTATTCTATTCTATTCTATTCTATTCTATTCTATTCTATTCTATTCTATTGTTTTTCAATTCAATTCTATTCTATTCCATTCCATTCCATTCTATTCTATTCTGTTCTGTTCTATTCTACTCTATTCTATATTTTCCATTCCATTCCATATATTCTATTCTGTTCTATTCTATTCTATTCTATTCTATTCTATTCTATTCTATTCTATTCTATTCTATTCTGTTGTTTTTCCATTCCATATATTCTATTCTATTCTATTCTATTCTATTCCATTCTATTCTATTCTATTCTATTCTATTCTATTGTTTTTCAATTCAATTCTATTCTATTCTATTCCATTCTATTCTGTTCTGTTCTATTCTACTCTATTCTTTTCTTTTCTATTCTATTCTATTCTATTTTCTATTCTATTCTATTGTTTTGCCATTCTATTCTATTCTATTCTATTCCTAATAATTCTTATTCTATTCTATTCTATTCTATTCTATTCTATTCTATTCTATTCTATTCTATTCTATTCAAATAAAATAACATTCTTTCCAAGGAATGAAATGTATTCCTCAGTTCTCCAGCAATCATTTCACTTGCATTGTATTCACATGCTCTTAATTTAATATTTTTCAAACTTGGCAACTTTAAGGCAGGTGGGCTTCAAATCCCAGAATTGCCCCAGCCAGCCAGCCAGCCAGCTTCTGACCAACCAATTCAATGGGAGAAGCCAGCTAGGCTTAAGCGTGGCATGTTTCATTTAATAACCGTATGGGTTGCCTTAACAGCTGTGTGGGGGGGGGAGGTCATAAAATAAGGCGCGGCTGCCTTGCGTAGCCACAGAAATTCTGCTCCTATTGTGGTCACCAGTACAGGATTGGCTGTGTATTGATTTTTCTCTGCAGTTTTTCCAGAGAGATGCTATTTGATTGGTCAAGAGCCCTTTCAGTTAAGAACGACAAAGACATAGTGGTCTCCATGCCATGGCATAATTTATTTAGGTAGGGCCAGGCTTTTCACCCACCAAATATTTCTTTCTCATTTGCACCACAGTAGGAGTCCTCGATGTACGACTACAATCCAGCCTAAACTTTGCTCTTGCCAAGGACGACGGTTGTTAAGTGAGTTTTGCCCCCGTTTTATGACCTTTCTTGGCACAGTTCAGTTTCAATCAATCAGAACAGAGCTGGAAGGGGCCTTGGAGGTCTTCTAGTCCAGCCCCCTGCTCAAGCAGGAGAACCTACACCGTCTCAGACAGGTGAATGTCCAGTCTCTTCTTGAAAATCTCCGGTGATGGAGCGCCCACAATTTCTGGAGGCAAGCTGTTCTGCTGGTTAATTGTCCTCACTGTCAGGAAGTTTCTCCTTAATTCCAGGTTGCTTCTCTCTTTGGTCAGTTTCCAACCATTGTTTCTTTTCCTGCCTTCTGGTGCTTTGGAGAATAGTTTGACCCCCTCTTCCTTGTGGCAGCCCCTCAAATACTGGAACGCTGCTATCGTGTCTCCCCTATTTCTTCTTTTCTTTAGACTAGCCAAACCCAAGTCCCGCAGTCATAATAATAATAATAATAATAATAATAATAATAATAATAATAATAATAATAATAATAATAATAGTAGTAGTAGTAGTAGTAGTAGTAGTAGTAGTAGTAGTTGGAAGGGACCTTGGAGGTCATCTAATCCAACCCCCTGACCAGGCAGGAAACTGTATACCATTTCAGACCAATGGCTGTCCAGTCTCTTCTTAAAAACTTCCAGTGTTGGAGCATTCACAACTTCTGGAGGCAGGTTGTTCCACTGGTTAATTGTTCTAACTGTCAGGAAGTTTCTCCTTAGTTCTAGGTTGCTTCTCTCCTTGGTTAGTTTCCATCCGTTGCTTCTTGTCCTGCTTTCGGGCGCTTTGGAGAATAGCTTGACTCCCTCTTCTTTGGGGCAGCCCCTGAGATACTGGAAGACTGCTATCATGTCCCCCCTCGCCCTTCTCTTCATTAAACTGGACAGACCCAATTCCAGCAACCGTTCCTTATATCTTTTAGCTTCCAGTCCCCTGATCATCTTTGTTGCTCTTCTCTGCACTCTTTCTAGAGTCTCAACGCCTTTTTTACATCGTGGTGACCAAAACTGGATGCCGTATTCCAAGTGTGGCCTTGCCAAGGCCTTATAAAGTGGTATTAAGACTTCGTGTGATCTTGATTCTATCCCTCTGTAATGCAGCCTAGCACTGTGTTGGCGTTTTTGGCAGCTGCAGCACCCGGCTGGCTCCTATTTAAGGGATTGGGCTCATATCTAAGTGATATGTTCGTAAAACATATCTTCCTATGTTTTAGCCTTCAGGCCTTGGATCATCTTAGTGGCTCTTCTCTGAACTTTGTCCAAAGGCTCCACATCTTTTGTTTTTCCTTTTGTTTTTTGTAGCGTGGGGACCGAAATGGGTTGCAGTGCTTGATACTGGAGAAGGAACTGGGAGGGGCGGAGAAGGAGGTGTCAAGGCAGGGGGAGACAATATTTTTGATCCATTGAAGGGTGGGTGCAGTACCCTTCAACTCGGTAGAACTTCCAAGCTGGGTCTTCATCCAAGAAGAAGAAGAACAAGTGGGGGGGCAAAATGTACGATAAAAATGAGCTAAACGTTTTGGTTATCCACATGGGAAAATACGTGGTCGAGAGGCTTGAAATGTACATGGTGTTCCAGTCTTAAAGAGGATTTTTATTTTATTTTATTATTATTTTTTTAAAAAAGAGGTCCCGTTTGTCTTTTGAGCCCTGAGAAATTGCCTAGAATGTATAAAAGGCAGTTTGGGATGTATGCTGAGCACGGAGATAGCATGAAGGGGACATTTGGTCATGTTTGGTCACGGGCGTGTGAAAAGCCAGAACGTTTTGCCTACAAATACGTGCACTAATTCAGAAGATTTTAAAGAGAAATGGAAGAGAACGGGTGTAGCTCAGTGTTGAACGGTGAGGTCCCTTGGTGCTCTCTGAGCTGGGTGGTTTTCTTGCAGACGTTTCCTAACCCAACTAGGGAACATCATCAGTGCTAGAAGAGAGAGGGGTTTGCAGGGAGGAGGAGGAGGAGGAGGAGGATTGTGGGGTCCTTGGTGCTCTCTGAGCTGGGTGGTTTTCTTGCAGATGTTTCCTGACCCAACTAGGTAACATCATCAGTGCTAGAAGGGAGGGGGGTTTGCAGAGAGGAGGAGGAGGAGGAGGACTGTGGGGTCCTTGGTGGTCTCTGAGCTGGGTGGTTCTCTTGCAGACGTTTCATGACCCAACTAGGCAACATCATCAGTGCTAGAAGGGAGTGGGGTTGGAGGAGGAGGAGGAGGAGGAGGAGGAGGAGGACTGTGGGGTCCTTGGTGGTCTCTGAGCTGGGTGGTTCTCTTGCAGACGTTTCATGACCCAACTAGCTGATGTCATCATTGCTGGAAAGGAGTGTGGTTTGCTCTCATTTTGTATAGTAGTGACTTGCCCTGTCAGGATTTCTGGTGGTTCCTTGATTAGATTCTTGTTTGCAGTTTGTTCGTTTCTTTGTCTGAACTGACAGTTTCTTGACTGGGGTATTGTTTATAATGCCAACAAGCTAAAAGCAAAGAACAGGTTAATCAGGGAATCAAATAACTTTATACAATATACTATTGTTTATTTTTTATGATGATGATGATGATGATGATGATGATGATGCCACTAATATATGAGAGCAATCCCACTCCCTTCTATTGCTGATGATGTTCCCTAGTTGGGTCATCAATCGTCTGCAAGAAAACCACCCAGCTCAGAGAGCACCAAGGACCCCACAATGGTCCTCCTCCTCCTCCTCCTCCTCCTCCTCCACTGTGAAAATCCCACTCCTTTTTATTACTGATGAGGTTACCTAGCTGCGTCATGAAACATCTGCAAGAAAACCACCAAGCTCAGAGAGCACTTTTTTTTTAATCCCATTTATATCCCGCCCTTCTCCGAATACTCAGGGCGGTTTACAATCTAAGAAGCACAAATCAATGTGCTTAGCACTAAGGATCCCACAGCTGCCACCCTCCTCCTCCTCCTCCTCCTCCTCCCTCCTCCCTCCTCCCTCCTTCTTCCTTCCCTCTTAGCACTGATGATGTTACCAAGGTGGGTCATGAAACATCTACAAAAAAACAACCAACTTCGAGAGCACTAAGGACCCCACAGTTCTCCTCCTCCTCCTCCTCCTCCTCCTCTTCCTCCTCCTCCTCCTCCGCCACCACCACCGCCACCACCACTCTGCAAGCACCCCCCTCCCTTCTAGCACTGGAGATGTTACCTAGTTGGGTCATGAAACATCTGCAAGAAAACCACCCAGCTCAGAGAGCACCAAGGACCCCACAGTCCTCCTCCTCCTCCTCCTCCTCCTCCTCCTCCGCCACCACCACCGCCACCACCACTCTGCAAGCACCCCCCTCCCTTCTAACACTGGAGATGTTACCTAGTTGGGTCATGAAACGTCTGCAAGAAAACCACCCAGCTCAGAGAGCACCAAGGACCCCACAGTCCTCCTCCTCCTCCTCCTCCTCCTCCTCTACCTTCTAGCACTGATGATGTTACCTAGTTGGGTCATGAAACATCTGCAAGAAAACCACCCAGCTCAGAGAGCACCAAGGACCCCACCATTTTAAAACTAGCATGCACAATCGAAAGCAGAGGCTTTTCTTGCCGGGCTAATGGATAAACGGCTGGAAAAAAAGTATCACAGAATTTTGTTTTTACGCACGATAACTGCAGGGAGGCTATCACGTGTTCCCAAGTGGAAAGATTCAGGGCTGCCCGCATTGGAAGAAGGGTTGGTGAAGATGATAATTTTATAATTTTAGAACTGTAAGCCATCCAGAGTTACTGGGTTGAGTTGGGTGGCTATAGAAACTAAAGGAATAAATAAGAAAAATAAATAAATGACGGGACTTGCAGAGATTGCTAAGGTGGCTTCCGTGATTAGGGGAAAGGCAACTTCTGCGAGAAACCTTTTATAGACTTTTTACACAAATGGCAGAAAAGAGGAACTTTTGATTTATGGTTTGGACGATGAGGAATTATTTGACAATGGAAAAAAGGAAAAAAAAACTTTTTGTCACCATAAATTAAGACATGAAAATTTTGTAATCTTACTTGTATGCGCTAGAAATAAATTCGGAAACCTTTTCTATTTCTGGGTGATTTTCAGCCAGTCACCAGGAGACGGTGAGTTCTAGTCCCGCCTTAGGCATGGAAACTGACTGGGTGGCTTTGGGCCAATCACCAGGAGACGGTGAGTTCTAGTCTCGCCTTGGGTATGAAAACTGACTGGGTGGCTTTGGGCCAATCACCAGGAGACGGTGAGTTCTAGTCTCGCCTTGGGTATGAAAACTGACTGGGTGGCTTTGGGCCAATCAGCAGGAGACGGTGAGTTCTAGTCCCGCCTTGGGCATGGAAACTGACTGGGTGGCTTTGGGCCAATCAGCAGGAGACGGTGAGTTCTAGTCCCGCCTTGGGCATGAAAACTGACTGGGTGGCTTTGGGCCAATCAGCAGGAGACGGTGAGTTCTAGTCCCGCCTTGGGCATGAAAACTGACTGGGTGGCTTTGGGCCAATCACCAGGAGACGGTGAGTTCTAGTCCCGCCTTGGGCATGAAAACTGACTGGGTGGCTTTGGGCCAATCACCAGGAGACGGTGAGTTCTAGTCTCGCCTTGGGTATGAAAACTGACTGGGTGGCTTTGGGCCAATCAGCAGGAGACGGTGAGTTCTAGTCCCGCCTTGGGCATGGAAACTGACTGGGTGGCTTTGGGCCAATCAGCAGGAGACGGTGAGTTCTAGTCCCGCCTTGGGCATGAAAACTGACTGGGTGGCTTTGGGCCAATCAGCAGGAGACGGTGAGTTCTAGTCCCGCCTTGGGTATGAAAACTGACTGGGTGGCTTTGGGCCAATCACCAGGAGACGGTGAGTTCTAGTCCCGCCTTGGGCATGAAAACTGACTGGGTGGCTTTGGGCCAATCAGCAGGAGACGGTGAGTTCTAGTCCCGCCTTGGGCATGGAAACTGACTGGGTGGCTTTGGGCCAATCAGCAGGAGACGGTGAATTCTAGTCCCATCTTAGGCGTGAAAGCTGACTGGGTGACTTTGGGACTGACTTTGAAGGAAAGGAAAGGAAAGGAGAGGAGAGGAAAGGAAAGGAAAGGAAAGGAAAGGAAAGGGAAGGAAAGGAAAGGAAAGGAAAGGAAAGGAAAGGAAAGGAAAGGAAAGGAAAGGAAAGGAAAGGAAAGGAAAGGAAAGGAGAGGAGAGGAGAGGAGAGGAAAGGAGAGGCAAGGAGAGGAAAGGAAAGGAAAGGAAAGGAAAGGAAAGGAAAGGAAAGGAAAGGAAAGGAAAGGAAAGGAAAGGAAAAGATTAAAGGGAAGGGAAGGGAAGGAAAGGAAAGGAAAGGAAAGGAAAGGGGGAGGGAAGGAAGGAAGGACAGAAGGAAGGACAGAAGGAAGGAAGGAAGGAAGGAAGGAAGGAAGGAAGGAAGGAAGGAAGGAAGGAAGGAAGGAAAGGAAGGAGGAATGGAGGAGAAGGAAAGGAAAGGAAAGGAAAGGAAAGGAAAGGAAAGGAAAGGAAAGGAAAGGAAAGGAAAGGAAAGGAAAGGAAAGGCTTTTTAGGCTAAAGTTGATAAAACCCAAAAGAGGGGATTGTATTAGGGAAGGATGAAGAGGTTTAAAAACAAAGTTTCGCCTGTTTCCCCTTTGGCACATGGGCCCTGCCCGGAGCCAATCCTATTCAGGCTGTCCTGTTTTCACCCCTCTTCCCTTCCTTGGCTGGCATCAACCTGGAATGCCACTTCCGAAGCTGTCGCTCCTTCAGCATCCCAAAATAAGCTGGGGGTTTTGAGGAAAGATTTCCTGGGCATCTGGTCTGCCTCAAGGGATCCCTAAGTGGGCTGAAAGGGCAAGCGAGGACATCAGGAGCCCAAGGAGACACCCCCCCGCGCACGCACACACCCCGAAAGACTATGGGAAAATATGTGCATTTTTTCACACGGAATCCATGCGGCCGAAAGCTGGAACTTGGCAAATCACTTGTGTTCTTTTTGGCAAAGGAGCCCTGCAAAGCCTGAAAGAGGAGCATTGGAGGGGTGGAGCACATTTTGCAAAGGTTCCCTCTGCAGCGTCAGTTTCCAGATAAAGCCAGTCTCTCTCTCTCTTTTTTTTTTCTCCCTCCCTTCTTCCTCTCTCTCTCTCCTCTCCCGCTCCCTCTCTCTTCCTGCTTCCTCCCTACATCTCCTTTGGCCCGCCTCCTCTCTCCTCCCTCTCTCTCCTACCTCTCTCTCTCCTTCTCTCTCCTCTCTCTCTCCCTCTCCTTCCCTTCTCCCCCTCTCTCCCTCTCCTCTCTCTCCCTCCCTCTCTCTCCTTCTCTCTCCCTCTCTCTCTCCCTCTCCTTCCCTTCTCCTCCTCTCTCCCCTCTCCTCTCTCTCCCTCCCTCTCTCTCTCCCTCTCCTTCCCTTCTCCCCTCTCTCTCCCTCCCTCTCGCTCTCCTTCTCTCTCCCTCTCTCTCCCTCTCCTTCCCTTCTCCCCCTCTCTCCCTCTCCTCTCTCTCCCTCCCTCTCTCTCCTTCTCTCTCCCTCTCTCTCTCTCCCTCTCCTTCCCTTCTCCCCCTCTCTCCCTCTCCTCTCTCTCCCCCCCTCTCTCTCTTCCTCTCTCCCTCTCTCTCTCCCTCTCCTTCCTTCTCCCCCTCTCTCACTCTCCTCTCTCTCCCTCCCTCTCTCTCCTTCCTCTCTCTCTCCCTCTCATTCCCTTCTCCCCCTCTCCTCTCTCTCTCTCCTTCTCTCTCCCCCTCTCTCTCCCTCTCCTTCCCTTCTCCCCCTCTCTCCCTCTCCTCTCTCTCCCTCCCTCTCTTTCCTTCTCTCTCCCTCTCCCTCTCCTTCCCTTCTCCCCCTCTCTCCCTCTCCTTTCTCTCCCTCCTTCTCTCTCCCTCTCTCTCTCCCTCTCCTTCCCTTCTCCCCCTCTCTCCCTCTCCTCTCTCTCCCTCCCTCTCTCTTCTTCTCTTTCCCTCTCCCTCTCTTCTCCCTCCCTTCTCCCCCTCTCTCTCCCTCTCCTCTCTCTCCCTCCCTCTTTCCTCCCTCTCTCCCTCCCACCTCTCTCTCCCTCTCTTCCTGTCTTCCTCCCTACATCTCCTTTTGCCCACCTCTCTCCCTCCCTCCCTCCCTCTCTCTTTCCCTCCCACTCTCGCTTCCCCTCCCCCTCCCTCCCTCCCTCTCTCCATGGAACAAGAAACGGCTTCTTCCATTTGCTTTCTACCTTGCCAGGGTACCCAGGTATAGTCCAAAAAGGTCAAGATGGGGTCCACAACAGTGTGATGGAAGCTCTGTTGTTGAAGTTGTCCTCACGGCCTTGTTGTTGACCACCCTTTGCAGACAACCCACAAGGGTGAGGTGGAGGTGCTTCCCTTTCAGAGCTGCCTTCCAAAGTTCTCCTTTTTGTTGCCACGTATTTTGAGAGCCACAGTTTCCTGGTGATGGGCTCAAAGTCACCTAGCTAGCTTTCATGGCTTAGGCAGAACTTGAACTCACTGTCTCCTGGTGATTGGCTCTAAAGTCACCCAGCCAGCGTGAAAGCTAAGGCAGAACTAGAACTTACCATCTCCTGGTGATTGGCCCAAAGTCACCAAGCTAGCTTTCAAGACTTAGGCAGAACTAGAACTCACCATCTCCTGGTGATTGGCCCAAAGTCACCAAGCTAGCTTTCACGGCTTAGGCAGAACTAGAACTCACCATCTCCTGGTGATTGGCCCAAAGTCACCAGCTTGCTTTCACGGCTTAGGCAGAACTAGAACTCACCATCTCCTGGTGATTGCCCAAAGTCACCAAGCTAGCTTTCACGGCTTAGGCAGAACTAGAACTCACCATCTCCTGGTGATTGGCCCAAAGTCACCAAGCTAGCTTTCACAGCTTAGGCAGAACTAGAACTCACCATCTCCTGGTGATTGGCCCAAAGTCACCAAGCTAGCTTTCATGGCTTAGGCAGAACTAGAACTCACCATCTCCTGGTGATTGGCCCAAAGTCACCAAGCTAGCTTTCACGGCTTAGGCAGAACTAGAACTTACCATCTCCTGGTGATTGGCCCAAAGTCACCAAGCTAGCTTTCACGGCTTAGGCAGAACTCACCATCTGCTGCTTTCTAGTCTGGTGCCTCAAGCAGTTGAGCAAACTGACTACGGTTATGATTAATCCAGAGAGGGGGGGGGGAAAACTAAAGCCACAACTCATCTTGAATTTCTTCCATCTTTAAAGGAAGGGGTGGAAATGGTTCTTTGACGCCAGGGAAATGAATTTTCCAAATCCCCTGAAAATGGGGACATTTGAAGCTGCAAAAATTCCACCTGCCCTACCAAAGGGACCCCGGCCTTGGTTTGCATCCCAGTTCATGGTGGTTAAAGCAAGTGGCATTGCTTGTGTTGGGGGGAAAAAAACCGTCGAAATTCTTGCAACGGGGCCAAATCGGGGCCCAGATGAGAAACCCCAGAGAGCTGGCGAGTCGCGTTTAACACTGCCGCAACGTATCTACCGAAACTCACTGAGTAGATCATAAATATCACCTGCCACGCTTCGCTGGGGGATAATTTAATTTGCTGCAAAGTTTAACGGCTCCCTCTGGCCCACACAGATTCCGAGGCCAATTTCTCTGCTGAATCGCTTTGGAAGTCACAAGCGATCCTCGGTTTACGACCACAATGGAGCCCCAAATTTGCTTTGCCAAGCAAGACGGCTGTTAAGTGAATTTCGCCCTGTTTTACGACCTTTCTCGCTGCAGCGCTTAAGTGAATCGCTGCAGTTGTTAAGTCAGTAACACGGTGGTTAAGGGCATCTGAGTTCCCACTTTGCTGGTTAGAAGGTCACCCAAAAAAAAAGGGGGGGATCACGTGATCCCCGGGATGCTGCAACCATCATAAATATGAGTCG
Source organism: Vipera ursinii (assembly GCF_947247035.1). Lineage (NCBI taxonomy): Eukaryota > Metazoa > Chordata > Lepidosauria > Squamata > Viperidae > Vipera > Vipera ursinii. Next base: position 74,107,001 of record NC_139521.1, read on the forward strand.
GTTGCCAAGCGCCTCACTTTTGATCATGTGACCAACGGGGACGCTGCGACGGTCTTGAGTGTGAGGAAGTGTAAGTCGTTTTTTTTCAGTGCCGTTGTAACTAACGGTCACTAAATGAGCCGTTGTAAGTCGAGGAGTACTTATACTTAAAAAAAAATATGAGAGAGACAGAGCCAAGCATCTCCCAGTTGTGAGTCGCGTAGTCCGCGGTGTGTACAGCCGCAAACTTCAGCCCTTGCATTTTGCAGCGGGGAAACAATCCACCCGTGCGCAGTCTTTTCTGCACCACAAAGACCAACACGCCCACTCAAACACATCGACACATACACACACACACACACACACACACACACGCAGGGAGGAATCCTGGCTTTGGCCAAACCAGGAGTTGCGGAATGAATAAAATCTTCATTTTGTTGTGTAACAGATCACTTAGCCCCAGACAAACACAGAAGCATTGTGAAGCAGTGGAGCAGAAGGATAATTTGGCTGGACCCACTGATGTGTTTGTGTGTGTGTGTGTGTGTGTTTCCCCCTATGGGGGGGAGAAATGGGTCTGGAGAGGGAGCATGGCCGCAGCAAAAAAAAAAAAGTGATTTATTTATTATTTTTGCTCCCTTGTTTCTGGTGAGCTTCCGTTCCTTTTCCTTCAGCCGCTTGTGAGGCAGACCCCAGAAATGTGAGAATGGACCTCATCTCGAGGTGGTGAGAAAGGAGGCTGCAAAGCGTCAGTGGTTTTGGCCGGATGGGGAGGGGGGTTGCGGTCATTAAGTGAATCACACGGCCATTAAGCGAATCTGGCTTCCCCCGTTGACTTTGCTTGTCGGAAACCAGCTGTCGCAGATCACTGGACCCCCGAGGTGCTGCAGTCACCTCGTAAATACATGTCGGGCGCCAAGCACCCGAACTCTGATCCTGCGACCCTGGGGATGCTGCAACAGTCGTAAATGTGAAGACTTTGGTCGTAAGTGTGAGGACTGGAAAAAAAATCACTCTTTCGGCACCCTTGTAATGTCGAACCCCCGCCAAACAAAGGGTCGTAAGTCCAGGATGGCCCGTGTTTCTTTACCCACGTCGGTTCCTGCTTTTTGAATCGCAGTGTGTATTTTAGGGTTTTGTTTTTTAAAAAAATTGTGTTTAAAATGCGGGAGACGCTGCTCAGGGTTAGTGTGGCTTGGACGGTCTCAGGCCTCTTTCTGTTCCTTCCAGGAATAAAAAAAAAATTATTAGAGAATTAATCTCCTCACAAGCTACACAAGAGAGACACAGATGGGTGAGGAGAGTGAAAATTCAGCTCCATTTTTGTCCTTTTGAGTCAGAATGAGGGAAAATCTTTTCCTAGGAAGAGAGGAGATTGCATTGCAGTCCCCATTGTTGCCAGCCAATGCGAAAGGAAGCTTGAGAATTCAAAATTAATAGAATTAAGGAGAAATTTCCTGTCAGGGAAGAACAATTAATTGTCTCCGGAAATTGTGGGTGCTCCGTCATTGGAGGCTTTCAAAAGGAGACTGGACAACCATTTGTCTAAAATAGCATAGAATCTCCCGCTTGAGCAGGGGGCTGGACTAGAAGACCTCCAAGGTCCCTTCCAGCTCTATTCTATTCTATTCTATTCTAATTTTTAATTCTATTCTATTCTATTCTATTCTATTCTATTTTCTATTCTATTCTATTCTCTATTCTATTCTATTTTCTATTCTATTCTATTCTCTATTCTCTATTCTATTTTCTATTCTATTCTATTCTCTATTCTATTCTATTCTAATTTTCTATTCTATTCTATTCTATTCTATTCTCTATTCTATTCTATTCTCTATTCTATTCTATTCTCTATTCTATTCTATTTTCTATTCTATTCTATTCTATTCTCTATTCTATTCTATTCTATTCTAATTTTCTATTCTATTCTATTATATTCTCTATTCTATTCTATTTTCTGTTCTATTCTATTATATTCTATTCTCTATTCTATTCTCTTCTCTATTCTATTCTAATTTTCAATTCTGTTCTATTCTATTCTATTCTCTATTCTATTCTATTCTCTATTCTATTCTATTCTATTCTATTCTGTTCTATTCTATTCTCTATTCTATTCTATTCTATTCTATTCTATTCTATTCTATTCTGTTCTATTCCAGATCCAATATCTCATCTCATCTCTTCTCTTCTCTTCTATCCTATCCTATCCTATCCTATCCTATCCTATCCTATCCTATCCTATCCTATCCTATCCTATCCTATTCTATTCTATTCTATTCTATTCTATTCTATTCTATTCTATTCTATTCTATTCACTACCTATTGATGAAGCCTATAGGAAAGTTGCATCCCTGAATCAATGCCTCTCAATCTTGGCTTCTTTAAGATGGATAGATTTCAACCCCCTGTACTGCATTCTAGTACCTTAACATGAAATAATACAAAAAATAATAAAACTATTATGGGGATGGACACCTGTTTCCCCTTCTCGCTTTCAAGATTTTGAAGCTTTCGGGCCTCTAATAAGAACCCATCCCTTTCAAGCCTCTTTGACACTCGGATTTAGCCCCGATACCTCGCTAGCGCCGGCTTTGTACCCATAATATGAATTAACAATACAGTCACGCAAGAGTCATGATTCATCTAAAATTAAAAAGCATTCAGGCTGACTCAGAAAGTTATTCTTAGAATCCCTCAGGGCAATAGCCCAGCAATTTGGAAGAGGGCAAAGGGAGCCCCCTGCTGGAAGAGAGCAGCATTACACTTTGGATTATTTTTAGATAGAAATCTGGCATGACTTTATAATAAATTTGCGCCGCTCAGGTGACCCTGAGGACATAGGTCAACTTCCAAATGGCCTCAACGACTCTCTAAAAGAAGGCAGATGACCAGCTGCCTTCAAGGAGTGAAGCAAACCTAACGGCTGCAGGGATTCGCTTAGGAACTGTGGCGAGAAATATTGTAAAATGGGTCCAAACTGAGCATCCCAAACTTTGGGTGTTTTTTTTTTCCCCGAGGGCCAACTGGACTTTCTTGTTTTTCTTTGGAGATGTTTCGCTTCTGGATGGAAGGATTTAGACAGGTAAACCTCCAAGTGGCCTCAACGACTCTCTAAAAGGATGCAAATGACCAGCAGTCTGCAAGGAGCATAAATCCTTCCGTTTCCCCCACCGTCCAGTCAGACCTGAAGAAGCTTCTTGGGTGAGAAGTGAAACGTCTTCAAAGGAGAAACAAGAAAGTCCAGTTGACTCCTGAAAAATGCACCTTTGCGACAGCCATGACCTGGATGACTGAGAATCTCCGTAGACATTTACTTATAATAAACTTATAAAAGGGGAGGTGGACCATTTTTTTTTCAAACTTAAGACCCTTGTAGCATTCCCCCCATGGTCACGTGACCAAAACTCAGATGCTTGACAACGGATTCATACTGATGACGGTTGCGGTGTCCCAGGATCACCTGGGTCAATTTTGCAGCCTTCGGACAAGCAAAATTCACCGCTCTTGTGGTTGCGGATCGTCAGAATGATCTGGGGCTCCAATCTGGGGTTGCAACTCAAGCCAGGATCGCACAACACTAAATAAAAATGAAATCCAGACAGCTTTTATCGGCAATAAATGTTTATTCCCAAAAGCAAGGAGGTTCGCCTTGGGGACAGCTGCAGAGAAAATGGGGTACAGAGACGCTGTTTTATAGGGGCGCTTGTCCTGATTGTGGAAATGTACACGTGCTGATTCTAAGGTAATATCTGAGGGGCATGGGTGCGTGTACGTAAATAATAATAATAATAATAATAATAATAATAATAATAATAATAAGAAGAAGAAGAAGAAGAAGAAGAAGAAGAAGAAGAAGAAGAAGAAGAAGAAGAAGAAGAAGAAGAAGAAGAAGTTGGAAGGGACCTTGGAGGTCATCTAGTCCAGCCCCCTGCTCAGGCAGGGAACCTTGTACCATTTCAGACAAATGGCTGTCCAGTCTCTTCTTAAAAACTTCCAGTTTTGGAGCATTCACCACTTCTGGAGGCAGGTTGTTCCACTGGTTAATCGTTCTCACTGTCAGGAAGTTTCTCCTTAGTTCTAGGTTGCTTCTCTCCTTGACTAGTTTCCATCCGTTGCTTCTTGTCCTGCTTTCAGGTGCTTTGGAGAAGAGCTTGACTCCCTCTTCTTTGGGGCAGCCCCTGAGATACTGGAAGGCTGCTATCATGTCACCTATGATGCTTATTCTCTTGTGAGCAAGCCGTTCCGTTTAAATTATCTGTGTTTACTGACCTTCTCCTCTGATATGTGGATTGCATCTGGGTAACTTATTTGGGGAAGTTTAAGTAAAAGATTTTTCCCATTGGCTGTTTTTACTTGATTAACTTAGTTTCAGCTCGATTGTCAAGTATCTAGCAGAGATGCTCACTCTCAATCCATGGTGGATTCTGTTAACATTTAAGGGGAGATGGAGAGGGCACAAAGAATAAACTATATTTTGATACAAAACTTCTCACAGAAGGCTCGGCACTCAACCCAACCCCAGCTCCTGTTCAGGAAAGGTATGGAGCTCAGCACTCGAACCCCAGCTCCTGTTCAGGAAAGGTATGGAGCTCAGCACTCGAACCCCAGCTCCTGTTCATGAAAGGTATGGAGCTCAGCACTCAAACCCAGCTCCTGTTCATGAAAGGTATGGAGCTCCCGCTTTGTCCTAGCAAGACCCTTTCACGTTCTCAATTCTTCTTCCATCTTGTTTTCAGGTTCCTTCTTCCCTTCCCTGAAGCCCTCAGGAATGGCCTTCAAGATTATCTTCTGGCTCGGCTACTTCAACAGCTGCGTGAACCCCATCATCTACCCCTGCTCCAGCAAAGAGTTCAAAAGAGCTTTCATCCGTCTGCTCAAGTGCCAGTGTCGTCGGAGGAGGCCCATCTGGAGGGTTTATGACAACCCTTGGCAAAGGGCCTCGGTCAACAGCTCTAGACAAGACTCTCACAGGGAGCCCCGTTCGAGGATCTCCACCCTCAACGGCTCCTTCAGGTTGAACTCCAACAGCTTGGAGCGATCGAGCAAGAGGAGAACTCTGAACTTCAAGAGGTGGAGGATATTCTCTCCGTTCCACCAGCCCACCGTCCAGCTGAAAGAGAAAATGAACAGTCTCTCCCGCAAAATGCGGGGGAGCTCCCTCAGAGGCGGCATGGCGGCCTCCTTCAAAACAGAGGTGGAGTCGGTTTCCATCGGCATCCCCAATGACTTCTTGGAATGCATCGACTATCATATGTACGACGATCTGACAGACTCTGAGTCCTGTGGGCTTAAAGAGACGGATATTTAAACGCTAACGGGGACCGCTCAGGTTTTTTCTGGACTCGGTTCGGTTGGTCTCCATCTTACAAGTGGTTGGTTGACAAAAGGTGGATGCACTCCATGAGTGAGACAGATAGACTAAACAAGGTAGTCATACACACACACACACACACATAAATCGGTAGAATCCGTGCTTTGCATTCAGAAGGCAGCGTTTGGCATTTGACGCACAACGCATAACTTTCTTGGGACCTTGGTCCTCTCTGAGCTGGGTGGTTTTCTGGCAGACGTTTCATGACCCAACTAGGTAACATCATCAGTGCTAGATGGGTGTGGGGTTTGGGGGGAGGAGGAGGAGGAGGAGGAAGAGGAAGAGGAGGGGAAGGAGGAGGAGGAGGAGGAGGAGGAGGAGCATGGGGTCCTTGGTGCTCTCTGAACTGGGTGGCTTTCTTGCAGACGTTTCATGACCCAAGTAGGTAACATCATCAGTGCTAAAAGGGAGTGGGGTTTCTCTCTGTGTTTTTATACAGGCAACCCCCTCCTCTCTAGCATTGATGATGTTACCTAGTTGGGTCATGAGAGGTCTGCAAGAAAAGCAGCCAGTTCAGAGAGCACCCAGGACCCCCCACAGTTCAACCCTGAACTACAAAATATTCTCTTCGCTGGGTATACACACCCTGGTCTCCAAAGAGCAGTCTATCATAACCCTGTTTGGAAACTGAGTCGCAGTTACCTAAAGAAGGTCAGTTGGCCACCATGTTGAGAAGGATAAAAGTACAGATAGTCCTCAGCCTACGACAGTTGAGCCCCAAATTTCGGTTGCTAAGCGAGGTAGCTGCGAAAGGAATTTTGCCCCATTTCACCACTTTCCGCCGTCGTTCAGTGAATCACTCCCCTTGTTAAAATTAGTAACGTGGTTGTTCAGTGAATTGGGTTTCCCCATGGACTTTTGCTTGTCCAGAATGCTGGCTGGGGAATTCTGGGAGCTGAAGTCCACACATCTTCAAGGTTGCCAATAACGACATTAGGGGAAGGAAAATCAACCATAAAATAGTTCCTGCCTGTTGGGACTTCAGCTGATGCATTAAGTTAATTTTTTTTTTTAAAAAAAAAAAGACCAAACAGCACATCAGAATCTGCAGTACAGCCATGGATGGGGGGAGCCAAGTTAATAACTTATTGAAATGATTATTTCTACTTTATTTAAAGTACTAGATGTCCTGGAATTGTCAGCTCTAAGTTAGCCCAAAATAATTGTCCCCAAAAAATATCCCACTTGTACTAGAACAGGGACTCGCTCAAATCTATGGACATTGTACTTTGCCAAGTCATTTGGCACGAGGATTCCTAACTATCCCACGTAATTAAAAATAAATGCAGAATAACAAGAATAACAGAATTGGAAGGGACCTTGGAGGTCTTCTAGTCTCTCCCATTCTGGACAAAATCCATGATGCAGAATTCAACGACTCATCATAAATTGCGTCTCTGTTTTCGGGCCCGGCACGAGACACCCCCTCCCCCCAAATCAGTGGCCGAACTTGGCTACTTGACTGACTTAGCAGGAAGGCCAACCTTGAGAATAGGGACAATAACATTGACACAAAGACTTAATTATAACTCGGTCAAATTTTGTGAAGCGCTTTAAGGAAACCCCCTCCTGCAATCTTCTAAATCAGGTTTTTTTTTCTTTTTTTTTTTGTTTTGTTTGTTTTTTCAATTTTGGCAACTTTAAGACGGGCGGACTTCAACTCCCAGGATTCCCCAGCCAGAATTCCCCACTGTTCCAAATGCACCTTTCCTTGGATGCTGCTTTGTGCAACTTTAGCATTTTCAAATAAAAGAGAGCCAAAGAGATCAAAATATAACCCCTCCGAATTTCCCTGCAGCCCTTATTCCAATTACCCCAGGACCAGCATCTGGGGCCATGAAGTATATATATAAATATATATATATATTTCATTGCACTTCACACAGCTTGGTGGAGACTTTTTCCTTAAATCATGTGTTTCCTAAATCAACAATCTATCTCAACGTTTCCCTTTGGGGGTTAGGTCATCAAACTGCAGGAACCGGAAGGTGATCATTTGCTCAGGTGAAGATTTAAATAAAATGAGTGTGTTTGGGTTTGGTAAATCCACTGATAGCGCAGTGATTTTAACTTTTTGAGCCCAAGAGACACGGTGACACCTTTGAATGGGATGCTGGAGATCTAAATAGTTAGAGGTACACAAGGAAATTAAATTGGAGTCTTTTCCTTGCAGCGTCCTGTAGTGGCGCAAATGCACATTTGTCTTGTTTGAGAACTGCATTGAGAAATACAGTGTTCACTTGAATTGTGTGCCTGTCTTCAGCTGAGAGAACTTGCAATCATTTAAGACTTTTAAGAAATCTGTCCTTAAGGTCTTCACATTATATAGTTCGAATAATACCACGATGTCATAGATGTATTATCTATCATTGGAAAAGAACATCTTCCACACTCCTTTTTTAAAAAAAAAATTCTGGGGGGAAAAAACAGTTTTGGGGGAAAAAAATCAGGGGAAAAAACCCCCTCTTTTTTCTCCCAATTTTTCCATTATTTTTTTTTCCAGGCCTCCCATCTCTAGTAAAAAGAGGTCTCCAAACTTGGCAACTTTAAAACTTGTGGACTTCCAACACCCAAAATTCCTCAGCCAGCCATGAATTCTGGGAGTTGAAGTCCACCAGTCTTGAATTTTGGAATTGTGGGTTGTTGAAGTCCACCAGTCTTAAAAGTTGCCAAATTTGGAGAACCCTTGGCCTAGAGCAGGGGTAGGCAACCTCGGCTCTTTTATGACTCATGGACTTCAATTCCCAGAATTCTAGGAGTTGAAGTCCACCAGTCATAAAAGGGCCAAGTTTGAAGACCCCTGGCCTAGAGGACCGAGTGGGTAGCCCTAGGCCAAACCTCAATTAATGTAAAAGTGAATTATCATGGATTCAGTTCTATGAATAACGCATATCCTTCGTGTAATTGTTCATTTCCTTGTTCTGTCACCCTGAGGATGTCAACCTAGAGGCAGCTTTGGTTAGAGTTATTTGGTTATTTGGTTTCGCACTTTGCAAGCAGCTGCAGGACCCCCATATTGTGCATATTTGTTGGGGGTGTGATGCAGGAGTGTTGAGTTCATTTTGGAAAAATCTGTCCCCTGACGTATGTATGAGCAGCATTGTCAAGAAACCACGGCAATGTGAATGGATGCAGTCAGGCTATCATGGAATTGAATCCCGACTGGACTTTCTTGTATTTCTTTGAAGACATTTCACTCCTTATCCAAGAAGCTTCTTCAGCTCTGACTGGATGGTGTGGAAGGGAAGGATTTATACTCCTTGCAGACAGCTGGTCATTTGCAATTCTTTTAGAGAGTTGTTGAGGCCACCTGGAGGTTTATCCTGATGCTGAGGACACAGATAAGCCTCCAAGTGGCCTCAATGACTCTCTAAAAGAATTGCAAATGACCAGCTGTCTGCAAGGAGTATAAACCCTTTTCCCTTCTCCACCATCCAGTCAGAGCCGAAGAAGCTTCTGGGATGAGGAATTGCTAAACTTGTAAGCCGCCCTGAGTCTTCAGAGAAGGGCGGGATATAAATGGAATTAAAATAAAATAAATAAAATGAGAAGGGAAACGCCTACAAAGAAAAACACGAAAGTCCAGTTGCCTCCTGAAAAAAACATTTTTGGGACAACCCTGACCTGGATGAAGGAGAATCTCCACGCGACCAATAAAATGAAGACTCCTGAATCTAAGGAATGATTTTATTTTATTTTTTTGAAGAATCCTGAATCTAAGGAGGGGTCAGCGGACTTGCACACTTAGGGATTGGTGGGGAAAAGGATCTGTGGCTGCATGGGCGAAGTCCCGATGCAAAGAATGCTTAGGACAAATTTACACGCCCGTTGCAAAGTCCTCTAGATGCCGCAATTTCCACTGGTGAAGAGGCGAGCCATTTTTGTTGTTGTTGCTGTTGTTTCCCCACGTTCAAAAAACCTGCCTCTTTGACACTGGGAATTTCTTCTCCCCTCTGGGGGGGCCAAAAACAAAAGAGGGGGGTGGAAACAGCCCAAGTGGAGATTTTATTTTCAGCTACAGGCGAAGAATGCAGACGAGAGGAGCTGGAGAGAGGCGATATTGTACTCAAAGAAGAAATGGACGCTCGATCCTCAGAAGTACAATATGGAATTCTAAAATCTCTGCTGAATGTTTTATAACCTTTCTATTTTATTGTTTACAACTCTGTACATCGAGCAGATCTTTGGATATCCTATGCCCAGTTCTTTGGCCCCTTCCTCCTTAAAAACCTGCAAGTGTATTTATTCGCTGAGGAGAACCGACGGATCAATTCCTGTCGACTTTCCCGCACAAAAATGTACATTAAATACTGTTTCTTTGTACCAAATACACGCACAACTCTTTGTTCGGCGCATCGTTTCTGGCACGGTGTCAGTTTTTCCTTTGTGGACGGCTCGGGGGGGGGTTCTCCCACTTGACCCACAAAACAGAAATGTGTAGTTTACCTCTTTGGGGGGAAAAAATATCAAGAAAGCCAGCATACACAACAACACAGGGGTCCCTGGCTTAGAACCACAATGGAGCCGACCTTTCTGGACTTCAGCTGTTAAGTTAGGGACAGGCTTCTTAAGCAGATCTGGCTCTTCCCCCCCCCCCCCGTGGAATCTGCTTGTCAGGCGGTCGTAAAAAGGGGACCACGTGATCCCAGGACATGCTACCGTCATAAATATGAGTCAGTTGCCAAGCGTCCAAATGTTGATCACGTGACCCGGGGGGGGGACATGCTGCAACGGCCACGCGAAAAATATTCATGTGAATTTATTTTTTTTATCCCATTTATATCCCGCCCTTCTCCGAAGACTCAGGGCGGCTTACAATCTAAGAAGCACAAATCAATGTGCTTAGCAATTTTGATTCCTTGATCGTGGAGGGAATGCTGCAACGGTCCTAAGTGTGAAAAAAGGGTCCTAGGTCACTTTTTCAATGTTGTTGTAACTTCGCACGGTCATTAAGCAAGCTTTTGTAAGTCGAGGACTATCCTGTACCAGCAAACCTGCCCTTGGCACGTCTGTGAAAAATACTGATTTAAAACTTTCCTGCGCAACAATTTGAGGCACCAGCCTCCAAACGAGGGCCAGAGTTGCACAGCCTTCCCCTTTTTTATTAAGGCCACGCTTGGAATACGGCATCCAGTTTTGGTCCTCACGATGTAAAAAAGATGTTGAGACTCTAGAAAGAGTGCAGAGAAGAGCAACAAAGATGATTAGGGGGCTGGAGGCTGAAACATATAAGGAACGGTTGCTGCAATTGGGTATGTCTAGTTTAAGGAAGAGAAGGACGAGAGGGGACATGATAGCAGAGTTCCAATATCTCAGGGGCTGCCCCAAAGAAGAGGGAGTCAAGCTCTTCTCCAAAGCACCTGAAGGCAGGACAAGAAGCAACGGAGGGAAACTCATCAAGGAGAGAAGCAACCTAGAACTAAGGAGAAACTTCCTGACAATTAGAACAATTAACCAGTGGAACAACCTGCCTCCAGAAGCTGTGAATTCTCCAACACTGGAAGTTTTTAAGAAGAGACTGGCCAGCCATTTGTCTGAAATGGTATAGGTTTCCTGCCCGAGCAGGGGGTTGGACTAGAAGACCTCCAAGGTCCCTTCCAACTCTTATTCTATTCTGTCCTGTCCTGTTCTGTTCTGTTCTTTTTCTATGTTCTGTTCTGTTCTGTTCTGTTCTATTCCGTTCCATTCTATTCTATTCTATTATTTCTATTTCTATATTCTATTCTATTCTTTTTCTATGTTCTATTCTATTCTATTATTTTTATTTCTATATTCTATTCTATTCTATTCTTTTTCTATATTCTATTATTTCTATTCTATTCTATTCTTTTTCTATGTTCTATTCTATTCTATTATTTCTATATTCTATTCTATTCTATTCTATCCTATCATTATTCTGTTCTGTTCTGTTCCGTTCCGTTCCATTCCATTCCATTCTATTCTATTCAGCATATGGCAAAAATGTTTGTAAGCACACCAAAATTACATTCTCGACCAGCCAATATGAAATGATTTACTACAGAGTAAATGCCCTGCTACTCACACTAACACAGTTTTACCATTAGCGATCAAGCAGCTGTTCATCTCATTACAGATGAGGCCTCCACTTACCACCACAATGGGAGGGCAAAATTTCCACCGCTAAGGGAGACGATGCTTAAGTGAGCTTCGCCCCAATTTTACAACCGTTCCTGCCACTGTGGTTAAATAAATCGCCGTTCTGAAGTTAGTAACACGGCCGCTAAGTGAATCGGGCTTCCCTGTTGAATTTGCTTGTCAGAAAAGTCGGGGAATCACGTGACCCCGAGACACCACAGCAGTCTTAAGTGCATGCCAGTTGTCAAGCATTGAATTTGCTTGTCAGAAAAGTCGGGGAATCACGTGACCCCGAGACACCACAGCAGTCTTAAGTGCATGCCAGTTGTCAAGCATCCGAATTTTGATCATGTGATGCTGCGATGGTCGTAAGTGGGGGGGAAAAATGGTCCTAAGTCTCTTTTTTCAATGCCGTTGTAACTTTGAACAGTCACTAAATGAATGGTGTTAAGGCGAGGACTACCTGAGCTGGGCCACAGGCTGTTCTGTGGAGGGGGGGAGGGTCTAAGGGTGGGCTTGGCTTAAATGCTGTCCTCATTCAGTATTAGTGAGGGCTGATCTTTTCTTTCCACACTATATCAGCTTTTATGATGCAACTCAATCTCCCTTCCTTGGAAGATTTAATGGGTAAGGGGGGGGCAGGTGTCTTAAGACCCCTCCCATGGTTGATTTGGGGTTTGCCCAGCTGGATTTATGAGATAAATAAGAATCAAGAAAAGTAGATTTTATTTATTATCATTTATTGTAACAGACTTTTTCTATTACCCCCAGCTCTGCAACGAACTGGGAATTAAAGGGGGGGATTCATTTATTTATTTTTCCATCACAAGTCCTACAAAGATAAGGTCCCAGCCGATTGCCTGTCCAGTCTTTGGAACATAATTTTTGTAATCCTGTCTGGAGGAAATCTCTCCAGATGGCCATTAATATCTGACGCCAACTTAATGATAAATAATCAATCAATCAATCAAACATAAGCCTGGCCTGAAAAATGAGGCAGCTATACCAGATCTGGCTGCAAACATCCACAGGGCCACCAGAGGGCGCAAGGCTGAAGCGTTAAAGTTTTCCATTTCTCTTCATTGCAATCTGCATAGGGATAAGGCCCCCATTTACCACACTTCATTTAGTTCAAAGTTACAACAGCACTGGAAAAAGTGACTTACGACCGTTTTTCACACTTACAACCGTTGCAGCATGCCCACGGTCAAGTGATCCAAAATTCAGAGGCTTGGTAACTGACTCATATTTGTGACAGCTGCGGTGTCCCTGGGTCGTGTGATCAAAATTCAGACCTTTGGCAACTGACTCATATTTTACGACGGCTGCAGTGTCCCGGGGTCATGTCATGACCTCTTGTGATCTTCTGACAGGCAAAGTCAACTGGGAAGCCGATTCACTTAAACAACCGTGTTACTAATGTCACAACTGCAGCAATTCACTTACCAACGATGGCAAAAGAATGCCAGAAAATGGGGCAGAACTCACTTATCAACGGTCTCACTCAGTGACAGAAATGTTGGCCTCTATTGTGGTGGTAAGTGGAGGACTATCTGTATTTGCAGCTCAGATCTAATAGCTGGAGTCTAGAATGTGTGTTTTTTTAAAAAAATATGTCCATAAACATACCCTGATTTTTCTGTTATACATGTGAACACCAGAGGGCAGGAGTTAACCATTTTTGAATTAAATAATTCTGTGTGAAAAGAATTGAAAGAAGTGAATTAGACAGTCTTAAAATATAACCGATTTATTATCCTGCAAGAAAACTAAACATTCTTGAATATTCCTCAAATGCTGAAGAGGTTTGTCTATTCTATTCTATTCTATTCTATTCTATTCTATTCTATTCTATTCTATTCTATTCTATTCTATTCTATTCTATTCTATTCTATTCCATTGCATATTTTCTATTCTATTCTATTCTATTCTATTCTATTCTATTCTATTCTATTCTATTCTATTCTATTCTATTCTATTCTATTCTATTCCATTGCATATTTTCTATTCTATTCTATTCTATTCTATTCTATTCTATTCTATTCTATTCTATTCTATTCTATTCTATTCCATTGCATATTTTCTATTCTATTCTATTCTATATAATCTAAAATTCACAAGATCTGCATAACAAGCTGGACCATCCAGTATTGCCCATAGAACTAAATTCAGTCATTTCAGAGATGAAAAAGAAGCAAAAAGAACCATGACAATTATTAATGGGATGAAGCACTTACCCTATGAATTATCTCAGCTGTTTAAAAAAAATATTTATAATTCAGATTTAGCAAGCTTATCCCGCTTGACATGGACTTTGGGCAGCGTTTAACTAAACTCAATGCAATAACTAAAATCAGCAAGATATCCTGACATAGAACAAGACATAACAGGCAAAACAATGTATCATGGCCAAATCTTGAAGACCAATTTGGTCTGGCGGTCAAGGCATCAGGCTAGAAACACAGAGATGGTGAGTTCTAGTCCCACCTTAGGCATGAAAGGTGGTTTGGTGATTTTGGGCCAATCACCAGGAGACGTAGTTCTAGCCCTGTCAATCATGAAAGCCACCTGGATGACTTTGGCCCAATTACCAGGAGATGGTGAGTTCTAGTCCCGCCTTAGGAACGAAAGCCACCTGGATGACTTTGGCCCAATCACCAGGAGATGGTGAGTTCTAGTCCCACCTTAGGCACGAAAGACAGCTGGATGACTTTGGGCCAATCACTAGGAGGCGGTGAGTTCTAGTCCCAACTTAGGCACAAAAGATAGCTGGGTGACTTTGGGCCAATCACCAGGAGACGGTGAGTTCTAGTCCCACTCTCCAGGTGGTGCCCCCTCCAAACAAATCCCAGATCTGATGCTGCTTAGCTTCGGCGATATCTTCATATGAAGGGTTTGATGCTGTCACCCAGCATGATTGTATGTATGACGAGATGAAAATATGAAAGCATTTCTTCCATCCTGGATTTATTTCAAACGGCAGCCCTTCCTCCCACGACTTCCAAACAGGTCTAATTTTAAATGATCCGGCTGTAAACAATGGCTAAATTTAGGGCAGCAGGAGAAATCCATACCCATCATGAAGGGCAGATTGTCCCTTAGTGAACTTACCAGCCAGATAATGTTATATCTGGGAGACAAAAATTAGAGTAGGTGAAGCAGCTTGGTGCCCAAATTAAGGGGTGCAAGGAGAACTCTCTTTTTTTTCTTCTCCAAGTGTTTTGAGACTAGCAATTATATTGGGTGGCCACCAGCATCAGGACTCATAGCAGAAACTGTATAGTAATGCAGTGTCTACAAACCATAGCACTCCCACATAGATGACCCAAAGCATGGATCCGGTATATACATAGGCCAGGGGTGGGAATCTCTGGCCCTTTTATGATTTGTGGACTTCAACTCCCACAATTCCTGAGCCAGCATGGGGAACTATGGCCCTTTTATGACTTGCGGACTTCAACTCCCAGAATTCCTGAGCCAGCATGGGGAACTATGACCCCTTAATGACTTGTGGACTTCAACTCCCAGAATTCCTGAGCCAGCATGGGGAACTATGACCCCTTTATGACTTGTGGACTTCAACTCCCAGAATTCCTGAGCCAGCATGGGGGAACTAAGACCCCTTTATGACTTGTGGACTTCAACTCCCAGAATTCCTGAGCCAGCATGGGGAAACTAAGACCCCTTTATGACTTGTGGACTTCAACTCCCAGAATTCCTGAGCCAGCATGGGGAACTGTGGCCCCTTTATGACTTGTGGACTTCAACTCCCAGAATTCCTGAGCCAGCATGGGGAACTGTGGCCCTTTCATGACTTGTGGACTTCAACTCCCAGAATTCCTGAGCCAGCATGGGGAACTATGACCCCTTTATGACTTGTGGACTTCAACTCCCAGAATTCCTGAGCCAGCATGGGGAACTGTGGCCCCTTTATGACTTGTGGACTTCAACTCCCAGAATTCCTGAGCCAGCATGGGGGAACTAAGACCCCTTTATGACTTCTGGACTTCAACTCTCAGAATTCGTGAACAAGCCATGCGGCTCAGGAATTCTGGGAGTTGAAGTCTACAAGTCATAAAAGGGCCTTAGTTCCCCAGCTCTGACCTTTGTCACAATTTAAAAGAAAAAAGAAAAAAGGAACAACTAAGGAAGACACATGACAAAATCAACAACATCTTCAAAGGAATAAAATTCACAAAGGAAGAAGAAATCAACACCACACCACCCTTCCTGGATCTCCTTATCAGCCGAGGAAATGACGGAAAATTAGAAACACAAGTCTACTGAAAAACAGCCCAGACTACGCAAGTGCTCCACTCTCAAACTAACAAACCTGTGTAGTTTCTAGCAATTTCTAGTCCCACACCTCAGCCATGACAGCCAGCTGGGTAACTTAGGGCCAATCACCAGGAGATGGTGAGTTCTAATCCTGTCTTAGGCATGAAAGCTGGATGGGTAACTTTGGGCCAATCACCAGGAGACAGTGAATTCTAGTGCTGCTTTAGGCAAGAACGTTTGGGCCAATCACCAGGAGACAGTGAGTTCTAGTCCTACTATAGGCATGAAAGCCGACTAGGTGACTTTGGGCCAATCACCAGGAGACGGTGAGTTCTAGTCCTGCCATGCACATGAAACCCAGCTGGATGACTTTGGGCCAATCACCAGGAGACGGTGAGTTCTAGTCCTGCCATGCGCATGAAACCCAGCTGGATGACTTTGGGCCAATCACCAGGAGACGGTGAGTTCTAGTCCTGCCATGCACATGAAACCCAGCTGGGTGACCTTCTTTGACTTTATGCTGCAGGCTTAACTGGAACCAGGGGATTCTCAAAACAGCTTCATTCTATCAACCGATCTCTACATCTGTCTGACAATGATGATGACATTATCCATTCAGCCGTGTCTGATTCTTGGTAAAACTATGGGCCACATCTCTCTACACAGCTTCTGACCTTGCACTATTTCTTTTGAGTCGTTCTAGGCTCTGGCTGGTGTCATCTTTGAGGGTGTCCAGCCACCATGTTCTTTGATGGTCTGAATAATAATAATAATAATAATAATAATAATAATAATAATAATAATAATAATAATAATAATAATAATAATAATAATATAATTTAATAATAAATTTGGAAGGGACCTTGGAGGTCATCTAGTCCAACCCCCTGCTCAGGCAGGAAACCCTATACTATTTCAGACAAATGGCTGGCCAGTCTCTTCTTAAAAACCTCCAGTGTTGGAGCATTCACAGCTTCTGGAGGCAAGTCGTTCCACTGCTTAACTGTCCTCACTGTCAGGAAGTTTCTCCTTAGTTCTAGGTTGCTTCTCTCTTTGGTTAGTTTCCATCCGTTGCTTCTTGTCCTGCCTTCAGGCGCTTTGGAGAATAATTTGACTCCCTCTTCTTTGGGGCAGCCTGGAACACTGCTATCCTGTCCCCCCTCCTCCTTCTCTTCATTAAACTGGACATACCCAATTTCAGCAACCGTTCCTAATGTGTTTTAGCCTCCAGTCCCCTGATCATCTTAGTTGCTCTTCTCTGCACTCTTTCTAGAGTCTCAACATCTTTTTTACATCGTGGTGAGCAAAACTGGATGCCGTATTCCAAGCGTGGCCTTACCAAGGCCTTGTAACCTGGTATTAATGGTTTCCTTTCAACTCTTTCAAGCATAATTGTTTTCTCCAGCAAATCCCTTTTTGCCTGGTTTGACAACATTAAGAACTGTTTCTACCTGATGATATAAGGAAATGTTTTCTTGCGGACATTTCATGGCCCAACTCAATCATCTGCGGTAGAAAGTGGTGGAGGCAGCAAACTCCACTGCCTTCTAACACTGATGATGTTACCTAGTTGGGTCAAGAAACATCTACGAGAAAACCCACCAGGTTCAGAGAGAACCCTGGACCCCAATGTATAATTGCAGCACAAGCAAAACTGGCTCATGAACCCAAAGGAGAATTGTGTCTGTACATTGCGAAACGGACGCATTTGTGTTGAACTAATTGGAATTTAAAAAACAACGATGTCTGTGTTCCCTAATTTGTTCAAGGGTGATTGGCTTGACTTCTGGGAACAGGTGGAGTCATAAACCATGGTTTACAAACCACCCTTGGTGGGATCAAGCAAGGCGAGCAACGTGGTCTTAGCCCTTAGCATGTGAATCCAGCCATCAGCCACATAATATTGACGTGGCCGCTGAGAGCTGACACCAATTTGACAGCAAATTATTATTATTATTATTATTATTATTATTATTATTATTATTATTATTATTATTATTATTCACCACACATTATAAAACAGTGAAATTTTCAGAAAGTTCACTAATAATTTGCGGTCGCACAAACCTGGTTAAAAGGGAGCTAGTTCAT